>NC_041406.2:74137739-74465239 GCF_900747795.2 Erpetoichthys calabaricus
TAACGTCATTTACCTTCGTTCCCGCGTTTGACTTCTGCTGTAAATCTCTTCCTCGTTTTCAGTTCACGTGATTACGTAGGAGGCGTAATACGTGACGACGCGATACGTGACTCCGCCTCTTCCATTAGAGTATATGGACAAAAAACAGTTTCCAGTTATGA
Organism: Erpetoichthys calabaricus; assembly: GCF_900747795.2. Lineage (NCBI taxonomy): Eukaryota > Metazoa > Chordata > Cladistia > Polypteriformes > Polypteridae > Erpetoichthys > Erpetoichthys calabaricus. The sequence goes on from NC_041406.2 coordinate 74,137,901, forward strand.
CCATTACACGTAGAATTTCGAAATGAAACCTGCCTAACTTTTGTAAGTAAGCTGTAAGGAATGAGCCTGCCAAATTTCAGACTTCTACCTACACAGGAAGTTGGAGAATTAGTGATGAGTGAGTCAGTCAAACAGGTTCCAGTTATGACCATTACGCGTAGAATTTCGAAATAAAACCTGCCTAACTTTTGTAAGTAAGCTGTAAGGAATGAGCCTGCCAAATTTCAGACTTCTACCTACACGGGAAGTTGGAGAATTAGTGATGAGTGAGTGAGTCAGTCAGTCAGTCAGTGAGTCAGTGAGGGCTTTGCCTTTTATTAGTATAGATAAAAGCACACTTGTTTTGTTATACCTTTGCGAAAGTGTTTATTTTATATTCCAGTAACCACTTGAATGAGATCGAATTCACCTCTGCCTCTCTCGTGGACACACTTCATTATTTGAAAACGCTATGCCAGATCTTACCTTTACTCCGCGTTATGGTGCAGACAAAGTGGAGTACAAGCAACATTGAAAAAACGCTATGCCATTTGAACATGAGTTGTCATTTGAACATTTTGTTTTCAGTCTTGCCTGTACACCGCTTTGTCTGCATTTTCAGTATCATGCACCATAATGCATAGTACAGGCAAGATCTGTCATAGCATTTTCAAATAATGACGTGTGTGTGCGAGAGAGGCAGAGACGGATTCAATCTCATTCAAGTGGTGGGAGAACTTTTTGCCCGAGTTGAGCTCTGTCAAGGTGGAGGATGGGACAGCAGACTACTTGCTGCTTGTGCTGATCGACACATTTACAAAACAAAGGTCGCTGATGGTGGAGGTGTGAAGGGATTTAAGGTGGGCCGGGATTACGAGTTTTTGTCGTAGGTTTCAGGAATTCTAGTGTTAAATTTTAGTGTTTTGTGGTTTTGGCCTGTCTGTTTGGAGAAAACTCATTACCAGTTGTTTTCATTTAGATGTATATGCTTTATTATTTTTGGTACTGATATTTCATGAGTCTCTGTTCTGGTCATTGATTGTGACTACAATTTCTGTTCCCTCCAGGATTTTGGCTACCTGTATCGCCTGGAAGTCGTGTCCTGAAACTGATGCCGAGGTGCTTTTCGCAAACTTACGCACATCAATGCAGGAGATGCTACTACTACTGACCGTTTCTCAACTGTAGGCAGCGTCGTTTCTAAATGAGACAGTGCACAGATCAATGCAAAATCATACAAAAGCCGTAACAATGCAGATACTTAGTAACATAGATTGTTCAAAGATAAAATTGTTTCTTAAAGATTTATATTTCAAAGTCATTTTCCTGCTAATTATTGTATATACAGGGCAAGACGAATTTTAGATACGAATGAAATTTTTTTTAATTTCAGAAATTCTTGATCTGTATTCGTAATCTGTGGCGCTTCTTTTATTTCAGCATTAGTTTAGAAGATCATACCGTGCTGTTTAGGAAAACGATGAGTAATTGAAAAGACAGGGCCGTGAGCTTACAAGCGGTTGATGTGGCTTCTCGATTTGGTGTGAATTTGCTTGCTGATTCTTTTGTTGGATTTATGCTTAAGACGTACGACATGGTGCTTTATTAGTTCCATTCACTTTACTAATGGAGCCATTTGTATGTTTTACTGAGGGGAGGAAGCACTACATGTAAGCCTCTTGAGTTGTGTTGCATTCATGTTACATAATTTAGATATTAAATTGTAGTTTTGCATTTCATATCCTTAAAAAGTTCATAAAGAATCTTTGCTGATTTCTTTAAACCTTTTAGCCTGCTGCACACATTAGCAGTGAGTATTGTTAATTATGTGAATTTTTTTGATTTTATGGGAACAAAACACTTTAAGCTTAATTGTGTTTTTAAAGCACTTTTTTCTTTAAAAACAGTTGCCCTTTAATTTATCGATCATTAGTTTATAGATATACCACATTGCACTTAAAAATAAGAACATTTAAGCTTTAGTAACTGCTGAATTTGTAGCAGTGTGCTTCATTTTCAAACATGGATCAAATAAAGACTCCATGATTGTGAAATTGGCAAAGAGTGTCAGCTTTTTGTGTGTGTATTTTGCTCTTCCTGCACTTATTAGTGAATTGGGCTTAGCAAAATTTGCAGAGATTTCTATGGAATACACACCTCGGATCCTTTGAACCAAAGGTATGACACATGGACTGTGCCACCTGAAGGACATGCATTAATAGTTCAGATCTTTTTGAAACAAAAAAAAAAAGATGGGAGTAATGTATTAGACCCTAGGGGGGTGCTTGTGCGCAAACATCCATCCATTTTCTAACCCTGATTATCCAGAGCAAGGCAAGGACTATTCTTGTAAGCATTGGCACAAAGCAGGAATGATCGCTGGACATGGCGCCGGCCCATCACAGGGTGAACACATACACACATCAGGGGACAATTTTGCATCGCTTTTGCACCTAACCAGCATTTCTTTGGACTGTGGGAGGAAACTGGATCACCTGGTGGAAATGCACGCCATGCAGACACAGGGGGAGAACATGCAAACGCCACACAGGAAGCTGGCAGGAAGTGAATCCTGGTCTCCTTGTTGCAGGACTGCAACACTACCCATGTGTGCCACCCTGTGTGCCAACACCTTAACACAGATAGTGATGAGATGGCTAAAGAAATTTAATAAAAAGATTTTATTAACAAGATAAAGACACAAGGAAGGGAAATGTATATGGAGAGTTATAGCAATATAACTGACAAACCCTGCTGCCCCACTGGGCCTGTTTGATATACCTTTGGTCTCTCTGATGGCTTGCATTGTGCACTTACCCACTTTGAAGCGCAGCATAAACCTCCTCAGTTTTACCTTTTTATACATGTTTATCACTTTTGGTCTCTTCTTTTCCCACTAGCTGATTTGAAGCCCCCTTGTTTGCAGGTCAGAAGGTGCTTACTTTTAAACCCTGACCAGGACTCTGCACTCTTAGTATATCAAATCCAAATTAAAAAAAAAAATGTACTCTGAGTTTTTCTTAGAGATGCCTTTGAGGGTCAAGGCCAGCATGTGGAACTCCTGAGGGTGTCCGTCTGGAACGCCCGTAGGGTAAAGGACCAGGCAGCTCTCACGTGACCCACCAATTATGGTGGGTTAGCCGAACAATTCTCTTTGATGCCACGTATTACCTAAACTACACAACTCTTTGATACACACACACACATATATATAACACATGCACTATATATAGTTTTTATTAATCCCTGAGGGGGAAATTGTCTTTTCGCTAGATCTTTGGGAGTCCGAGCCCAGGGTCAGCCATTGTACAGCATCCCTGGAACAATTTTCAGGTTAAAGGCCTTGCTCGAGGATCTTTTCTGGCAGTAGTGGGAGTTGAACTGGCAATCTCCAAGATACCAGCGCATATCCTTAGCCTCAGAACCACCACTTCACATCTTCATTTCTAGAACACCTTCCTTAGCAAGTATTTATGGCGTCCATTGAGGGTGCATGGGTGTCAGTGGCAGGCCTAGTGTGGTAGCCATTGATGTGCGTGTACCATTAGAACTCCTGAGAGCACAATTTCTGAGACATATCTGTGGCCCTGGCCCCCACCACTATAGGCCTTATTCGCCGTGTGTGTGACGGAGAAGAAAGGCCACACTAAAGTAATGAACACTGGCTTGACTGATTGCCTGCCAAACACCAATGTTACATAATCATAACTCCTTCTGATAGTTAATTTTTTTTAACTTTTTTAAATTATAAATTTAAATTTAAATTTGCTTAAAGACCAGTTAGACTAAAATTTTGCAATGTATAAATGTAGAAATCAAAATAAATACAATAATTTGCCAGCTAAGTGGACTTTTATTTGTTTTAATGCTGCATCAAGGCTTTGAGTAAAATGTTTATTTAGTTATGCAGTGTGAAGGATGACATGGATGGACTGGCATCCTGGCCAGGATGAAGTCCATTCCCTGTCTTCACCAGGAGGCTGGCATGCTGTGCCAAAATGGATGGGCTGGCATCTCAACAGAGTTGGACAGAAGACTCTTACTCAACTGGGAGATCAGTGCAATGGAAGGCGTGGGAAGAAGGCCATTCAAGAATGTATGCTAGGTGGCAGCACTCCTGGACTGGTGCTCCTATGCACATCCCCACAGGGCATACTGGGAATTGCAGTCCCTTTGGGCAGCAGTGCTATGTTCCATGGGAGCTGCAGGGAATACTGTCTCTACTTTGGGAGTCTTTCACCTGACCTGGGCTGGCAGAGGGAAGAACGTTCCTTCTAAAGTGTAGCTCTTGACAACTTCCAGAGTCAAAAGCCAATTGGCTGACCAGCAGTTCCAGGTTATCCCTGACTGACACTTTGGGAGGCATACAACCATCTACTTGAAAACAAGGGACATCTGTATTTGACTACAACCTGGGAGTAGCTACCTGCTGCTCCTGCATAATCGGGAGGACTAGTAAGTGGTCTCCTGTCCTCCTTTATCCAGCCGTTCCTGAATGGCTGTTTTGTGTTCCTTTTGGGCAGTGATCCCCTGGACAACATATTAGCCTTCCATACAGGCCGAGGTCCCAAGCAGCTCCCAGACATCAATGAAAGATCTTGCAAGGTTTGTATTTTTTAGTGTTTTAATCCCATTGAATATCCAGTGCGTGAAAGTAACCAGGTCTGAACATACAAAACATTTCATCGCCTAACACACTAGAAAAGAGCAATCCATGGCCATTGGTCAAATTAGCTGGATTCCTACATTTGTTACTACTTTTCTTGGTGAAATAGTGTCAACCATAGCACAAGGTTTGTGGCTTACGTTGACCCCTGTTTGTCTTGGTACCAATTAGCTTCTAGTGGATATCTGCTCAAAGTCTACAATCCACTGCGTTAAGCTTTTAACAGTTTTCACGTGTTTGTACCTCTCAATGTTTTCTGTTAAATCCGAGGGTAAATCAAAAAGAAAAGGCAATTTGAAAATTAGGCGGTAACTGCAATGGAGAGACGATGACGCAGTACAACATGTTTGCGATGGCTTATGGGTAGTTTTAACATGCACAATTCAGGGTTCACCGTTAATCTAGCTGAAGACGAGGCCAAATCCGCTGTGGGATTGCACCATTGTTGAACAACTCGCCGTAGTGGGCAGAGGGAGTGAAACCTGCTGAAATTCATCAAAGGATGTTGGTTTGTGCCAATCAGTAAGCTGTTTGAGTGCCCATCTTGAGCAAATTTTACGATACCCCAAGTCATCATGCACTACAGCATGTGCAGATCCAGAGCTGATATCCAAATGTGCAGCAGTGACGGACAACGTAATCCGTCTGTTGATGTGTGAACAATGTTGATGGTCGACCAGATTGAGCTCTGTCAGTTACATTTGTTCTTTCTGCTTTAAACCTTTCTACCCATTCATAAACTTTTTGTTGCGTCATGCAGTTCTCACTTCTGCAATTTCTGCAGGTTTCATTACCTCTGCCCAGAGAAATCTCACTACTGCAGTGCATTGTTCAACAATGGTGCAATCCCACAGCTGATCCTCCATGTTCACTTTGACCTTGGATTCAACTAGACTAATGGCAGAGCACTGCGCTGCATGTGTTCAAACTACCCATAAGCCATCATGAACACGACGTATTACGTCAGCGTCTTTCCATTGTGGTTACCGTGCAATTTTTATTTCTTTATTTTCAGATTTACCCTCATATTAAATAGGTAGTCTAATCATGTAAACAGAAGCCTCTGGACTTCATTGAAGGGGGGCAATGTCTGAGAAAACCAATTGGGAACAGAAGAAGAAGGGACTTACCAGGAATGTGGTAGATAAAGAGAAACAAAAAAGGCTAACAAGGTAAGAGTAAGTGTCGAGGCCATCACAAAGAAGGAGGAACGACCCAATTGCAAGAAGCCATCAGGAGAACCCAGGGTCATTAAAGAAAATAAAAAAGAAGAAAAAATCACCATCAGTGACCTAAATTTGGGAGAGGGCCTCATTGGTCTGCAGATGTTACACTTTCTCTTGAATCTCAAGTGTATTTCTAGGTGATCTCTCGGACTTACTAGATGTTCCACAATTGACTAGACTTTTAAAGGGTATTTTTTTTAACTTTCAAACACCCTATAAAGTTAATGTCGGTCCAAGGTCTGCTTACAGTAAGTTGTCTATTATCGCGACCTTGTATAGGAAGATATGCTGCAGCCTAGGAGGTTTGTTGATAGTGAAAGTATTGTGGATTTCTGTTTCAAATCTGCAATAATAATTTCAATGTTTTCAGTTACATCTATTGGTGAGTTCTGCATTCATTTCTGTGGCTAGTAGGGAAATAATGACACCAAGATTCCTTGCACTAGAAGAAGATCTGATGAGCTCATTGTCAAGAGTGACTGAAAAGGAGCTCATGGTCTTAGGTTGTCCTTTAGTGCCAATTTGCAGGAGTTCAGTTTTGTTGCAATTTAATTTTAAAGAGTTCTCTCCATTCAAGTTTTAATTTCACTGAGGCAAGTTGTGACCTGAGAAAGCTCTGATGAAGTTTCACTTTTAAAATGGAAATAGAGTTGAGCATCATCTGCATAAAAATGATAACCCAGTCCATAGCTGTGAATAATATGGGCAAGGGGAAGCATATAGATAAAGAAGAGCAGAGGACAAAGGACAGGGCCTTGAGGAACTCCTTGTGTGACTGGTGCTGAGCTGGATCTGCTGTTGCCAAGACTAACAAACTCTTGCCTGTCAGTCAGATTGAACTTAAACCACTGGAGGGCAGTGCCAGAGATACCCAGAATTCTCTCCATTCTGGACAGTAGAATGTCATGTCTGACAGTCTGCTGCCATGAGCAAATCATTAGTTACCCAAAGCAGAAAACTTTCACAGCTGTACTACACTCTGAAACCAGACTGAAAGGGTTCCATTAAATTATTAGAAGTTACAGCAAGTAATTGGTGAGTTGGGAGGCTACACTTTTTCACAGAAAAGGTAAGTGAGAGAGAGGTCGAAAATTGTTAAGATTGTCAGACTTTTTTAACATTGGTGTTACAGAAGCAATTTTAAAAGTGGCTGGCACAAAGGCGGTGTCGAGGGATGTATTTATTATTGTGGTAACAGTCGGGATTATGGCATGAAGGCTGAATTCAGGAAGTGTGGTGGGGATGACATCCAGTACTGAAGTAGTCGGCCTCATCTTACAAAGCAGGTGTGACTGGTGAAAATTTTGAAAAAGAGCTGCGATGCAGTGGGAAGACAGGGAACGATATAAATGTATGATGGAATTGTGTTAGTTGAATTATTTAGATCTTTACTTTTATTGCAGAAAAAGTGGAGGAAGTTTTCACAGACTTCAGGAGAGGAGGTAATTGCGCCAGATGCAGGTTGAAGTAGTTTAATTACAAAGAACAAAATCCTTGGGTTATCATGGCCACTTTCTATTATTCTGCCATAATGTGTGTACTTGGCTGCAGTTAGCGCGTCCCTGTAAGCCCTTTAATGGTCAGAGAAAGTCTGGACGTGCACAGTGAGGCCAGTCTTACATGACATTCTCTCAAGGCGTCGGCCAGCTTCCTTCATAGACCATAACTCTGAATTGTACCATGGAGCTGAATGCTTAAAGGAAGCTTCCTTATGTTTTAATGGAGTTGTTTTATCTAGTGCTCAAAGAAGGGTTGTGTTATAGTGGTCAACAAGACTATCTAGTGTTGATGGAATAGAGGAAGACAGAAAAAGATCAGAAATGGAACTAGCAGGGATAGGAGGACAGATATTTTTACAGTTTCTGAAAGAAATTTGACATTTACAGGTAAGAGGAGGGAGAGGTAACGAGACAGTGAAGTACTGCTTTATGATCCGAGAGTCCCAAATCACTGTTATAAGTGTTGCCAGTGGATAAGCCAGATATGCAGATCTGGTCCAATATATGACCATAAGATTGAGTAGGAAAATCAATGTTTCATCAAGTCAAAACAGTCTAGTAAAGATAGGAATTAATTTCTTAGCTTATATGTAGTAATGTCAATATGGATGATGAAATCGCCAAGAAGAATGACTCTCTGAGAAAGGGAACTTAAGTGGATTAATAATTCAGTCTGATCAGATAAAAAGACGCATTGTACTTTGGAGGACAATAGAGAACAATGAGAAAGACAGGACCTGATTTTGTTATTAGCTTAAGAGCCAGACTCTAGAAAGGCAATGGGCAGTCAGTTGGGATTCTTTTGATGTTTAGTTCCGCTCTAACAATTACTGGGACTCTTCCGCCTTGCGAAGTAAAGGTAACCGGATGGTGTCACCTCTGTGAGAGACGTAAAATGGTTTGCTTTTTGCCGGGTTTCTGTTAGGCATAGCATGTCAAGGTTGGAGTCTGTAATGAATTCTTATAGCATTAGTATTTTGCTAAGAGATCTTGACTTAAACAATGCAACATTAGTTGACGAGGATACAGCAATACTTATCTGATAGTAGCAGAGAAGTAGCACAGCACAGCAGAGAAGGTGAGACGGGTGGGGTGGGGTGGCACAGATGAGCAGCATTAGTAAGCAACAAAAGAAGCATAGTGGAGGATATTACAAAATGCACATGAAGATACCAGAGTTCAGAGGTTCCAATATACAGCCGCATGCAGTACATATAACACTGGGTTTCACAGGCGTGATCTCCTCAGAGCCACAAGCCAGGTGGGTGTAAAATCAGATAATTTCTCAGTCATTAAACATGTATATATAAGTAATTGATAGCAATCCAGTATATCCATTATGATCAAGAAGACAGACCATCCCCGGCTTCTAGATTGCCATGGTACAAAGAAATGTTCACAAAACTTGTCCTGTGAACTACATAAAGATTCGGTTGTCCCTGAGACGCAGCAAACCCAGTCAAGGCAAAACCTATAAAGTCTATAAAAATAAATCCAAATCAGTGCAGTTCAAGTCGGATGGATCTGTGAACTATATATACAATAAAAAAATGAAAGAAGTGTAAGAAGTGCAGATTTAATGCAAAGTTTAATGAAAAGGGTTGTTAACAAGGAGGAGTGGGAGCAACATGTGCGCACCAGTGTCCCCTCCCTGATTCTTCAAATACATGGGTCCTCAATATGAATGAGGAAAACTGAAAATGTTTCATGCTGGGAGATGCTTCTCAGTTTTAATTTCAGGAACAAAGAGAAATCCCATGGAGCGAGATCTGGTGAATATATGTGAAGCAACAACCACATTTGTTTTGGTCAAAAACTCTGTCATTGAGGCAGTGGTCTGTGCAGGTGCTGTGTCACGCTACAATATACAGTTCTGTATACCCTACTGCTTCAGATGTTTTCTAGTGACGCTTTCCCATAGACGCCTCAGGAGTTCAGTGTAATGTCACTGAGTAACAGTCTGTTTACGGGGACAACTTCTTTAGGAACAAGCCTGTCAGTGTCGAAAAACGTGATCATCACTGTGTCTTGAACATCCAGAACAATGGATTGCACAAAAAAAAAAATCGCAAAAGCCACCTGCACAACTGTAGAATAAACATCAGAAATACGCACTCAATCAGTTCAGCAGTGCAACACGATACCTAGAGGCATATTCGGTAACTACTCTTTACTCCATTGCTATTGACTGATTACAATAACTTTTTCGGCCCCCCTCCCCCAGTGTATGAATAATGTTCATACAGCAACCGACTACACATGTTAATTCATAACCTACAGTAGGCTGACTTCAATTAAGCCATGTTACAGTAACCACGGACCACAACGGCAGCAGGTTTAAACTATTTGTAAACATTTTGGATTAAAAATGCTGTGATATTATGTGCTGTGTTGCTACCTACATTACAAAAAAAACAGCATTGAAATTTGGGTAAGTTTGATATTTTAAATAATTTTTTAGTTTTTACAATTATGGCTGGTTATTTTGCACCATACACTTGTTTTGTGAAACTGCATGTATGAATCTGACAAATTTTTCAGCTGTAACCAGCTGGCCACTCGTCGGCCAATTGGACGGCCAGCACAAACTCCACCATAGAAAACCCAGGAGTGGCTAGGCAGCAAGTTGGCCGGGGTCTCCGGGATGGTGAATTTTTATTTTTGACTTTATCTTTCACAATTTTAACCCCCTCCATTGTCAACTTACCATAGTTCATCAATTAATTAATGGACAAATATTGTTGGTTTCCATTTATGTTTAATTAGTTTCTTTATTGTTCTTTGTGCATTATAACAAATACGCATTTTTATATTTTTAAGTGTACCCATTCTGTATTTTGTAATTAGTGTAATCTTTACTGGTATTTTAAATAAGAATTGTTCACAGCGCTCTACGCCTGCACTCAGTGAAGAGCGCTATACAAAAAATAAGTTGTACTGTACAGGGGATGGAAACAACAGATTTACAACTTACCCAATACATTCATTTTAAACTTGTTCTTAAAATGGACCACATACTGTATTTTCATGAGAAAACAAATAATGTTAAAAAAATTAAAGGCACACATTCTTGACATGCTATCCTGTTTTTCAGTTGCCTGACGCAATAATGCACATGTGGTTGTATTAAAAAAAGGAAATGATTTCTTATTATTTCTTTTTCTTTTCTATTCCTCCCCAAATTTCAGAAGTTCATCTACCAGATTTGACATCTGTAGTCCACAACAGTCCATGAGATAACAAGGAACGGTAAATATGGAGAACATATTTAGAAACTGAAACTAGCAGCTGGCTTGAAATTTGCAAAGTTCCTTTTCACTCTAAAAATATTTGTCTGGAATTGCATAACTGTGTTATGTCAACACGTTCCACAAAACTAAGTTGTGTAAATTGTAAATAAAAGTATTTAGTACTGTCTCCTTAAATGACTTACACTCAGTCAACACAATGTAGTCACGTTAGATCAAATACATTTCTTTATGTTCTGCAAACTAAACTAACACAACCTCAACATTATTTTATTTTACTGCATTTAATGTACAAACTAAATGGGCTTACATAAACGTAACATAACAGCATTTTATCTTTATAGATAGATAGATAGATAGATAGATAGATAGATAGATAGATAGATAGATAGATAGATAGATAGATAGATAGATAGATAGATAGATAGATAGATATGTAGCTGTAGATAGCAATACTAACAAATTATCTAACGTAATAAATACTAAATGAGCACTGTTTAATTTATTAAGTGTGTAGTCATTCAATTATTACCACATAAGGTAATCATGTGCACCGCACAATGGAAAAACTTATGAGATAACCCTTAGCTCTTACATACAGGATACTTTAACGTACATATGAGATGTTTTCACATATGTTTAGGATACCCAAAGCAAACTTTTTCTTGTATGTATGTGAAAGTATCCTGTATGGATGAGACATTTTCACATACTTACGAGATAAGGGTTATCCCATAAGTTTTTTCACTGTGCGATTCAGAGCTTCTGCACAAGTTATATTTTAGTTGAGTGCATTTTTCAAGCCATAATAGCATTAATTGGTGCTTTGCAGACAAAGAAAAAATGCTTTTCTGATGTAGGGTGGGCAACATGCATTTAAATTTCATAAATCAGCTTCCACAATCCCACAAAACTCACAGCATTTGGAAAAAAATCAATTTACTGAAAGTCTTTAACTTTCTTTCCAAGTATACAAAAGTATGGGCGTACTTTGGAGTGTGTTGTCAACAAAAGGGGCACTTCTTGATGCTAATTATTTTACTTTTTGTAAATCTGGGATAGTTATGTACATACAACTTTATTATTTTAAGTTAAATCAACTTAATTTAACTGTGCAGAGGAAAAATGGGAATACCATGCAGATTAGAAAACTATTAATTTTGAGTTAAGATTAATATAGAATTAGCAAGTAAGGACAACAGTCCCTGTGACACATTATGCTTCAGTTGAAAGAAAATATTCTGATTGTTTTGTTAAAACACAAATTAAGTTTGTTAGTGTGACATCTAACAAATTTAAGTCAATGTAACTAGAGTAATTGCAGCAAATAGATTATTTAATTTTAAAATAGTTATGTTAAATACATACATTGAACAACCCCAGTAGTTTTTTTTTTGAGTGTACATTCTTTAGTTAATAGTATCACTAGTGATCCGTGTAATTTTTTTAAACTAAAATGAACCTTTTTTAACTTTCTGTTTGGGGTTCAACACATGAATGATAAAAAAAACAACTCTTCTCTATGTCCATGTGTTATGAAGAGCCATCACTGAGGGAGACTGATGACGCTGTGCTGCTGATAATAGTGGCAACCTCTACAGCTAATTAATATTTGGTCTGGCGGGATGAGTCTGGACATAAGATGACACTGTTAGGTCTTTCTGTTATGTTTTCTCCACGTACTGAGAGAATACTTCATTTCTTTTTATCACCCAGTCATCATCTGTGTGGGGTTTACAGATCCCCACATGCATGTCTTGTGTGCTTGTCCTCCTTGTCCATTCACAAAGATGTGCTGGTTTGGACCCAAACTGAATACGTGTTGCTGGGTGGGAGTGGTCCCTGTGCTGGACTTGCACTTTTATCCAAGGCTGAGTCTCTGGGATTGATTAAGCAAACTTGAGAATGTCATTCTATAATTGAATAAAGTGTTATATTTCATAATTATAAGGTGCCTTGCTATTAAAGCAAAGTACAATAGAACCTAAAAGAAGAATTCAAAACTTCCAAAGGATGCAAAGAGAACTAAAGGAATACGTTGGAGCGACAGCTTTTGAATTTCTGATTTTTCGGAATGTTAGTAAAATGTTTGTTAAAATGTGAACTGCTTCATGTAAACCATCTGTTGGGCTAAAACTTGAGAGTATCAAATGTGAAGTTCATTCCTTGCCAAAACGATTCAAATTGTGTCCTACTGAATGAACAGTATGAAAAGAAACTTGTTAGAATAAAACATGGAACAGTGCACTGGGTACACCAGGGAAGGCTTTCACGGCTTCACAGCCATTAATCCATTTGCCATTTTAAACCTCAGCTTCCAGGAAAAGGACCCCTGACTCCATGTCTTTGGGTCACTTCAGCTTATAAAGCCACCAGTTTCTAAACATGGATGTTATTGCTTGTTGGGTTTGGGTTTATCACTGCAGGCTCTCAGAAAGCACTGCTATGTGGTGGTCACGGGCCACAAAGACATGCTGAAACCGTTCTCATTTGGCCTGGGATGTGTTGTGTGTGAGTGTGCTCTTTGAGTGATTAATGCACTGACTTAATGGCATGTTTTAAAAAATGTTCCTCATGATATTCTTTAACTTGCTTCCAAGTTGAACGAATTCAAGTAATGAATTCAAATGTCATTTTTTCTGTCGTATACAAAGACAGAAGGCGGGCACAGACATTTGGGATTATTTGACAAAATGTTTCTTGCTATTGTTACATTTTATGATGCAAATAAATAATTGAGAACTTGCGTCGGTTTACCTCATAACACAGAATGAGGTTTACTCTGTGTGCGTGTGGTGAAATGATGCCAGCTTATTAGCTGTATATTGTACTGTATACTGTATATAAATATAAAACATTAACATTTTTTTTGACATGTACATTTCAAATATTTAACATAAATGCCATAAAATAATATAAAATAACATACAGAATAACAATAGATTAGGTTTGAGTTAAATATTATGGAAGAGTGAAAAGTTAACATCTTGACAAAGGGAAAGGCTGGTATGCCAATCATCTCCTCAGGTCTGCCCCATCTGTGCATTCACCAGTGCATAGTAAACGCCATTGAGGTCGAGGAGCTGATGGTGCTTTCCCTGCTCCACTACCTTCCCATTCTGGAACACTGCGATCTTGTCAGCATTCTGGATGGTGGATAGTCGATGTGCTACAATTATACAGGTCCTACCCTCTCTGGCATTGTCTAAGGCCTCCTGTACAATCTGGTGAAAAGAAAAGAAAACATGTTAGCCAAGGAGTCATTTTAGCCGAGTGGGCTAATGGCAAACCCTAAGATCTAATGCCACTTATGAAAACTAAAATGTATACTCTGCTTGTGGAGAATTTGACATAGTTATCTTTGTTAAATCATCAGCGGCCCACCGCCTTCCTTTATACGTGTTATCAAAGGCATCTTTTACCCACCAGAATTTACGTTGTTTTCCATAGAAATCTTTTCAACAAACACTTTACCGTAAGCCCCACCTAAAACTGTGAATGTGAAAATGTGGAGGGGCTTGAATGCAGCAGGAATCTATAGCGCTAGGTTGTTGGAGGTCCTGGTTGGGTTACCCTTAACAGATGGGATTTAGGGATAGGGGACCAGAAATAATGATCTAAAAATTGACTCGTGCTTGTTCAAACAAATATCATTGAATACCACATGGAACAAAAACGCGGACCCCAGATACTGCCGGGCTGTTGGAATACGTAATTGTCAGTGGATACATGGGTGGATGTCCACATTTATTAGTTTTGGTTTTTTTATATTAGATTCAACTTTATTGTCATTGTTCAGATACAACAAAGTGCAGTTTAGCATCTAACCAGAAAGTGCAAGTAGTAGAGTAAGGTGCAATAGACAGTAAGGTGCAATAAGGCAGCATGCAAATGAGAATATAAATCTATATAATATTTAAATTTACAGGTAGTAGGATATACAAGGAAGAGTATATAGGTATGAATACTGATCAGCGAGTACAGATAACATGGTATGAATAAATATCCATCCATCCATCCATTATCCAACCCGCTATATCCAAATACAGGGTCACAGGGGTCTGCCGAAGCCAATCCCAGCCAGCACAGGGCACAAGGCAGAAACAAACCCTGGGCAGGGCGCCAGCCCACCAGAGGGCAATGAATAAATATAGATATATGAAATATTATGTACAGAATAGATATGTGTAAGCAGGTGAAAATATACATAGAGTACAGTCAGAAGTTACTGATATTTAGAAAGGTCAGCTATTGAATGGTAAAGGTTGAAAGTTCAGAATGATGATGGTGTTATGAAAGAAGCCTGCTGGTGTGGGTCTGAAAACTCCTATAGCACCTCCAAGATGGGATGAGGGTGAACAGTCCATGGTTGGGATGAGAAGCAATCCTTGATGATGCTGCGACCCCGTTGCAGACACTGTGTAAGTTGCAGGTCAGCGATAGTCAGCAGTGGGTTGCTGATGATGTGCTGGGCAGTTTTCACCACCCGTTGCAGGGCCTTTCTGTCAGCTACGGTGCAGCTGACATACCATACTGTAATGCAGTTAGTCAATATACTCTCAATGGTGCAGTGGTAAAAGTTCAACAGAATCTGAGGTGACAGGCAGGCTTTCTTTACCCTTCACAAAAAGTAAAGTCATTGTTACACTTTTTTAACCAGATTGGAAGTGTTTATTGTCCAAGAAAAGTCCTTGGAGATGTGGACACCCAGGAATTTGAAGCTGAAACGCACTGCACCTCAGCCCCATTTATATGGAAGGGACCAAGTCTGCTGCCTTTAGTCTTCCAGTAATTCACAATGAGATCTTTGGTCTTCTTGGTGCTGAGGGCAAGGTTATTGTCAGTATACCATGTTGCTAGGTGCTTAACCTCATCTCTGTAGGCTGACTTGTCACTGATCAGTCCTACAGTATTTCTGTGGTGTTTTCTGCGGACACATTCATGGGTGAAGACGGAGGGAGAAGTGGGATGAGTACACAGCCCTGTGGAACGCCAGAATCCAGGATCAGGGTAGAGGATGTGTGGTTGTTTAACCCTGCAGACTGGGGTCTATCAGTTAGAATGTCCAGTGTCCAATTACAAAGAGGGGTGCTAATTCCAAAGTTGTTGAGTTTATTTATCAAATTGGAGGGGATGATGGTGTTAAATGCTGAGCTAAAATCAACAAATAACAACCTGATGTAGGAGTTATTGTTGTCCAAGTGAGTCTGGGCAGGGTGAAGAGCTGAGGATATGGCACCTTCCTCCACTGACCTATTGGGATGATAGGTAAACTGGTAGGAATCTAATGTGGGAGGTGGACAGGATTTTAGGTGGGCCAGAACCAGTCTCTCAAAGCACTTTGTGATGATGGGAGTGAGTGCAACAGAGCAGTAGTCATTCAGACTCCTTGGAGAGGACAGTTTAGGTACTGGTACAGTCATTGTGGACTTAAAGCATGCAGGAATACCAGCCTGGGCCACAGACACATTGAAGACACTACTGAAGACCTTAGGCAGTTGCCCAGCGCAGCACTTAAGCATGCACCCAGGAATGCCATCAAGACCAGCAGCCCTGCGTGTATTCACTTTGCTCAGTGCAGAGTGTACAGCAGAGATGGTAAGTGCGAGGGGCTGGTCACCTGAAAAAGGGGTAGCTTTGTTTGCAAGTGCTTTATTGTCCTGATCAAAACAACCATAAAAGTTGTTTAGATCATCAGAAAGGGAGACATTACTTGTTGTTGAGGTTGTATTTACCTTCCCGTATTCTGTGATGGTCTGGATACCGTACCACCTACAGTATGTCTGGGGTTGGAGTTTTTGAAATGATCGTCAATTAGTTGCTTGTATTTCTGTTTTGCTCTCCTGATGTCCTTTTTCAGGTTGGCTCTGTATGTGCTTAACCTTTCAGCGTCACCAGATCTGAAAGCAGCGTCACAAGCTTTAAGCAGGAGTCTAACCTCTCTATTCATTCCAAGGCTTCTGGTTAGGGAAGGTCTTAATCTATTTGTATGTTGTGATTTCATTAATGCTTGTATTGATGTAATCTTGGACAGAAGGGGTGTACCTTGTCCACTTCCAAGTCCCAAGTGGCACTGGTGGCAAATAAGCTCCAGTCTGTGTACTGAAACTTTGCTGTAAAGCAAGTCTGCCTCTTCAGGGCAGACTTGCACCGTTCACACTGAAGGTCTCACATATCTGATAAGTGGTGTGTATTTAAGGAGGAGGAGCAGGGAGAGGTGATTTGATTATCCAAGGTGGGGGAGCAGAAAGGCCTTGTAGGCTTCAGTAATGTTTGTATATAAGCGATCTAAGATTCTGTCTCCTTAGGTAAGGCAGGAGACATATTGATGAAACTTGGGGTTTATACTACTAAAGTTAGGGTGTTGTACCGTGTTAGCCATTATGAATGTAGAGAAAAGCCAAGCAAAATGACATCTTTGTTGGACAGTTATCTTATCCAGAGGTCTTGACCATACATTGTTCTTTTCTCTCTTGTTAAATTAACCCTAGCCGGAATGAATCTATTAATTTTTTACATTTAAAATTTCTCATTTAAAGATTTACCAATGTTGTTTCTTGTCCTAGAGTGTGTATATAAACACAGGGAACTCCAGTCTCTGTATTACATCTTGCCTGAAGAAGGGGCCTGAGTTGCTTCGAAAGCTTGCATATTGTAATCTTTTTAGTTAACCAATAAAAGGTGTCATTTTGCTTGGCTTTTCTCTACTACTAAAGTTGCAATGGTCTGAAATCACCCACAGTAATGAAAGCCCCACCTGGATGTTCTGTTTGTTCCCTGCTAACAGCAGCATGCAGTTCTTTGATTGTAAGCTTAGCATTGGCATCCGATGGTACATACACAGCAATGATAATAATATAGCTGAATTCCTGAGGTAAGTAAAAGAGTCTACACTTAATCATCAAATATTCCAGATCAGCAGAGCAATGACTTTCAGTTACAACATTGTCTGCAAACCAAGCATTGTTCATATAAATGCACAGACCTCCACCTTTGATCTAAATGGTGTTGTCTATTGTTCTGTCAGCCCTGAAGACGGTGTGCCCCTCCAGCTCAATAGCGATGCCCGGGATACTTTTATTTAACTATGTTTCTGTGAAAATCATAATGTTGTAATGTGTATGAGGTGATCCAGAGTCGTAGTTCGTCTAGTTTGTACGCTACAGACTGAACACTGGCGAGAAAAATTCTTGGCACAGGTAGATGATGGGGATTTGCTGAAGCCTCACCCCAATAACTCCATGCTTTCTTCTCCTTTGTTTATGATCTTGCCTACCTGTCGGCAGAGCTGATTCACTAGACAATGGTGTTCTGACTATCTCTGGAGGTAGTTGAACATTGTCCAGTGCTGCGATTTCACAAAGGGATCCAACGTTCGAAAGTTCTAGTCAGCTACACAATATTTACAATGTATTTAATTACACTGCTCAAAAAATTAAGGGAACACTTAAATGACACACTGAATCTTGAACAAAATATTCAAGTTGAAAATCTGAGTATTATTGTATAATTTGTTGAGGGCTTGATTCAACTTCACACCAAAAATCGAAGAAAAACTTGAAATCACAGTCCGATGCAACTTGCATGAATTCCAGCATGGCAACCCATAATGTGACTCAGTAGTGTGTATGGCACCAGCGTGCCTGTATGCACTCCCAACAATGTCTGCGCATGCTCCTGATGAGACGGCTGATGGTGTCCTGGGGGATCTACTCCCAGACCTGGATCAGGGCATCAAGGAGGTCCTGGACAGTCTGTGGCACTACTTGGTGGCATCAGATGCACCAATACATAACGTTGCAGAGATTCTCAATTGAATTCAGGCCTGGGGAATGTGTGGGCCAGTCAATTACATCAATGCCTTTGTCATCCAGGAACTGCCTACACACTCTGTCCACATGAAGCCGGGTATTACCCTACACCAGGAGGAACCCAGGGCCCACTGCACCAGCAGAAGGTCTAACAATGGCTCTGAGGATTTTGTCCTGGTACATAATAGCAGTCAGGGTACTGTTTCTGAGCATGTTGAGGTCTGCGTGACCCTGCAAGGTATGCCTCCCCAGACCATCACTGACCCACCACCAAGCCGGTCATGCTGGATGATGTTACAGGCTGCATAACATTCACCACAGCATCTCCAGACTCTTTCACATCTGTCATATGTGCTCAGTTTGAACCTGCTCTCATCTGTGAAGAAAATGGCGCACCAATGGCGGAGCTACCACTTATGGTATTTTCTTGCGAATGCCAATCGAGTTGCACGGTGATGGGCTGAGAGCAAAGGTCCCACTAAAGGATGTTGGGCCCTCATGCCACCCTCATGGAGTCTGTTTCTGACAGTTTAGTCAGAAACATACACACTAGTAGCCAGCTGGAGGTCATTTTGTAAGACTCTGGCAGTGTTCCTCCTGTTCCTCCTTGCACAATGGAGCAGAGCCAGTCCTTGACTGGGTTGATACTATTCTACAACACTGTTCAGCTTTCCTCATGTAATGGCTCATCTACTGGTATCTACTACATACTCTTGAGACTGTTCTGGGAGACACAGCAAATCTTCTTGTGATGGTACATATGGATATGCCATCCTAGAGGAGCTGGACTACCTGTGCAAAATGAATCGGCTACAGTATACATGTGGTAAACCTTCATTTGCAATAAAGCAGGTGAAGCTGATTCACAATCACTATTCTCCCTAACTGGACAGACTGATGTCCCTGAAGCTTAACTGACTTGGTGTTATACTGAGATGATTAAATATTCCCTTTTGAGCAGTATATTAGACAAAGAGTACATATATCCGTTCATTCGCTGTTACTGGAATTGTGGACAGCAAGGGAATGGCTCAAGGGTGAAGAGGCCAGTCTATCATAAGGGAAATCTTGACACAGATAGTAACTGGACTGGGTCTGTGGCCAAGAGATATCCATAATGCTATCCTGTGCATCCATTCATCCATTCATCTAGTTAAATGTTATATTATTAAATTTGCAAGATTAATATTTTACTTTTTATACTATTGTGTATAGCAATCCCAAAGCTACCACATATAATTCAAGGCACAAGGGATTTAAGTGTATCTCAGCTGAACTTGGTGTCTGGGTAAAACCACATATTTTGGGATGTGGACAGAAAAACTGGAGCACTAGCAGAACACCCTCAAAAACACAAGGAGAAGATGCAAACTCTACACCTATGGAAACCAGGCATAGACCTTAAACAAAGGGCACTGAGCGGCTTGTAACTGATTGTCCGGCTTGTGGTAAAAGCCAAAATGTGAGTGTGACATGGAGATCCAGCGGTAATTCCCAGCAGGAGGATCATCTTTGAACTTTGCTGCAGCTACAAACAGCTGAAGTAAGTTCCATCTCTTCTCTACCTACTGACAGGACAATTATGTATTATGTACATCCAGTAGTATTTAGTATTTCCTGCTTACAGTCCAGATTGCCTCACCAAAAATAGTTAACTTAAAGTTGGTGAGAAAAAATGCACTTAGCACCATGTTAGGAACCTGATGGTGGTTAGGCAAACCAAACATTGGTTTGGATTGGTTTGTGTAGGTAATTTGGCCATTTCTGATTCATCTTCATTCTTAAGGCTGAAATGTAACCAGAGGGTAACAGGTAACACCAAGATAGGGGTCCAAGACACCAATTTTTACCCAGAACTTGAACTCCGTATTCAGCAGCACATCTGTTTTGGCTCACACAAGGATGGTGCTCACCATTAGCGATTACGTATTGTGAGATGCAAGAATTCCAAAAAATGTAAACTCAGCAGTTGAAGCAAACACTTCCCAGGTGCCAGGGCTTCCAACATTGAGGCTAAATTGGGCTCACTGGCCAACCGGCTCCTGTGCCAGACCTGACAAGAATTGAACCAACCTTGAACAGGGCACCTATCAATTCCAAGGCTCATTCAAACACACACCTTGTGAACCAGTTTATAATGGTAACTGAACATCCATGTTTTTGGGATGTGGGAAGAAAGCTGGAGCACTGAAGAAACATCCTTGCAAATTCCACACTGACAATAACTAGACATAGGCTTCAAACCCAGGACATTAGATACACAGGACTGTGCCACAGTGCCCCCCACACAGAGTGTTTATATTTGTTGTTATACATTATGCTGCTTTTATGCCAAGTGGGTGTTTCCTGTGGTGTCAACTTTTTATATTATTTTAAATTCGTAATGATTTTAATGTTTTTGGTTTTTTTTGCTACAAGAAGATCCATCCATCCATCCATTTCCCAACCCGCTGAATCCAAACACAGGGTCACGGGGGTCTGCTGGAGCCAATCTCAGCCAACACAGGGCGCAAGGCAGGGAACCAATCCCGGGTAGGGCACCAACACACCGCAGGACACACACACACACCCACACATCAAGCACACACTAGGGCCAATTTAGAATTGCCAATCGACCTAACCTGCATGTCTTTGGACTGTGGGAGGAAACCCACGCAGACACGGGGAGAACATACAAACTCCACGCAGGGAGGACCCGGGAAGCGAACCCGGGTCTCCTTACTGCGAGGCAGCAGTGCTACCACTGTGCCACTGTGCCGCCCTACAAGAAGATCACCACAAGAAATTACTGCAAAATATTATTTCATTTTTAACCTAAAAAGTATCATTTTAGAATGCTTCTTAAAACAATTTTGTTCTGTACATTTGAATTTGTGCTTACAATCCACACAAACTCACTCTAAAAAAAAGAAATTTTAAAGAAATAATAATACACCAGTACCTTTTCACTTTCTGTGTCCAAAGCAGATGTTGCTTCATCTAATAGGAGGATCTTGGGTTTCCTGACCAAGGCCCGAGCAATCGCAACTCTTTGTTTCTGCCCACCAGACAACTGTGCACCTTTGTCTCCTGCATCTGTGTTATATTTCTAGAAAAGGAAAAACAGTATTTTACAGTTGTTTCTAGTATTGGTACAGCTTTGTGGACCATGAATATACCTTGTTTTAATCTAGTTAAGCCTAAACATGACTTTACATTTTCTTTACAATTATTACACAATACACAGGAATAACTTATCCACTGCTCTCAAAAACAGATACAGCTCACAGAAGCTAATTGTATTACCTGCAACAGCCATTATGCTTACAACCCCCTCACACCTCCCCATGTTACAGCAGAAACTGTTACTTCACATGCCTCAAATGTACTGTTTAAAGCAACAACAACAACAAACTGGTCATACATTAAATAACTACTTCTCAAAACCTGCCAACTTCCTTTACAACTAACCCACCACATTTGCACCGCTTGTACTGTAAGCCCTTGGCACTAACAATTCTACAAACTCAACATCAACAAATACATTTGGCAGAAAAAGTTTGTGAGCAAGCGATTCTTCATGGTCATCAGGTGGGCATTCTTCTCTAATACATGATGTTTTGTCATAATTAAGACCCATGACATCAAGAAGGCTTCGACAGTACACTTGTCCAATATATCTGTATCCCCTTCCCCACCTACTAACAAACACTGAACACACATTAGTCAGTGCAGCTCACCTGGCATTGGCTCTCTGCTCAGGTGACTTTTTTCCGACCATAATCACAGCCATCTGCTTGTGTCCTCCACCACATTTGCCATCCTTTGTGTGGTCTGTTTAGAATCATTTTGAGAGAACCCGAGTTCACACAAGAGCTTGCTCATTGATCTCATATCAACCACTCTGACCAACACTTTCCATTCCAGCTGCCTGATATCTGTTGCAAGCTCATTCTTAATGGTCCATGTTTCACTAATATTCCACATCATAGAAATACAGTGAGCTGCTGCTGCAACCACAAAACCATGTGTGGGCTCACATTAGTAGTTATAATATTCCAGGGATAACAAGCTTATTTTCCAGTTCCACCAACAATCTCCAATTATTGGTAACACTCAGTTGACCAGAGCTACCTCTAAGTAGGTCACCCCTCTCCTTTTCATGAACAAAGTTTATTATTAGAACATTAGAAATATTTAGTTCACCAGTCCTATCCACTTAATTCCTCCAAAATAACATCACATTCTTGTGGTATAGCAGGTCCACGGCTCAGAATAAAACGGCAGTTTTTAAATAAATAATCGGTGCACTCGCGGCTTAAAGAGGGAGCGCGGTAGTGTGGCCAGAGCAGTTCTCGGAAGAAATGTGGTGCGGGCGTTTCCTTGCCTTAGTGCACAGGTGAGGAATCATCCGTATCCGTAATTGAGGCTGGGAGCTGCTAATCGTCACACCTGTGCCACATCCCCAGTATAAATAGGAGAAGCGCGAGTGTGAAGGAGAGAAAGAAAAGACGAAAAAAGAAAAGGATGGAGGTTAAAAAGGAGAAAAGGCAGGAAGCGAAGGAGCTGGTGTGAGAGAGCAAGTGAGAAGGACAGGCAGCTGGGAGAAGTGAGCCCTAGCAGGGTGTTTGGTCAGCACCCAGGGGGCAAATGGATTGGGTCACTCCTGCTGAGTTTTGCAGAGGAGCAGGAGTGACCACAATCGAGGATGGCTCGCCACGTAAGACAGAGGAAGGCAGCAGGATTCGGAGGCTTGGGAGGTGGAAGCCCCAGCGTGAGTGCCCTGGTCGCTCGGGAACCCAAGTCTCGGTCTGGTGGAGCCCATCAGAAGCCAGAGATCGAAAGGCTTCCAGACCAACAGGAGAAGGTCGGCTGCAGGTAAGACGACTCCCCTGGTGCAGGGCCTGAATGAGAGAAGCAGTGGAGCCACCCGCTGAAGAAGGCACTGGGTTTGGTTTTTAAAAAGGACAGCTTCCAGACATTGTTTTAACCTTGTTTTCATGGATTTATTTATTGGATTTTAACCTCCACATTTTCACTGCTTTTAATGGATTATTTATTTAATGATGTTTGGAGCAGTGCACTTTCTTTTGAACACTTTGGATTTGTTTTGTCCGTTTTTAATAAAAGCACTTCTACACTTTGCAACTTTCCTCTTGCTTCATTTTGGTGTTCTCATTATCCAGCTCATCCAGTTACATTAACAACAGTGTTGGGTTCAAGAGCTCCCAAAAGGGAGATGGGAGCATGGAGCAGGACCCGCATCGTCACAATTCTACAATTATGTTGGTCCTTTCCAGCACCTGTTCCTGTACATTAACAGTCACTCTTTTACTTTCTGATGCTGCAGTTAGACACTTAAGCACTTGACTGTGAGTCATTGTGTACCTCCCTTGTCTTAAAACATACACTACATCCACACAACATGTCGTGCTCACGTCTGTACATAGGGCGCATTAGGGATCTATAAAGCAGCAACATTCTCGAATGTTTATAAGGCACTGGTTACACATGTCTGGAGGTACCAGAATGTTCTTTAATGAGGCTCTTTGCCTAGCTTTGAATAAGATCAGTTTTCTTTGCTGGCAGCACAGAGACCGTTAATGCCAGTTGCCTTCTGAAGTGTAGTTGAAGGGTATCCTGGTCAAGATGGGCACAGAACTTAGTCATCTGCAAACATGACTGATCCATTTAATGTTAAACATTATTATTATATATAGAAGGTAACTGCAAGCTGTTCAGGATCTTCCTTGATGACAGGTGACTGCCAAAATAAAAGAAACGCCCGTTTAAGTTGTCTTCAGAATGGTTTGTCCACCATATTACAATAAAATAGCTTTAATATGCCATGTCATGGATTCTTCTAGTGTCTAGGAATGTACTGGACTCCGAGAAATGTCACACTTGTATATCTTGATTATGGTAGTGGGAAATCTCTACTGCCCTTCCAGAGTCTTCGAGAAGTGCTCAAATGGGCTGATAAAAGTAATTTGAATTACTATGTAATGCTGGTATTCACTATTTTTAAACCATTCACTACTAATTCATGTTTTTTATCTCAGGGTATTAACACCCTTGAAGAACCCCTCTCATTAAAAATGGGTTCCCATAGGTTGCATGGGGTCACTCAAACGGTTTTGTAATTACTTTCTAAGAAAATTGAGGACTTTTACCACCCAACACTGTATCACAGCCACAAGAATAATTCAATATCATATAGATAAGCATTTGAAGGCAGCACGGTGGCGCAGTGGTAGAACTGCTGCCTCGCAGTAAGGAGACCTCCCTCCATGGAGTTTGCATGTTCTTTCCATGTCTGCATGGGTTTCCTCCCACACTCCAAAGACATGCAGGTTAGGTGCATTGACGATCCTAAATTGTCCCTAGTGTGTGCTTGGTGTGTTGGTGTGCCTTGTGGTGGGCTGGCGTCCTGCCCGGGGTTTGTTCCTGCCTTGCACCCTATGTTGGATGGGATTGGCTCCAGCAGACCCCCGTGACCCTGTGTTAGGATATAGTGGGTTGGATAATGGATGGATGGAAGCCTTTGAATATTTTTCTGTGTGTGCCATACATGTAGTTCATCTTCTGGTTGACAAGGTGGTTGATAAAAGACTCAATTGACCAGGTGGTTTTTCCACTGCTGTTCTTCTTTGTACCATTAAAGGTTAATTTAAAGTTTTATAAGGGTTTTACACACTGCAGTCTGACTGAGGTATCCTTCTTTATGGAAAGTTTCTCCTAGATTTTTTACTTTTTAAATATACTTTACATTCTAAACAATAGAAAGTACCCCAGGCACTCCTCTTGTGGATCTTCATGGCACTTGCTGATGATGCTATTCTTAAAATGGTTGAATTTACAGATAACTTCGATGCATTCATCCCTCATATATACTGCAAGTACCGTCAATTTCTATTATATGTTTTTTTTATTAAAGTAATGCAAAATCAGGATTTTTACGCAAACATTACACCGAGCCTTCAATCCAGTGGTATATCTACAATATAGGTTTATTATTTTGCTGCCATTTTGAAGAACTGTTTGAAGAAGTGACTGGACTGGCGTCCCATCTAGGGTTGACCCCTGCATTGCAGGGATTCACTCCATCTCTGCTTACCCTTTGTCAGGTAGGTTAAATAATGGACAAATGGATCAGTAAGAGTAATCTCATTGCCACTGTTACAGTCCTATAGCTGCTTAGGTTTTTTTGGTGTACTGTAGATGAAAATTCAATAATAAATTCAACATCAGTTTCAAATTTACTAAAGGTGATGAAAAATAGGAAAAAGGGCTGTAACATTGATTTCTGCAGGTTTCAAATTCATTTGAGTTGGCTAGTATGTATTTTTACAAAGGAATCATCACATAACTTTCTAAGTGTTTAAAGTAACTGCACTTTTTAGATTATGTGCAGAATGTTTCACACTGTATTATGCCCTGTGGGGATGTTGTTAAGCCTTTCATATGCTTTCGTTCTCATGTCTCTAAACAATGCCTTTTCAGAAAAATGAGCATAAAACCAAATTGTGCCCATATGTGTGAATGTAATAATCTTGAAAAGGTTAAGGATCATGACATGATACATGGCTACTGAATTCTCTCCTCCCTGTACTCTTTCTTCTGTTGCAGAGATGGGACAGACTCGGACATAAATTTGCTATGCCCACACACGGTTCTCTGATTATTATCCTGAAATTTGAATCCATTTTCCACCACAGCATTTCAGTTTATTGATGAATTCTTTAATAGTAAAACTCAAGATAAGATTCAAACAAATAATTAAATCATATTATTCTGAAGCTCCAAAAGCTTTCTTTAACTTCATTCCCAGCTCTTGTTGTAGGGAGTGGGATTTCTAATAACCTCAAATATTCAAATATTATGTCCATTTATAGCAACAGTTATTTTCAAAAAAGGTTAAAGTAATCCATTTATATTGGATTTTTAATTTTAACCAATATAAGAGTTATACAAACTTTTGAATCCAAACTTAATAAATAATAATGTTTACACTAGACAATCATAAATGCAAACGCATGCTGGTTTCAGTATATTCTTGTTTAATGTTCACTAATATGGTGGCACAGTGGGCTGGAGTGGTCTGTGGGGAGTTTATGTGCTCTGCTTAAGTTTTTGCACCAAATCCCCAAAAATCTACAGCAAAGATCTAAATTAACCACAGTGTGTGATGAACTGGAGCCTTGCACTTAGTGCTGCCAGGGTAAGCTTTGTGTTTCATTGACACATCTGGTTAGCTAAAGTGATTTCACCTTAAGCTTGAATTAAAATGCATAAGAAAGGTCAGATCAGGTCAGGTTGGGGAGCATGCACTGGTGCAGCACGTTGCCACACCTACCACATGATGAAACAGTTGGGGATCCCGGTTTGCAACCCCCCAGGCAGACACGCGGTCCAGTCCCACCCTCTGGAAATGACCATCTATCTGCCGCAGCCAGGTGTGACGTGGGCATCCCCTTGGCCCAATGGCCCTATGCTCCCCCACAATGCAGGTAATGTGCCTCATTTGGGACTTCGGTCATTCAACACAAAGTCAAACCAACAGTACCCAAGAATTCACTGAAGAGACACAGTACTGGACACAGTAGTCCAGTCTCTGTCTCAGGTCAATGGATAGCGTCCATTCTCTCAACAGACAGACACACTGCTGATGGCTGTGCCCAAGAGGTCATTAAAGGCCTGGATCTTGGTTTTTATCCAGGACACTTGCAAGCCCAGACACTCAGACTCCTCACTCAGTCTCTTGAGAGCCCCAATCAGGGAATCCATTGACTCCACGAAGATCACAGCATCGTCAGCAAAGTCAAGATCAGTGAATCTTTCTTCACTAACAGATGCCCCACAGCCACTGGACCCCACAACCTTGCCCAAAACCCAGTCCATGCAAGCATTGAACAGAAGAGGAGCAAGAACACACCCCTGATGAACCCCAGAAACAACTGGGGAAAAACACAGAGGTTCTGCCTCCACTCTGCACAGCACTCACAGTGCCAGTGTACAGGCTGGCCATAACATCCAGCAACTTTGAGGGAATCCTGCAAAGTCTCAGGTTGTCCCACAGGGCAGCTCGATCAACTGAGTCGAAGGCTTTATGAAAATCGACAAAGACTGCAAAGAAACTCTGCTGATATTCGCGTTTGTGCTCCATGAGAACCCTCAGTGCTAGGATGCGGTCGACCGTAGACTTCTTAGGCATAAGACCAGATTGCTCCGGACACTGGTATGTGACCAAGTGATCACATGACTTAGCAAGGACCTTACCCAACACCAAGAGCAGTGTTATCCCCCTGTAGTTGTCACAATCTAGGTGATTACCCTTCCTTTCCAGATAGGGACGACAAGTCCTGTTTTCCAGTCAGCTGAGATGATGACTGTCTCCTAAATGGAAGCAAATATAGCTTGCAATGCCAGGAGGACAGCCTTACAACCAGCCTGGAGAAGTTCAACCCGGATACCACAGATACCTGCAGCCTTCCCTACCCTCAGCTGATTCACCAGCTGTGCAATCTCAGTGAGATTGAGTAGATCATCCTCAAAAACAGTGGACCCAGAGATATCCAACGTCCTAGCCGGAGAATCAGCTTTAAACAGCTGCTCAGAGTAGCCAGCCCAGCAGGTCACAACTGCAGTGTCATCCATAAGGATCGTTCCATCAGCCACCCTGACTGTGACTCTCTGAGGAACAGATTCAGATGTGTGTAATGCTTCGATTCCTCTGTAAGCAGGATGTGGGTCACTAGACCATAGATGGTGTGTCACTTATTCACAGATTCTTCTAACAAACGCCTCTTTATCTGCCCTTAGAGCCCTTGCAGCTGTCCTTCTCAGTTCCTGGATTTTTGCAATAAATTTACAAAAATCTCAAGTAAACTTTTTTCATGTTGTCATTATGGAGTGTTGTGTGCAGAATTCTGAGGAAAAAAATGAATTTAATCCATTTTGGAATAAGGCTGTAACATAACAAAATGTAGAAAAAGTGATGCGCTGTGAATACTTTCCGGATGCACTGTATCTTAAATCATTCTTTAGGCAGATTGAAGACTTAAGTGCCAGCTTAAGTGAAAAATTAAAGAAAACGTACTAAGTAATTGCAACACAAACAGTGACTTAATCGGTTTAATGTGAAAAGATGCCGACGAAAGAAGAGAAGAAGCGGACCGCTAAGGTGGAGAAAATAAGAGCTGCTCAGGAAGCAACAAGCGCATCAACCTCTGAGCAAATGAATGCTAAACATACAGAGAAAGAGTATGGTACCTATAAGTGAAGTGTATTCACTGTATCGTGCAGTGCGCCATCACTGGTTTAATATATTGGTGTAACACCTATCAAATGGGTACCAGCCTGACCTAGTCTTTCACCAGGATTTACCCTTAAGCTTCAACAGATTAAAGTGACTCCATACCTCCTTTTCAACACTTTTTTGAATTCCTCAGGCCAAATCGTAGGAAACAGTGACAAGCTGCCACATTTTCCTGAAAGCTGAAGCAATACATCAGTACACTTCAAAAGAATCCAGACACAAAATGAGACCCAACAGCCTTCACTTTGAGCTGAGTATATGCAAGTATGTCCCATGAGGAGTACGAAGCTGCACCTTGCTCTTCTATGGGTGATTCATGAATGTGTGGTACATGTGAAAAAATATTGAATTTAGACAAAAACAAATACCTATCAATAAGAAAGAAAATCACAACTCAATATATACTATTGAGTAATTTAATTGATTGGAAACATCAATGTGTATGCAGATAGACACATAATTTTTGTGTTTGGTCTTTCCTTTTGAATTATAAAGAAGAGATCTACTTACATTAGGTAGGCTCTCAATGAAGGTGTGAATATTTGCTGCTTTAGCTGCCTCTATGATCTCCTCATGTGGCACCAGCCGACTGTTGTCACCATATGCTATGTTTTCTGCAATGCTGCAATTGAATAGCACTGGCTCTTGGGATACAATACCAATCTGAGCTCTAAGCCAATGGATATTTAAATCCTTCACGTTGGTGTCATCAAGAACCTTTCAACATAAGAAAGACATTTTTTGGAAAGTCTGACTTTTCTTTACTGTGACATTCAAAAGTATGACAGTAACAATACATTTCAATATAGCAGTGTACACAGAGGAATGGCTCAATGCACTAAAAATCATCAGGGATGCTGATCACCTTAAAAATTGGCAATTTGAAGTCATTGTCAGCAGTAAACAAGAGGGAAATAAAAAAGAGATTAGTACATCATAAATCACAAATCGTCAGGATTCTCCCAGAATTCTAACCCTAAGACGATTGTCAAGTCCCTCATTGCACATTTTACAATTACACACAGACTTGGATTCTTCACATTTCAAAGTGAATTTTTTTTTTTTTTTTTATTTGAAGAGTCATTCTTTTGTTCTGCGATCTTCAGATTATTGATAAAGACCTACTATATACACTTTATCAACACAACAATGTTCGGTATCACATAACATTTCTACTTTTTCAAGAACATTTTTTTTCCAAGGCTGCTATCAGATATGCTGCCTATAAAGTACACACAGGTAACCTGAAGAAAATCCTTCTGATGAGCAGCAAGCTTACCACTTTGCCATTCTGTGGATCATAAAATCTTCCCAACAGTTGAATGGTGGTGCTCTTCCCACAGCCGCTACTGCCCACGAGAGCCAAGGTCTGACCTTGTTTGACCTTCAGGGTGAGCCCTTGTAGCACTTGCACGTCTGGACGAGAAGGATACTGGAAGCACACTTCATCAAACTTGACATTGCCTCCAAAACTTCCCTAAAATTGAAATATTCGGATTTAGAAGGATTGTCTGTGTCATGCACCAGAGTAGACTTGAGAGACATGTTTTATTGTGATATACCAGGGTGCAGGTGTTGTTTAAGAGAAGTTGATATTTAAATTAAAAACTCAAAATAATTGTAAATATTCTATTTTGTCCTCAGATGCACCCAGATATTAACCCTTGTGGTGGACGACTGGGGTGCCTCTTTTGAACAGCACCTACCCGGGGACACTATAGGGCAGCCCCCCTGGGTGGCAATGGTGCCTCAGATTCCTGCAGGGCTCCATGAGAGATGGAGTTCTCTACAACCCTATTGGGATCCGGGGGTGCCGCCAGGGGGTGCTGCAGTTGTTCCTGAGCCCATGTGGGTGGCTCTTCTGCCACACCCAGAATAGGTCATCAAACACCTGGAGCACTTCCGGGAGGGCTATAAAAGGAGCTGGCAGTCACCACTCCGGGAGCCAGAGTCGGATGGTAGTGGATGAAGCTTGCCGGAGAGGAGTGGTGGAGAAAAGAGAAAGAGGAAGAGAAGAAGAATTGTGTGGGCTTGTGCTTATTGGAACTGTGTTGTGCCTGTGGGAATGGGGAAGGCATTGCCCACAGGCGAAGAAAAGAAAACATTTGTTTTATCAGTATGCCTCCTGCATCTGTCTGTGCCGGGTTGAGTGCTGGTGTAGTGGCTTTGGTCACACCCTAAACTGGCATACTCAAGACTTCAATTTCAGGGTCAGCCCTACCTCAACTCCTTCATTGCAGTTTAATCAAATACTCAAAATTGAAAGGTGTCCTTGTTAAATACATAGACAACAGGACGCCAAGTATGGCGAAATGGAGATGACTGTACAAAAATGAAGCACTGGAGCACTCTGGTTTTCACACGTCCTCCAAACATAAAGTAAATTTTTTTCAAATTGTCAGGTCTAGTCGTGCCATTGTCATTATATATATGCTGTCAAAATTTTTATTGAAATTTCCCATCAACCTCCCAGACTTTACATGTAAGTACAGTAATCCCTCGTTATATTGCGCTTCGACTTTTACGGCTTCACTCTATCGTGGATTTTATATGTAAGCATATTTAAATATATATCGTGGATTTTTCGCTGATTAATGGGTTTCAGTGGACAATGGGTCTTTTAATTTCTGGTACACGCTTCCTCAGTTGGTTTGCCCAGGTGATTTCATACAAGGGACGCTATTGGCAGATGGCTGAGAAGCTACCCAACCAGAGCGCGTATTACCTATTAAATAAAACTCCTCAAATATATTGTGAGCACGGGGGCTGTTCGCACCCCTAGAGGATACAACCGCTCCTCAAAAAACGCTGAAAGATTACCTTCACACTGCTCCCTTCCTTGCTGGGCTTACTTGTGGCTGCTTTGTTGTGTGATATGCTTCCCGCACGGTGCTTCACATACTTAGTAGCCCAAACAGCACGTATTGATTTTTGATTGTTTGCTTTTCTCTCTCTCCTGCTCTGACATTCTCTGCTCCAACAGAGGGGGTGTGAGCAGGGGGGCTGTTCGCACCCCTAGACGATACGGACGCTCGTCTAAAAATGCTGAAAGATTATCTTCACATCGCACCCTTCCTTGCTGGGCTTATTTGCGGCTGCTTTGTCACGCGACATGATTCCCGCGCAGTGCTTCGCATACTTAAAAGCCCAAACAGCACATATCGGTTTTTGATTGTTTGCTTTTCTCTCTCTCTGACATTCTTCTTCCCCTGATGTGCACTCCTTTGAAGAGGAAGATATGTTTGCATTCTTTTAATTGTGAGACGGAACTGTCATCTCTGTCTTGTCATGGAGCACAGTTTAAACTTTTGAAAAAGAGACAAATGTTTGTTTGCAGTGTTTGAATAACATTCCTGTCTCTCTACAACCTCCTGTGTTTCTGTGCAAATCTGTGACCCAAGCGTGACAATATAAAGATAACCATATAAACATATAGTTTTTACTTCACAGATTTTCACCTATCGCGGGGGGCTCTGGAACGTAACCCCTGCGATAGGTGAGGGATGACTGTATTATCCAAATGGATTCAAGTAAAATAGCACCCAAATTAAACCATCAAAAAATGTACTTATAAACAGCTGGACATATTACCTTTAGGATGACACTTACTATTAC
This sequence comes from Erpetoichthys calabaricus, assembly GCF_900747795.2. Taxonomy (NCBI): domain Eukaryota; kingdom Metazoa; phylum Chordata; class Cladistia; order Polypteriformes; family Polypteridae; genus Erpetoichthys; species Erpetoichthys calabaricus. The sequence goes on from NC_041406.2 coordinate 74,170,242, forward strand.
TATAGCTGGCTTGGGTATACTTGAAAATGAACAGTAGATCTATGGCTGAACAGGGTAAATATAAGCACAAAGAGTGAGTACCGGGGGTGACATTTCCCTCAAAAGTTGCCTGTGCCGTTCCACTAAACAGAAAAAGAATACGCAGTAGAAAATATTACTTAGCTACTAGGGACCTTGTCACCTAACAGAAGACTAAGTGGGCGCATGACACCCATTATAATTGTTGAGGATGTGTATTTGTTTTTATCCTTTATTGTTTTTATCTTTTTTAACTTGAACATCTTCTTTGTTTATTTTAGTTTCTTTTTTGTGTTTTTGGTAAATTTGCTGCAAAATATTTCTCCCAGAATCACTCAGTTTGGGCCTTTTTGTGCTATTTGAAGAGGCCCATTTAAGGCACTTTACTGTGACATTGGGTAGCTTGAGAGTAAGTGTTCTTTGTCTCCCTTTTTTAAAGTTGTTTTTATTTAGATTTTTTTGGCTTTTGAATTTGCTCTTGTAACTTGGTTTAACAGGATGGGTTTCATCAATTATTGGATCCATCCATCCATTATCCACCCTGCTATATCCTAACACATGGTCATGGGGGTCTGCTGAAGCCAATCCCAGCCAACACAGGGCACAAGGCAGGAAACAAACCCCGGGCATGGCGCCAGCCCACCACAGCAATTATTGGATCGTCTTTTCATTTTTCATTCTTTCTTTTGTATATATTTTTTCTAGTATTAGTTTTGTTATCTTGTATTTTACAAATGTAATCCTTTATTTAGGAATTTTCTAAACAAAAATGCTTTCACTTTTGAATTTCTTAATTCATTTGTTTGCTTTTTCGTTTTCTTTATTTAACGAAATAAGTGAAATTAAATAGCATTATTTCTGGGAAAGGTGTTTTTGGTGGTATTGGTCTTCCCCATCAGGGATAATCTATGTTGTGTAGCAAAAAAATACAAAGCTCAAGTTCAAGTTCCTAACAATACTTAATAAGTCATCTAGACTTTTAAGTGCCTCAGATAAATCAAGGGTGCAAGGACACCAGCAGCCACTACGAGGAGCTCTTGCTGAGTTACCGTAAACCAGAAGTTTCCCCAATAGTGGCTTTATAGTCCCTGAAGTAAGTCTTCATTTTTGTACTCCCTGGAGTCAATTTAGTTGTTATTTTGCATATTTTTTGTTTTTCTTTGTGTTTACAATTCTTTGTGTTATTTTCATCACATCATTGTGCATCATTTTGTGTTCATGTATTCTCGCAAGACATTGTTACCAAAAATACTATGTGCAGAGGTGCCGCATATGATGGCATCATTACTGCTAGTATTTAAGAGGGAAATGCAGGTTTACTAATATTAAAGTGTCCAGTGCCACACATGCATTCTTGGGAGACAACTTCAGGGCTTGTCAAATGTTAATTCCACCTAGAGTCAAGGGTTGGTGCTATCACTTAATGCTCCTCCTTTGACTGCAGACCTGAAAATCAACGACGCAAACATGCATGACGTAACTTCCAGCTTCCGGTCATTTGAAACCTCCTACTGTAACCCTGCTATATACTGCAATATTGTCCTCAGTCATTGTTGACCCAAAATTGAAAAGATGTTAAAACATTTGACCGTCAAAGTCTTTTTTTTTTTGTACCACAGGCCTTTAATTATATGGGGATCATCTTCTGGTGTCCCAAACCTTCATGATCTATTTTTGTTCTTACTGCAGTGGCGTAGTCGGCAGGATTTGAACTGGAAATGATGGAGCCAGAGGACCTCAGAGCATTGGTGGTGGCACTAACGGAGGATACAAGCACTTAACAGGTGCAAGTCGCAATTCAGTAAACCCAACGTGCCAAAACACAAGCTAATCATATGGACCATTGGCTCTTTGCAGGTACTTGTACCATTTGGACCGACAGAGGATGTGGAAACATATTTCTTAATTTTTGTACCCACTGCAATCTAACAGCACTGGGAATATAGGGGCTGGGCTCACATATTGTTGCCGTTCCTGAAAGGAGGGCACTGAGGGCATACTATGGCCTTGATGAGCAGGGTACTGGGGAATATTATAAGGTCAAAGCCAAAATTCTATCCTGGTATGGTGTTACTGTGGACCAGTTGGCAAGGCAGGGTGGGGAGTGGCAATTTGACCTGGAATGGCTGGCATACTACCAGGTGTCAGAGCTTTAAGGGTAGCTAAAACCAGGACCTGACAGTGCCAATAAAGTAGTAGAATTTGTTGATTGTGATTTCCTGATTAATTCTTTTCCTGAGTCTTTCACCTAGCAGGTCTACAAGCAAACCTGGAGAAATATGGATACCCTTATTGAGATCTTGTAGCAACATAGAGGTCAAAAAAGCCTGATGCTGCAAGTGGTTGAACTCCTCAAGCAACTGAGGAACTTCCAATATTTGACCACTTTTGACATCACAAATGGGTTCTGGCAAATTTCTTTAACGGAATCAGCCAAGGAAAAGGACACGTTCAGTATCCTCAGTGGACACTACTAGTACTGTGCCGTTCCATTTGGCTTGCACTGGGCACCAGCCACCTTCTAACACAAGCATGGGAAAACTATGGCCTATGGGTTGCATTTGGCCCTCCACTTAGTTTAATCCAGTCCACCGGCCATTTACCTCAAACTGTTGAAACTTGCCCGCCGGTCATTTGTTCCCTAAATATTATTAATCTTTAAACCATTCGGCAGTAGCTGAAACTCTCCACTGGATTGCTTCTGTATTTCGGTATTCTAAGCAGATTCTGTCCTCCCTTTAGAACTTCGAAAAGTATCAACCTGTCACGCAGAACAGTAATTCAGCGAATTGAAATAAGGACTTTAAGCACGTTCAGTTTGCCATCAATTATACAGGCATCACCTTCCGGTGCTCCAACCCTTTATGATCTCTTTGTGTTCTTATTACATTGGATAAAGCTTTAAACTAAAAACTTGTGGTCTGTGGTACCTGAATAGAAAAGATTTAAAAGGTAGTAAGGTATCTTTGGATATGTTTGTCTGACCTCTGATTTTTGATAACTGTTTTTAGCTTGGAAGCTTGTACTATTTAGCTTTTAACTATCCTTTCTTTTGTCCCTATCCATTTCAAATTGAAATCGTTCCTTTATTTTCAATTTTAGCTTGTTCATATAACTCACTCCCTAACAGATGGTAGTGATGGAGTAGGGAGGTGAGAAGAGCTCAACAAAACTAGTGGAAAGAACAGAGTCCAGAGAACAGAGAAAAATGTGATGTTTTTAACGTAACATAAAGAAAGAAGGTGACCATACTGAATTGTTTAAGCAGATTCAAGACCCCTAGAAGTAGGCCCAAGAATGACTTTAGGACTTGCTGTTTTCCTCCTTTTTAAAGGAATACTCCACCCAAAAATGGCATTATTTATATCTTACTTACCCTATGTACTTTATAGTGGTGGCTAAGAAAAAAATTTAATCTCATGTTTTTATGCAGAATGGAGAGAAAAACATTTATGAAATAACATCACCACTATAGCACTACAAAGTACTTGGGGTAAGCAACTTGTAATGCTATGTTATGGATTGAGTGTAAACAACAGTTCTGAAAATAAAGTGTACAGTAATCATACCGGCTTTTTGCCATCTTCACTTTCGTTGTCTATAGCAGGCACTTGATCAAACAAGGCAAACAAATGAGCAGCAGAGACCGTGGCCTTGGCATAGCTGGGGGCAAAAGAATTCGCCTCTCCCAAGGCAAGGGCACCAAACACCACAGCAGAAAACACCCTGCAGAGTGGAGGGAAGAAGAAGACATACTTTGAATTAGAGTATAATTGATGCATCAATCAAGCTGGTAACAAGTTCAATATTAAAAATATATCAAACGTTCACCTTTACATTGTCATATCATTTCATTACTTCAGAGAATATCTATACTAAAGAAATGCAATGTTTTATGACTGCATGAAGAAGGGGTTTAGGAAGTGAACATTTGCTTTTATGGTGTTGTTGGTGAAATGAATAAATTCAGGTTGAGCTACTGTTTTAATGTTAAAGCCAGTGTCTTAAAACCAGTATATGTAGTCAAAAGATGCTGTAAAAGGACAGGCATTATAAGTTAATCATTAACTTGACTAAACAAGAACCAATAAACCTTTGACCACAGCTATTGATATGACAAGGTTAGCAAATAGCAACTGCAGTCAGGTTCTGAAAGTGTGGCTTCTTTTTTCCACATTATCAGTCAAATGGTTCAGCCATTAAAGATTGTCACATTGAGAAATGATAGAGAGGCCTCAGACAGTCACTATAAAGATTTGTGACAACTGAATGCCACCTGTGTTAGAACATAATGACACAAATCTGAGGCCAATGACACCTACATGGGCCAAACAGTCTAATCTCTTCAGCAATAAGTTTATGGAAAAATATACTTATTGTTTTATTGGCTACATTTCTGAACACTCTGGGCTTTATATCTTCAGTGTGGCTCTACTGGTTTTTCATTCTAATCAAGCTCTTAATCAGTGGCTAATGCCTGCACTTCTGTGGACTACATGCTTTATAAGGCTTATTTTACAATATTTCTATTTCATCCTTTGAAGTGTCCTTATTTACGAAAATAACCATAGACCAAGCAAAATTCTGACCATAAAAAAAGCCTAAAGAAGGTTTTAAACTTATACAGTGGTACCTCTGGTCATGACCGTAATTTATTCCAAAACTCTGGATGTGATCCGATTTGGGTGCCACCTGAATGTAATTTCCCCATAAGATTGTATGTAAATACAATTAATCTGTTCCAGACCGCACGAACTGTATGAAAATATTTTTTTTAAGATTTGTAAGCACAAAAATATTTAATTATACCATAGAATGCACAGTGTAATAGTAAACTAAATGCAAAAAACATTGAATAACACCAGGGGTGGGGGTTGATTTGTTTTCAGTCCTATTCTTGTAAAATTGATCTATTTGTATGGACTGTTGTGTGATTTCAATAAAATCGATAAAAAATTAAAAACAAAAAACATTGAATAACAATGAGAAAACCATGAACAACATAGAAAACTAACATTGTAAGAGTTCGCGCTAGACCCTTATGAACCGCTCGCTGTAAACACTTTTTTTATGAGTTTTAAGCACAGGGTTAAAATCCTTAATTTATACAAAACTAACCCTAAACAACCAAGAAAACTAACTTTGCATGAGTCAAGTTCTGACGTGAAGGAAGTGAGGAGGAAGCTGGGTGGAGAGGAGGTTATAGTTTTGAGGGAGAGACTGAACACACTGAAATCATTGGCACGTACGAACCGGAAGGGAAACTGGTCGCCAGTGTTTTTGTTCGCCACCAGAGCGTGTGTTCGTGAACAAATGCGAAAGTTTGACAAACGTTTTGATCGTAACCTGATTTGTATGTGTTTGGAAATGTTTGTGACCAGAGGTTCTACTGTATTCATAAAATATGCATAAAAAGAGTGAGCAGAGTCCTGATATGGGGGTGGCTGATCAGTGTGGAAGCAGGGGAACATGTTGCAGCTCAGCTGAGACAAAGCCTGAATCTACAGTTGTTAGTTTCTCTTATACTAAATAGAACTGCTAATACAACAACCCCTCATTAGAAGGGTAAAGCTAGTCAGTTTAATGATGGCCTAATCACAGCTCACATTCCGCATAACTAGGTGAACAATCCAGCACTTTGTGATTTCTTCTTCACTGCTTTTGATCAGTTGAGCTGATCCAAAAATGACATCAATATACATGTTTGGCTACCACAAACCATGAAGCAGTGTAGGACATTTACAAACCTTCCTGCTTAAAACCCAAAAAGCCCTTCCTTCACGGTCTGTACACACAATGAAAATCATGTTCAAGCAAGTTTTTGTCCTGCTGCCCCAAAAGAGGTTTGTAGCCTTCTTCAGGCCATCTTAGGACAATTGTGCACAGTGTCAGAGGTGTACCACTGCAGCCGAACTCCCTGTCATGATTTAGCATTGTGGCTTCCACGGAATTGTTTTATTATCTTTTTTAGATTATTATATACTATATAGATTTCTTGCTGTTTATTTATTTTAACATTATGGTGGTGACGTTGCTTTGACCCCATTTTATATTCTGTTTTTCTGGATTGTTGTGGCCCTTTTGTAACAATTTTAATGCCAGTTGCTGGTTATGTGACAATGTGAGTTATCTTATCCCATCTATAAAAGATGCATTGTGTCCTCCTCAAAAATAAACCTTAATTTGTAGTATTAGTGAGGGACTGCTGTCATTGAGTTAGTACACTTTAAAAAGATCAAAAATACAACGCATCTCCACATGCAAAATTTTACACTAAAGCACAAATAGTCACCTTTGCAAAATTGTTAGGACAGAATAAAACAAACACTGCTGAATTATTTCAAACCAAAGAGTTATGAAAATGAGAACACTAATGTAAGCGATCATTAGTATCAATTAGAAAGAAACAGCACCCAGTACACCTGCACTGTGAAGCTATGCTCCTTTGTTACAGAATGGAAAAAAATACTTACAAGTAAACATCTCCGAAATTCATTAAACCTTTTGTAACCAGGAAGGCTCCAAATCGAAAGGCGCCTGCATAGGCAAAGTATATAATGGCCTGGGAAAAAGAGAATGTTATCCCATATATGTGAGCCTTTTTCTCAGCATTTCTGGAAAAAAAGGAAAAAAAATGAATGAAAAGGAACTTTACAGCTGTTTTTTAAATAATAGCAAAAACAATTACACAATATTATAAATGCAATTTTTGCAAGAGAACTAAAGACACAAAACAGGATTATAGAGTGTAATAAGGCGCTATATAACACCTGACCGGCACAGACTCACTCAGTGGCACGTATAAAATCCAAACAAGATTTTTATTTTTCTTCAGCTGGAGGGCACGTCTTCTCCGTGAACCCCCAGCCACAACACAGTCCCAAAAGCACTTAACTGCAAAAACACAAAACTCTCCACCTTGGCACCACCACTCCTCCCAGGCAACCTCGTCCTCTTCCTCCCGATTCTGGCTCCTGAGTGGTGGTTGCTGGCCCCTTTTATAGTCCACCCGGAAGTGCTCCAGGTGCTTATTGACCTGTTGCTTATTGCACTTCCGGCCGGGGCTGTGTAGGTGTCCAGAAAGGTTCCGGGATCCATGCAGCACCCCCTGGCGGCCACCCCAGATCCCCACAGGGTTGTGGAGAACTCCATCTCCCATGGAGCCCTGCAGGAAACTGAGGCACCAATGTCACCCAGGGAGGCTGCCACCAAGCGTCCCGGGGGAGGTACTGAGGAGCCCATGGCTGCTTCCCCTGAACATATTCAGCAGGGGCATCCCGGCCAGGCATGGGACCCGGGCACCCGTTACAAGAGTTAAAGGAATACTCTACCCAAAGATGATATTTTTAATATGTTACTTACCCCATATACTTTGTAGTGATGACCGAAAAAAAAAATCATGAAAAATTCTTGAACTTTATGACATAACAGAACTCAATGGTGGACAGTGCTGCACAATGGCTAACAATGTGAAAGTTGTCAAAGGAAAAACGAAAAACACCTCTAATCCTCATGTTCAATATCTACTCACTTGTTCAAAACAGGAAAAAACATTTTTTGTTTTACTAAAATTTTGTTACTTCTGGAATTATCAGTGCATACATAAAGAGGAAACCCCAAACCTCAAGGGAGAGACTTTTTGAATTGAAGATCTGCTTCTTCCACTCTGTAGTAGTAATAGGTTTAAAGTATGCCACCGTAATCTGTGAAGTTTATTTCAAACCCATCATCTGAGCTTAAAAAACGCACAAATAAGCAGACACAGAGACCCTGATAGAAAGATGGACAGTTACAACAGGTGTAGGACGACTCAGGTAGCCTTGTTGCCCTAGCTGGTCATTATATAGTCTTGGGCCACTGTCTGCAGAAACCATGAGTGATTAGAACATTGGAAGGTGTACAGAAGTACAGAAATAACAGACAGCTAAGATGGCAGTTGCCCATACATGGCAAAGTTCATATAAAATCTATGACCATGCAACTATGTGAGTATTTATACTGACAAGGATCCATCACTAAGCCAAATGTCATCCAATGCTGCCCCCACTCTGATGGACCAGACATGTATAGCTGTCAAGCATTCTCCAGTGAAGAACAGGATGACGACTATACATTCCATTTGACTTTTCTCTGGCCTGGATATGTATGTATAAATATGTATGCTGCATTCTAATTTGGGGGCGGAAGCTACATTTTAAATCAAGTTAAATACATATCTCTCTTTTTGTACCGTATTGTTCTTATCTGATTATTTCCTCTATACTTATGTAGTGAGAAGTCAAGCAAAATGACACCTTTTATTGGCTAACTAAAAAGATTATAATATGTAAGTGTTTGAGGTAACTCAGGCCCCTTTTTCAGGCAAGATGTAATACATACTGTAATCTCTTTAGTTAGTCAATAGAAGGTGTCATTTTGCTTGACTTCTCACTACATTCATAATGGCTAACACGGTACAACACCCTAGTACTCTGTACTTATGAAAGAGATGGGTATAAGGCTCGTGTTTGTCCTGCATTCAAGAAAAAACATGATCTCAGGGAACAAGCACCCTGCTGGATACACTCATTCACTGTTCAAGAATCCTGTCTTCAGTTCAAACCCACAGAATTATGGGAGTGTGTCTTTCCTGTTTATCTTTTATGGAAGTATTAATAAAACTTTAGCGAAAAACGCACCCATTTTGCGCATTCTGAGAATACAAATGGAAAACTGACGTGTGAATTATGTGGCACGAGTTACGTAAGAATTTTTTACATTTTTTGTGGATGTTTTCCACATCATTTGCTGTTGTCCAGAGTTGGTCATCATTGAGTTTGTTCATTAGGACAATCTAGATGAGGACTGGCCATTCAGCCCAACAAAGTTTGCCAGTCCTATCCACTTAATTGTTCCAAAATAACATCAAGTCTAATTTTGAAAGTCCCTAAAGTCCTGCTGTCAACACACTGCTTGGTAATATATTCCATGTGTCTATGGTTCTCTCTGTAAAGAAATCTTCTTAATGTTTGTGTGTAATTTACCCTGTGTCCCCATGTTCTTGACACATTCATTTTAAAGCAAGTAGTGTTGATCCAACATAATAATTCCCTTCATAATTTTAAACACTTCAGTCATGTCTCCTCTTTTCCTCTTAATCTTGTTTTGCTTCAATTGAAAAGGCTCAGCTCTTTTAATCTGTCCTCATAACTCATCCCCTTTAGCCCTGGAATCAGCCTAGTTAATCTTCTCTGGACTTTTTGCAGTGCTGCTATGTCCAATTTAGAGCCCAGAGACCAAAACTCCAGATGAGGTCTAACAAATGTGTTACAAAGCTTGAGCATAACCTCCTTGGACTTGTACTCCACACATCATCTTATATAACTTAACATTCTGTTAGCCTTCTTAATGGCTTCTGAACACTGTCTGGCAGTTGATAGTGTCGAGTCCACTACGACTCCTAAATCCTTCTCATAAAGAGTACTTTCAATTTTCAGATCTCCCACTGTGTATTCAAGCCAAACATTTTCACTTCCTACATGTACTACTTTATATCTACTTACATTAAATTTTATCTGCCGCAAATCAGCCCAAGCCTGAATGCTGTCCAAGTCCCTCTGTAATGATTTAATGGATTCTAGATTATCTGCCAATCCACCTATCTTGGTATCATCTGCAAACTTAACCAGCTACGCACCACACCCTGAACTTCCACTTCTTTCAGTCTGATGCCCAAGCTCTCATGTGACACCTTATCAAATGCTTTCAGAAAGTCAAGATAGATAATACAATATAATGTCTTCATCGTGTTTTAGGTTAAAGTCTCTTTCAAGTGGAATGCATTTTAATTTATTCCAGAAATAAATAATTATCTTCAGTAGAACACATTGTGGCACGCGGCTGGGGGTGGTACCCAGCCGGGACGCCCAGGAGGACCGGAGGAGGGCTTGTGCCTCCTCCAGATCACGAGGGGGCGACCGCCCTGGTTGTGTTGGGGACCATGGGTGCAGGGCTTGGAAGCCCAACCCTGTAGGGGCCTGTGGTCACCGCCAGGGGGTGCCCCGATGCCTTGGGAGCCCTGGACCTCAGCACTTCTGCCACACCCAGAAGTGCTGGGGGGAAGAGGATCGGGGACACCTGGAGTCCTTTCGGGTGCGCAGCCAGCACTTCCACCACACAGGGGAGTGTTGGCGGAGGAGTGTCGGGAAGCACCTGGAGCCCATCCGGGTGTGCATAAAAGGAGCCGACTCCCTCCATTCGAAGGCTGAAGTCGGGTGGAAGAGGACAGATCTCGGAAGACAGTCGGACAAGAGTTCAGTGAAAGGCGTTGTGAAAGGCCAGGACTTAAGGGGTGATTGGTGCTGCGGCACTGGGTTTTTGCAATTTATCATTATTGTAAAGATAGATAGATAGATAGATAGATAGATAGATAGATAGATAGATAGATAGATAGATAGATAGATAGATAGATAGATAGATAGATAGATAGATAGATAGATAGATAGATAGATAGATAGATAGATAGATAGATAGATAGATAGATAGATAGATAGATACTTTATTAATCCCAAGGGTAAATTCACAATAAATAAATAGTGTAAATAAACGTGTGTGTGGTGAAACATCATGTCTACCTGTCTGTGTCCGGGCTGTACCCCACAACATCTTAGAATGCAAATATGCTACAGTAGAACTGGTAAGGAATAAAAACAACAAAACAGTACATTTCATACTGAAATCAAAAGGGTGTTTTTCTGTGAATATAAAGGAAAACCTCTATTTTTATAATACTTACCTAAATGGGACAATCAAATTTGCTGCATATATTTTCTCAAATGTTCTTTCTCTGGTCAAAGAAACAACTGTTCGAATATTCTCCACAGCTTCGGTGGCAATCTAGAGAATGAAAAGTAAGCAAACTAAGTTAAACCACTGTGATAAATACATACGTTCTTAGAGTTTACACAACAACAGCTGTTTTCATGTTACCTAATACAATATGGTCAGTTCTTTTACTGAAGCTACTTAATACTACATATACTAAGACCCACATCCACACTGACTCATATGATGTCAATCAGCTTATCTTTAGGATTTAAGATGAAAACCCACAGTGGCAAGAGAAACCCTGACATGAAGATGGTGAGAATGTGTCGTCTCCACAACAAAACAAACTAGACAAGGGTTTGATCTGAGCCCTCTGCAGCTAAATGACAGTAGTGCTATTCATATGACCACATATCACTCTTCCAATAAGTTAATCAATTTAATTTAGCAATAATAAAGATGATTAAGTATCCAGCATAGTGGATAGGAAAGAGAGACTTTATTATCCCAGAGGGAAAACTGTTTGCGGCAGCAAAGTAAAAAACATAAGGCATTGTTACACAGACACACATACTCAAGATTTGTACAAAGAAGAACAGTTACCTTTAACAGTAAGCAACAACAATTCAGAATTCAGATATATGCATGTAAGTAACAGAATTCAAAGTCCTTAAATCTGTTGCTCTTTACCCTCAGGAACCTAAATTTGCATCCTGATGACAACAGCTGAAATTTAGGAAAACAACTATGGCTACCGTTTGACAGAATTGAGTCGGCCTTCTTTCCAATCTGTTGTAATACAGCTCAGATACAGAGGTCTGCTACAAACCAGCAATTTTACTGCTAATTTTTATAATGTTGTTATATTCTTAACACAAAAGTTATCAAGCCAATATATAAGGCAAATACTGTAGGTGTCATTATGGTTTTGTCCACTTCAAACAATTGAGTTTCCTAAGAAAGAATTGCAGTGTCTGACCCTTATTACAGTACATGTTATAATAACATTAAACGGTGGTGACTCCATTTTTTAAATGAAGATTTCTTGAATATTTGATTAAGGTCCCTCCTGTAGGAGTATGCGATAGGTATCGTCTATGATAATTGTAATTGTTGTTTTAACAATGTGTGAGCTGAAATCGAGTATGTCACTCACTTTGCAAAAAACAATCAAAAACACACCTCGAGAGTCCATGCGTTCACTGTCTCATGTAACCTAACAGGATGGACTACCGCGTTTGCACAAAGCAAGTGCAGAGGTCAGCAAGCAAAGCTGGCAAAGCTGCCTAAACATGAGTGAGCAAACAGCGCCACAGGATAAAACAGTCTTGCAATCTACATTGTTAAATTTAATTGCAAGACGTGGATCATCCTCACTCACATGAAGGTTGGTTTGGTTTTGAAAAGGCTGATGTTGCTTAAAAGATGGCAATCTGCAAACTATGTTAGAAATCATTTACCGTTTTCTTTTTTTTAATCTTTTATTGAATTTGTTAAAAGCATGTAATGTTCCATACAAACAAGTCAAACTTAACTAAACTAAGAGAGGAAGGCCAACAGCCGGAGTAAAACTTTGAGAGTAGTAAAGAGGGAAAGAAGTCCTTTTCCCCAATATAAATGCTTATTCTAAAATGTTATTGATTAGATCCTGCCAGGTTTTAAAAATTTTTGAACAGATCCTCTAAGTGAGAATTTGATTTTTTCCCATTTCAAATAATATATAACATCAGTTACCCACTGACTTAAAAGAGGTGGGCTAGGATTCTTCCAGTTGAGCAAGATACAGTAAGTTTACGTGCTAATAGTGAAGTAAAGGCAATTACAGTTTGTTTGTCCTTCTCCACTTTAAGCCCATCTGGGAGTCCACCAAACACAACTGTTAATGGGTTAGGATTGATTGTGACACCAAGGCTGTCTAAAAAGCATTTAAAGATTTTGGTCCAAAATTATATTAATTTGGTAGCCTACACAGCCAGAACCTGTGGCCAGATGAGGCTGGAGCTCGATTGCAACATTCGCAGGTTGGATCTTATGCCCCGGAAACATTTTGGACAACTTTAAACAAGATACATGTGCTCGATAGAAGATTTTAAGTTAAACAACTGAATGCTTTGCACATATGGTGCTCAAGTGAATTCTGTGTGTGGCTGCCTTCTTCTCATTTTCTGAAATGTTGAGTAAGAGATCCTTTTCCCACTGTACTCTGGGATCTTTAAAAGGAACAGACTTTAAAATGGTTTTATATATTATAGAAATGCTGTCCGAGTCTTCAAGACTGGTCAATATTTCTTTTAGAATAAAAATAGGTGGGAGGTGAGGAAAACTAGGCAGATTTTATTTAGCAACGTTTCTAATTTGGAGATAGTGAAAAGATTGTGTTGATGGGAAGCTAAATTTGGAGTGTAATAGTTCTTAGGATGCAAAGACATTATTTATATTGTCACACACGTGTGCATGGGAGGCAGCTAAAGGGCTTGAGTAAGGGCAGTTCCGAGTCATACCGGGATGTGACAGAGTGCATTGACTCTTTTTCTCCCTTTCTTGTAGACCAAGCACGGGAGATTCCACCTGACCCCACCTGTCACTTCCGGGACTAAGCCTATGGAAGGAGACCTTGCCGGCTCCGACCCCTGTGATTTCAGGTCCGGGCTCGAACCTATGGCTGAAGACCTTCATGAGCCCGACCCCTTTGATCTCACTTCCTGTCTTCCCCTTTAAAAGCCTCCACCATTTCCCTATTCCTTCAGTTCTGTTTTGGACTCGGGTTTTGTGCACATCAGTGCTGTATACATTTTTGCGACTTTGCAGCCAGAATACCAATTACATGGGTGGCTGCCCCAAACCTTTCTATGACTCTGAGTCGAGTTTGTGACAATATACAAATCTCTAAATGATTTAATCCCATATGTTTTCCAAACATCAAAAACTGTGTAAGTTTGAGAGGCTGGAATAAGGTGGTTATCATGCAGAGGTGCCACAGATAAAATATTCTCTAACTTGAAGTGCTTCCTACATTGGTTCCATATTCTGAGTGAATGAAGGACAATTGGGTTGCTAGTATATTGGCGATACCTTGTGTTTACTGGTGTACAAAGTAAGGAATATAAAGAAGTGCTGCAGGATTTCATTGCAGACCAAGCTAGTGTGTGTTCACCTATTTGTGTCCATGTCCAGGTTTTTGTTGCTTGTATATTTGCCACCCAGTAATAAAACTGAAAACTAAGTAGAGCCATGCCACCTTCTGATTTAGGTCGTTGTAGGGTCGCCCTTTGGATGCATGGATATTTTGAATTCCAAATAAATGAAGTTATGATTGAATCTAATTTCTTCAAAAATGATTTGTTAATGTATATGGGGATGTTTTGAAAATAGAAACAGAAGCTTAGGGAGGATATTCATCTTGATAGTGTTAATTCTCCCTGCTAAAGTAAGATGGATGCTAGACCATCTGGGCATGTCTCATTTAAGTTTTTCGAAGCAGACAGCAAAATTTTGTTGAAAAATCTTTTACTATTAAAGACAGCTCAACGGCATCTGCAAAGTGAAATTGATCTAGTACGGAGCCACAAGGTGTCAAGACAAAAAAAAAAATCTGAACGAATTATTATATCCATTTGAACAAATTACTCACTTTGTTCAAACAGATTATTTTTATTTCCTTAAAAAGCATATGTCTATTGGGTGCATTTTATTTCGCAAGCTGCCTTGGTTGGTGTGTGTGTGGGGGGAGGGGGTTCCTTGATTCCAAAGCAATTTTATTTCTTTCATTATTTAAACACTCGTACAGATCCCCACTTCCTAACCCCGGGTGATGACACAAGGGAGGTGGCAAAAAAGAAAAAAGCCTTTTAATGGGCATTTAAAAAAAACACACAGAAATTCAGGGAAGACGAGTCTCTGCACACTGCCATTGAGAAAGATCAAGAGCTACTTGATGATACCTGAGATGGACAGTGATGTAAATATCCTTGAGTGCTAGAAAACACAAGAAGTAAACTTCCCCAAATTAAGAAAACTTGCAGAAAAGTACCTGTATATCCCTGCTTCAAGCAGCCCTTCAGGGAGAGCTTTCAGCACTGGAGGAAATGTTGTAACAGGTAACCATGTTGCTCTGAAGCCATTATGATGTGGACAGAGTTTCCGCAGTAGAATTTTACAATTGTTTGATTTTTTCTGATATCTTTGTGCAATATTGGGCAGAACCTGAAGTTAGTAATTTATTTAAAAATGTTACAGGTTTGGGTTTGTTTTGTATCTTTGTGCAATATGTGACAGAACTTGTTAACAAATTGTAATTTTTCTTCTTATGCAGTGTTAGACAGAACTTTGGATTTTCAGACAATAGTACAGTATGTTAATTTTTTGTTTTTGCTTGTATGCTGCAAAGTTCACCTTACAGCAGACCAGTTTATGTTTATCCACACTGTAATGTTCATGCCCTGTATTTCAATTTTTTTGTTGGTCTTAGTGTATTTTTGTGTGAATCCTGTAGGCCACTTTGAAATGGTTTACTCATACGTGCACTGTTTGATCTCAGTAATACTTTGACAGGTGATTTTAATGTTTTTGTGTTATTTTACTTCAGTTTTAAGTAAATAAATAAGATCTGTTTTCCTTTCATTAATCTCCTTAATAAGCTACAATTAATATCCCATTATCAAGACCAAGCTAGATCAGTAATATTTTTACAAACACATTTTTAAAGGATGAAAAATATTGTCTAATTATTGTTAAGTCCCAGAAAATATCAAGATATAATTTTTTGCCAAATATTGCACACTCCGATCCACCTGTCATTGCTATTTCATAAATATCAAAATGTCAAGCAAAAAAAATTCAGACTATTATAGACTTCGGCATAGGGAGAAGCCTATTGATTTGCAAAATTTCTGCATGAGTAATCTGTGAGTTACATAATTTATTTAAATACCCACACTGGGAGGCACACACTAAAAAAATATATAGGTTAAGATAGCTAACAACTTGTTTGCCATACCAGAGCTCTTGCTGGATGATCAACAAAACGAAATGAACAGACACAAACACAAATGCACCACAATGATCTGTAAAGGGTGATTTGGACAGATGCATTAAGCGACCCCTTTATCAATCAGTATCTGTAAAACTTCCATGCTCTCGAGATCTTCTTGCAGCGGCACATATGGATGTGCCATCCTAGAGGAGCTGGGCTACATGTGCAACCTGAGTTAGCTGCATGTATCACCTCATGCTACCAGTAGTGACAAGGACAGTAGAAAAACACAAAACTAGAGAAGAATCAGGAAGGATAAGGAGGGAGTAATTGTCTGTGGCCACCTCCTGCAATACCATTCCCGTTTTGGGGGTGTCTTGCTGTTGCCTCTCCAGTGGACCTGTTGTCACTTTATTTGCACCAAAGCAGGTGAAGTTGATTCACTATTGCTTCTGCTTCCTAACTGGAAAGATTGATATCCCTGAAACTTAACTGATTTGGTATTAGACTGTGATGATTATGTGTTATAATTTTTTGAGCAGTGTATTTTGAAGGGCTAAGATTCAACCCATGCTGTGTGAAAATGTTTTGATGTTGTCACATTACACTCAACAGTGCGATGGACTGACGTTCTGTCTAGGGCTATTTCCCACCTTGCACCAAGTGCTGCCTTAATAGGCTCTGGCCCCTGAAATTCTGAATTGGATTAAACAGTTTTGAAAATGTTATGCTTAGTTACGTTATACTCTGCAATGCTTTTTGGTTTATGCCAAATATGTACAGTATTACAACTATTGTCAAAATATATTTACAGAAAATATGCACGAGTCTTCAAAATTCACCCTAATCTAGGCTCTCATTTTTTACCACAGTCTAACATAGGTGTCCAGGAGTGAATTCAAAGTACTTGCAGCATATATCATACCTTGGGCTATAACATAAGACTGTATATGTAGAGTTCTTAAGTAACTACTTAAGTCTACAGATGTTTTAGAAATTATTTTAAAATGTAAAAGCTTATTGATTAAGTAATAGTATGTGTGGCAGTCTCTCAAGAGCCCTGATCAAAGCCTCCATTGACTCTGTGAAGATCATAGCATCGTCGGCAAAGTCAAGATCAGTGAATCTTTTTTCACCAACAGATTCCCCAGAGCTGCTGGACCCCACGACCTTGCCCAACACCCAGTCCATGCAAGCATTGAACAGAATAGGAGCAAGAACACGCCCCTGACGAACCCCAGACTCAACTGGGAAAAACGCAGAGGTTCTGCTTGCACTCTGTACAGCACTCACAGTACCAGTGTACAGGCTGGCCATGATATCCAGCAACTTTGGGGAGTTCCCATGAAGTCTCAGGATGTCCCACCGTGTAGCTTAATCAATTGAGTTGAACACTTTATGAAAAACGAGAAAAGCTGCAAAGAAACACTGCCAACGTTATTAGGTTAACAGGTCATTTTAAAAGAGTATGAGAGTGGGTGTAAGTGAGGATCCTACAGTAGGCTAATGCCCTGATTATCTTTCTTCTCTACCCCCCTACAACCTTGAATTGGTTGAAGTGGATCTAAGAATGTTATAAAATATAATGGTTTACACGTAGTAATTTAATTTCTATAGCAACCTACCTTTCCAGCCTTTTCTAACTCCTTTTTGTCTTTCTCAGCATGGCCAGTGAGCATTTTCATTTGGATCAAACCTGCGACAGCCAGGACTGGCACAATTCCCAAGATCAACAAAGTAAGTTGCCAGCCATATATAAAAGAAATGATCAATGCAGTTCCAAGGTTAGCAATATTTTGGGCAATAGTCGCCAATCTTGCCCCACTTGCCTGCAAATAAAAATAAACAAATCATAATAGACTGTGCATTCTTGCTTTGTGTACATGCATGTCTGAGGGTGGTCCAATACTTTTGGACCACATATGGGAATTTTGTACCCATCAATGTGAACTTAAGATATGAATACATACACCTTGGACTTGAGCAGCATCAGTTGCAAGTCGAGTTGTCAGCGCACCAGTATTGTTCTTGTGATCATCAAACCAAGAGAGATCCTATAGAGGTAATCAAAGTAAAACAAAGTAAATTACAAAATCAATGATATCATCTTCACATTCCACCAGATTTTACTCAGTCTTTTGTGATGTTTAAGCCATGTACTTGTAGCACCTAATAGTTTCTTACATTCATTCTTTAAAACTGCCGGTAGAATCCCTGAAGCCTATGAAAAAAGTCATAATCCCAGGCCACCTTAAATTCCTTTGCTTTACTATCATAGAATAAAAACATATATTTGATTTGAGTCTGTAACAGCTGGTGTAAATTTATGGCACTTGTAAAGGTTAGCTTTTTTTTTTTTTAATTCTCTTTTATTCTCTTAGTCTCGTTCATGCTCCCCCCGATCTGACACTGCTGTTTTCAAATAAAGATGTGCTATAACAGAGGTGAACTCAGATGAGGATGAGGGTTCTACATCGAAGAAAGAGAACAGAAGCCCTCCCTGCAAGAAACGTCCACTCACACATAAGAACAACGCAGCTGCACCAGGCATAAAGGCGAAAGGTGGCACCGTTTGGATGCAGCAACAAGTTGGGCATCATCCTGGCAGTGAATCTGCCACAAAACAAAAGACGCTAATGGAGAGGTGTGAAGGAATTTAAGGTGGCTCAGGATTACGACTTTTTTCGTAGGCTTCAGGGATTCTAGTGTTAAACAACATAATTTTATTAAGTCTAAAGCAATACATTTAACTGCAGAATACTATATTTAATACAGTGTGCTAGTTCCACCAGGGAAAGGAGGATATAATGTCCAAATGCATTCTTTTTTTTATATTTTTTACTTTGTGAGGCCCCTTTAAAGTTGAACATGGCAGGAAAGTTCTATTAATTAAACTTTGTGAAAAATGCTTATTAAAATATGCAATTGCCATCCTCCACATTTCCATAAGGTGCAATGCACAAACAAATGTGTTTGTTAATTCATAAAAATCACTTTCAGTGAAAAGTAAATGTGCCAAAAATCATTGCTCTGATGATCAGATGAAGCCAGGTTACCTGATTTCTGATCCCTGATACTGCAGGACAGAATTTCTAATTACCAGTTTGTCAAAAATAAAATGCACAAAAACTTTTAATTTTAATAGCTTAAAACACATCTAACAGTATGTATAATCGAGTACATTCTGACACAATTCAACAGTATAAATTGCATATTTTTCTTCAAAATGTATAAATAGGTGCTACAGTTTTAAAAAGTGGTTGCCAACATCTAAGCCATTATGAAACTAGTCAGGAGTTCCTAGGTGAGTGAGTAAAAACACAAAATGCTACCAACCTGTCGGAGCATTGCCTTAAAGGCCTGTAATCGCAGTCTCATAGTGAGAACTTCTCCAGCCTTCCCAAAGCAGTATCCCTAACAAACAAGATCAAAAACCATTAAGCAGAATGTGCCACACCTCCAAAGGTCTCATAACTTCATTAAATAATTTTAAAGGATATCTAGAAAACATGTACAATCTGGCAAAAATGTGGTTGTCAACTCATATCACTGAACTGTGCAATTCATTTGAGGACATGTAGTGGGAAGCCAAGCAAAATGACACCTTTTGTTGGCTAACTAAAAAGATTACAATATGCAAGCTTTCGAGCAACTCAGGCCCCTTCTTCAGGCATTACATTCATAATGGCTAACACGGTACAACACCCTAGTACTACTTTGAGGAAATGATAAGTCTTGAAGCATAGATTTCTCTGTCTTCCTTGTATAGCTAAGTGTTTCAGTGTCAGGTGAAATTTTGACAGAGATGTGACTTTTCATCCTCTTGTTCAGTAGTTGGACAATTTGTTCTCATCACAAATTGTTATTTAAATGTTTCACTGAATAGCATTTGTCTGCTTTATAGTCAACAGGTTGCTCTATTACAGTATGTTATAGAACAAAGCTGCATCAACAGAGTTAATTGCAAGCCTGTTCTCTTACACTTACCTGAAAGAAAAATGTGAAGAATGAAATGCCACCTAAAGCCAGAAAGAGCAAGGAGAACATGTAACTTCTTTGCTGCATGATTTCTTTATTTGTTTCCGCAAAAACCTTTAGGGAAAAGGAAATGATCACCTTTCAGTACTTTGCTGGTACAGAAGGTACACATATTTCACAAAGCAAATATCTGATCAGCCATGAAGGTTCAATCACTGATATTCAAGAAAACACATGCTTCTTATTGCTATCATTAAAAATCTTCAGATTTTGTCAATTAACCAACTTATTTAGTCCTTATTATCTTTAAAGTTTCTTTTCCTTATAATGGCCAGACCATCTACTTAAAACATACTACAGTTTATGCACAAAAGTATTCTACAGTACACCACACTTCAACAGATTAGTCTCACACCGCAATGCACAGGAATCTGACTAGCTTATAAATCAGTGTAGTAAAACGTTTTCCAATTTTCTTTTTAATAATGGATTTTACACTTTTAAGCTTTGTGTCATGAAGTTTATGAATATCATTGCCATGTTCACTGTGAATTGACTTTTCCTGATGTGATGTGTTGAATGTTGGTTGGACTTGCAAGTAGGGATTTCGCTGTACTAAGTACACATGACAATATTACTACTACTACTATTACAATGCTATACTTCTATGAAGTGAAAAAAATCAGTGCTGGAAAGTATCACCTACTGCTGTTTACTTTCTACATTCTGGCCATTCATTCTCAAATGCTGCCTTTTACTTTGCCTACAAGCGTTTTAAAATCTGTTTGTGTAAATATAGGTTGAAAAATGGAGCTATATTTAGTCCTGGAGGGCCCCAGTGGCTGCAGGTTTTCATTACTAACCCTTTTCTTAATTAGTGACCTGTTTCTGCACCTAATTAACTTCTTTTGAATTAATTTTATTTGACTTGCTCTTGAAGTCTCAGACCCCTTAATTGTTTATTTTTTCCCTTAATTTCCAGCCAAACAGTAATGAGATACAAAATGAGCCAAAACATGACCAGCAAACTGTGACCATCATACGATATCTGAAAATAAAGAAAGGTGAAGATCTCAGGAATGTTGATCTCCCCAGGTCCCCAAAACATTTTAACAGCGCTCTTAGAAAAGAGAAAATGAATAATTTCAGAAATGTCTGCCATTGCACCATGAGAGCAGCAACAAGCCACTGAATTAAAGAATGGGTTTAATTAACAACAAGAATCAGCGCCTAATTAAGCAACTGGTTGGAGTGAAATTAGTTGGAGTTTGAGGCCCTGACTTAGTTGGTCTTCTGTTGGCTCACTCACTTCACATTTCATTTCTGTTTGGGTACCATTTAAGGAAAGAAATGAAGCAATTCAGAGGAATGAAGAAGAAATTGAGGGCAATAATCTTAAAAAAAGGTCAAAAGAAGTTAATTAACAGCAAAAACAGTGCACTAATTAAGAAGAGTGTTAGAATGAAAACCTGAAGTCACTGGGGCCCTCTAGGACCGGAGTTGGGGACCCCAGGTGTAGATAATATAATAACTTCACACAATTTTTGTTTTTTATCTTTGCTGTGAAATGGAGAAACAAACTGGAAGCAAGCCATATGGATACATGGTGAACAGAAACAGCAGACACAGGACACCAAAGCACAACATTCATTGATAACTGTAACAAGAAACTTCACCATTCATTCATTCATATAGCTGAATTCTTGAAAATATGAGTTGCAAACCTCAATAACTCTAGAAAAGATAATAGCAAATGCTGGTTGGATGCCGCCATTCACAAGTGCACAGAAAGTTCCTACAGCCAGATAGGGCCACTCTGTCTTATTAAGTTTGAGAACTGTAAAAAAGGAGGCACGCTTAATGTTTTCATCCTATAGACAGAAATGAAAGAAAAAAACTGGTGATTAACAAGTGGACTTTTAGGAAATAAACACTGTTCATAGTTTCTACCTAGGATGACATATCCAACACTGAAGTAATTGTAAACGTAGGGCCGATAAAGCAAGATGCTTACAGATGAACCAGTTGCCTGCTCATCAGCTTTCTCTTCAGGTGTCTCCACTTTTTCAGCACTTTTCTGACTTGTTCCTCTATGGAATAATGTGAGCTCATTTAGAGAGTTTGCTGATGGGCTCATCTCATCTGTTCCTTTTTCTTCCAGATACTCTTCTGAGCTTTCTTTACTAAACGTCTGAAAAAAATGAAAACTATATCTAACAATGTACTTGTAAAATGTAACAGTACATAGAAAAAAGGAAACAAACTTAAAAAAAATGTTCAGCTCTAAAATAACCATTGGTTTTGATGCACTCAAGTGCTATTAAAATTTCATCACCTTGGGAGACACATCTACATTATCTACATTTGATTTTGTTCTTTTTCATTTGTTACAGCAGAACACTGTCTTTTCCTTTAATTTCTGCACACATGACATCATCTAATCTGTCTTTATCCCAGTGTTCTTCATCTACTGAATCCAATATTCAGTTGTGAAGATGGTGTTACATAGGCCCTAAGATGTCTAAGATGCAAGCTCTGAGTAGGCAACTGCATTAAAGGTAGCATTCTAATGTAGGATATTTGCCTGTTAAAATATTCAAAGGTTAAATGTAGGGTGAGAGAAACTATTATTTTTGATTTCTTTATAATACTAGGGGGCTCTGTCTCCTGCTCGCTTCGCTCACCCACCCCCGGGTTTGGTTTACCGGATATATAATTTAAAGAGATTGTTATTTTCATGGGAATTGTTACATATGCATTATTTTCACTTTTACTTTAAAACATTTGTAAAAACAATACTTGTCCTTATTTCCGGCTATGGGCATGGTTGCATCTCTTTCTCGCAGGACATATAATGTTGCTCGCATTGTGAAGTGGAGGGCTGAACGCACGCTAAAGATCAGCTGCTGTCTTTCTGTGTCCTGGCTTGTTGCTGCTGACGAGCTGCGTGTTCTTCTTGTCGTGCTGCGCGTCAATCATTTCAAAGCCTGTACAGCAGCTGTCCTTTTGCCACTTTGCGTCTCTGCCGCTCGTGTTGTGAAGGTGGGGGGCTGAACACACACTAAGGTAAAGCGGTTGGCAGGCCCGGTCTTAGGTATTATGGGGCCCTAGGCGAAAGGGGGGTCCAGGGTGAAGCTCTGTGAAATGCGTGAAAATTAGACCAAGGAGTCGATCCGGGGCCCCCCGGATGCCGGGACCCTAGGCGGTCGCCTACTTCGCCTATGCCTAAGGCCGGGCCTGATTGAGACAAATAATGCTGTAGTATATTTAAGTATATATGACAATTGCTCACTCGGACAATTTGTTTTGGGGGCCCCCAAGAAGGCAGGGGCCCTAAGCTGTAGCTTGTGTAGCTTATACGTAAATCCTGCACTGGCGGTTGGATCATCTTCTGGCTTGCTGATTGCTGCTGCTGGCGAGCTGTGTGTTCTGCTTGTCGCTTGTCATTGTTTTAAGAGCTGGGAGCACATGAAGTGTGTCTGCCAAGAGCATTCCAACGACTGCTAGGTTAGATGTTCATGAACTTGTTTTAAATGTTGTCTCACTGCCTTATCTTGCGTGACGTTAAAGTGTCACTCGTGGGACGTCAAATTGTCTTCCAAGAAGATCATGTCTCGTCTCCTTAGTCTCCCTCCCAAAATTTTTTTTATAATAGAGAGATATGAAACCTGGAGTAATCTGGGAAGTCTTAACTAGTGCTGTGCATGTGATCCATTTCTAAGACTTTCGTGAATGCCACATCTTTGGAAGTGCCACTATGATGGTTGCCTTATTGCATGCTGATGTAATCGACAAAAAGCAGTTAGAAAGGCTTATGAATATAGGGTTTATCTGATAGGGCAGGGTTTAGAGGGTACAGGGTAAAACGGTATCCGTCAATAAGGGCGCGCACATAAAGGCGACCTTCAAAAGGGCGACCTCAATTGGGCACGGTGAATAAAAGCGCACATAAATAAAAGCGATCTTCAAAAGAGCGACCTCAATTGAGCGCCGAATAAGTGCGCGCATAAATAAAGGAGTGCTTCAAAAGGGTGACGTCAATTGGGCGCAGCGAATAAAGGCAAACGCAACAAAATTACAGAAAATTTATTAGATAAAGGCAATGATTGAACGTATAAAAAGGTGAAAGCAAGAATATTAAAACATCCAATTAATTAATGCATGAACTTCTAACGAACTACTTCTAACGAACTATTTCTAAAGCTCTCTATATTTCGTTGTTTTCAAAATTACAGAAAATTCGATTAAGGCAATGACTGAACATATTTCGTTGTTTTCAGAATTACAGAAAATTAGATTAAGGCAATGACTGAATGTATAAAAAGGTGAAAGCAAGTTACACTTGAAGCTGTAGATTATGTGCAATGCCACGTAGATATTCGAGATGCGGTCTATTAACATAATCAAGGACAATTAATTTAATTCGCTCTGAAGGTCATCCTTTTGAAGCGCTCCTTTATTTGCGCGCGCATTTATTCGGCGCTCAATTGAGGTCGTCCTTTTGAAGCTCGCCTTTATTTATGCGTGCCTTTATTCGGCGCTCAATTGAGGTCGCCCTTTTGAAGATCGCTTTTATTTATGTGCGCTTTTATTCTCCGCGCCCAATTGAGGTCGCCCTTTTGAAGGTCGCCTTTTTGTGCGCGCCCTTATTGAATAGAACCGGGTAAAACACTGCCCCAGTGGGCTGCTTTACATTTTGTTCCTGTTTTTTTTTAATTCTTACATATATTGAACCATGGCATAAATTCACTGTGAGCATGGTTGGAAGGATTTTTTTAAATTTAACCCATTGAGAATTTTCAGTGAGAGTTACCATACTGACACTTTCTTTGTATTTGGTCAAAAGCTCACCATCCCTGATGCTGGTACTATTAACTAGTACTCTCAGACTTGGTTCTAATTTTGTCCTTGAGTTCTTGTCTGTCTCCAACAGTCTTAGTCTTCTCTAACATTACCTGACATGGACTTGTTGCACTAATAAATTGGAACTTACCTGTGTATTAACAAGGGAAAAGTAGACACCTTTTCGACTCATGAGTTCACTGTGACAGCCTTGCTCTATGATCACTCCATCTTGAAAGCCAGCGATTATATCCGCATTTTGAATGGTAGACAGACGATGTGCAACAACAATGGTAGTCCGGCCCTGCCTTACCTGTCACATCCAAAGAAGACAGAATACATTCATCACAAGTCATTTGCAGTCTGTCAGATAATCAGTGAGTTATTTAAGATAAACAGAAGTGGTGGTAAACAAATCAAGAAAATTGCATTTTAAAGACAAAGGATTTGCATAGATAGATAGATAGATAGATAGATAGATAGATAGATAGATAGATAGATAGATAGATAGATAGATAGATAGATAGATAGATAGATAGATAGATAGATAGATAGATAGATAGATAGATAGATAGATAGATAGATAGATAGATAGATAGATAGATAGATAGATACTTTATTAATCCCAAGGGGAAATTCACAAACTCCAGCAGCAGCATATTGAAAAAAACAATATTAAATTAAAGAGTAATTAAAGAGAAATAAAAATGCAGGTATAACAGACAATAACTTTGTATAATGTTAACGTTTACACCCCCCCCCAAGTGGAATTGAAGAGTCGCATAGTGTGGGGGAGGAACGATCTCCTCATTCTGTCAGTGGAGCAGGACAGTGACAACAGTCTGTCGCTGAAGCTGTCTGGAGATGACTCTGTTCAGTGGATGCAGTGGATTCTCCATGACTGACAGGAACCTGCTCAGCGCCCGTCGCTCTGCCACAGATGTTAAGTTGTCCAGCTCCATGCCTACAATAGACCCTGCCTTCCTCAGCGTTACTCAATTCCTGCACATGTGCTAAGATCACAAAATGTTAGATCACATTTTTGGCCATTCTAATGTTTGGACAAACCATAAATAAAACTTTGGACCATATCTGCATGCTCTCTAAATATGTTCATCTCCAGCCACACATTTAGCTACAGATGGTTTAATTGTAAGCAGTCTTCTGGGTAGTGTGGCTACTTCGGGGGTATTGATCACTGGTTGTAATCTGAATAAGATGGGGATCTTTGCCCGTATTTATCAAGCATCTCAGATTAGGAAAATGGTCCCACCTGGCTAAAAAAGAAATCTCAGAGTGATGCAAATTTAGTCCTACACTAAGGAGTAAATAGCATTTTATCAGGAAACTACTCCAAACTACACCAGGATTTAGGAGAGCTTGTGAGTCGTGCGCATGAGCATGCATATGGGAATCGCAAACAATATAACAGTATCAACACATAGATGGACAGGACACAAACTATATTGTAGTACCCTTAAGATAGGCAGGACAGGACAAGTGATATGACAGAGAAATGTCAGCCAGATAGGCCGAGCTTTGCTTTTCATGGACCCCTGGAATATTCTTGTTAAATCTTACAAGACTGGAAAAGTTCAAGAAGACAGGTTAAGACTCCAGGGGCATTGGAAAAATAGAGCCTCACAGAAGATAAGGAGGGATCGCAGATATAAACAGACAGGAGGTGCAAATATGGACGATCATTGGGAACACTGCAATAGTGGACACAACTTCAGAAACAGTGTAAGAATAGCTGTAGCTAGTTGCAGTAACTGTTATAACATCTTTCCTCTGTGGATCATTTACTGTTAAATAAACACACCTGTTATTGGCCTTAACTCTTATTCAATGTGTGTCTTTCCATCTTGGTGTTAGTTACAGTGTTATTTTTGATGTTCTTGTGAATGGACAATGAGTAAAACTAGATTACTTCATGAGAGTGGTACAAATGAATGGAATCACCTTCTTTTGATGATGATGATGATGATTATTATTATTATCTTTGTGGTGAAGCCTTAGCATTAGTATTAGTAAACTACAAAGCATCATGATGATTTCCAAGAAAACTAAAAATGCTTTCATGAGTGCCATTTTATGGTTCAGGGTCTTGAAAAATGGTGACATCCTTCACTTTAAACGGTGAACTTTTACTCCTCAGTGGTGGGCTGGCGTCCCTGCCCGGGGTTTGTTCCTGCCTTGCGCCCTTGTGTTGGCTGGGATCGGCTCCAGCAGACCCCTCCGTGACCCTGTGTTAGGATATAGCAGGTTGGACAATGACTGACTGACTGACTTTTACTCCTTGCTATGGGTGGCTGTAGGATGCACCATAACTACTTCTCATGTCCTACTCTGGGGTAGGACAAATTCTTATCCTGATCGGACTTTTTAGTGTAAGAGTAATTCTGGGAAGCTCGATAAATTTGGGCACTGACCTACTAAACTTCAATTAATATCAGAGGCTAAACTTACTCTTATATAATACTGTGATTCTTAACATAAAATAAATATAATGCTAAGTCAGCAGGTTTGTAATCTTTACATAAACTGCTCATTTTACTGCATTAAAGTTACACTACTTTTTACGTGAAAATGTGATAAAAATTATAAAGAATAAAGAAAACACTGCACACTTGTACATAAAGGGTACTTACCAGGTGTTTTGAAAAAAAAAATCTTCCTTAGGAGTTCATTATAATCTAGTGAGACTATTCATCTTTTCATTTTTCCTATTTTTTCTATTTTCATATTTTTCATATTCATCTTTGACCCCAATCCCATATATTTAACTATGTATATCTTTAAATTCATTTGCATAATATAAATGCTAATTATCTGATTCCCAATTTTTAAATTTAAAATCATAATATTTATATATAATGAATATAAATGACTAGCTGAATCTTTCACATATTTTATTCATTTAATAAAATCGGTGACCAAAATAACTGTGGTTACCATTCACAAATCTAAGCAAAACATTGTCTTCCCTGTGATGCTTGACACAGCAGTGATAAGTGCCAACTCACTTAATCCGACATATGAATCATGATGTTTCGTGAAAAAGATAGATAGATGGATGATCCATGCTGCACACTGTTATTTGAAATCTGTGCTTTAGCAAGAGCTGGTTGTATATACCTGAATAACCTGTGTCCATGAATTGGAGACAATTATATGGAAAATTTAGCAATGACAAGCTGATTGAAGCAAGTTCTCCAACTGTGGCTACAGTATATTAAGCACATGATCAGAGAAATATTTGTTTCTGGCAACCAACCAAACAAGACTTTGTAGAAACTAGCCAATATCCACTTTGTCAAAAGCATTAAATAAAACTAGCATTTTTGTTTGAAAATACTAATGTAAGACTGTTTATATGAGATTTTGTTAAAATTATATGCAGCAAGGTCTGTCCATAGTCAAATTACATTTTTTAAATGTTGTCTATAGTACAATATCACATCCTTACCTTCCTTTATTATGTATTCCACTAGAAACTAAATGCGAGCTATCCATTCTGCTTATAGGCATGTTACTCAAAATGAGAGTGTGGTGTACATAACAGCTAAAGTTACCTTGTCAAGAGCTGCTTGCACAACTGCCTCACTCTCAGCATCCAGGGCAGAGGTAGCTTCATCAAGAAGGAGAATTTTAGGATTGCGAACCAAGGCCCGTGCAATAGCAATTCTTTGTTTTTGGCCTCCACTTAGTTGGGCTCCACGATCTCCAACCAATGTGTCAAATTTCTGAAACATTCCAAAACAAAAATGAAATTGTCAGATTTTCCTTTTTCAAACTATATTAAAGTAAAACAGTATTTCTATAAAGTATTTAAAAAGGAAAGATTTAGATAGACAAACCACAGTACCTTTCTCACCAAAAACTATTAACTTTATTTACTTTGATCATTTACTACAAAATATTTTGGATTAATTCCTAAATTTTTGTTATTTTTAGAGATCATGTTGTCTACATACTGTATGTCACAGAAGGCTAAGTGATCCCAGGTACTCAAAGCTCAACTTGGCTTGAACAGAAGAACACACCTCTCCTGTGAGCAGCTGAGTGTTGTTATCTACAATTCACTTGATAAATACAGTTTTAACTTTAACCAGACATAAAAAAGAAAAATTTACCCTGTGTGAATTTTAATGTGGATTGTTCTGGTTAATTCAACCTCTCAAAGTGCTTTTTCAATCTCTCAATACTCACACCCATGCAGTTCAACATTTCCAAAACTTCCATCTCCTTACAAACCTCTTAGTAGCAATCTGAAAGTCACCCTTTTTATAGACTCACCAAACCCATTGTTGGCATTCACATGCCATTCTGTCTGGACTGCTTCTTGCCTTTTGTCCTGTTCCTGGTTTTTATTGCTCGTGTATTATGACATAGCTGAACGCTCAGAGATTATTTATTTTGAGAACCTGAGGGTTTCACTTCTGCCTTTTGCAGATAATGTTGTGCTTGACAGTGTAATTGTTTAACCCAAGTCTCCACCCCAAACTCTGTTTTCTTGTTTATTTTGTTATTTGTTGTTTTTAAGTATTCTTGTTATTTTTCTACATTCATTTTTAAAGCTCTGTGATTTGATATATTGTTTTTCATAATGTGTTTTCTGATTTTGAATTAATCTACATATGTTTGCTTAGTTGTTTGTCTTCTAGTTTTCCATACATGATTGTTTAGTTAACGAATTATATTGTCAAGGTTATAAGGTACATTCTGGAAACTTTTTATAATAGGGTTGCTGGGAAAAATGCTTCCAATTAACTGGCTGCTTAAGCAATAGTTTTCAGTTTATTGCATATCAATTGTTAACAACATATATCATCATTCTAAGTTTTTAAATTGATAAACATCAATAATAGAAATATTAATTTAGACAACAGTTTTTGATGTTATTGTTAGAACTTGTTATGTAAATGTGAATTTCCCCTTGGGATTAATAAAGTATCTATCTATCTATCTATCTATCTATCTATCTATCTATCTATCTATCTATCTATCTATCTATCTATCTATCTATCTATCTATCTATCTATCTATCTAATAGACCTGTCAGATGTATTTTCCTGTGTTCGCCTGAAACATCTCTATCATAAAATGCATGTAAAATCAAGAAAATGATCCTGAATGCTTAATTATACTTACATCTGGCAGTTTCATTATGAAATCATATGCATTGGCTTCCTTTGCTGCTGTTTCAATTTCAACTTGGGTAACATCTTCTCTTCCATAGCGGATATTTTCTTCAATGGTTGTAGCAAAAAGCACAGGCTCCTGGCTAACAACGCCTATAAATTCCCTCAAGTGTCTGACATTCATAGATCGAATATCCTGGTCATCAATAGTAATCTGTTAAAAGCAATAGCAAAAATATATCCTTGTCAAGCATTCAAAGATTACAATCACATGACATCCTAAATACTCTGAAATTACTTTAAGAATAAATAACAACCAAACGAGGACTGTATGTTTTATCAGATGCTCTTAACTACACACATAAATACATACATGGCATTCCTCAAGTGTTAGGACCGTTGTTCAAGGTTCTATTCAATAAGGGCACGCACAAAAAGGTGAGCTTCAAAAGGGCGACCTCAATTGGGCGCGGCGAATTAAGGCAAAGGCAACAAAATTATTATAGAAAATTTATTAGATAAAATCTACTATTATTATCTATCTATTATTATCTAAATTATTTACGAACGTTTTTATTCGCCGCGCTCAATTGAGGTCGCCCTTTTGAAGCTCGCCTTTTTGTGCGCGCCCTTATTGAAGGGTACCGTTGTTCAAAGAAATATGACACAAAAATATAGAACGGTATTTTTTTTTAATTTTTATTAAAAAAGCAAATATCAATCCATACAATCAAACTTAACAAAACTAAAATTCAACCCCCACCCAAAAGAAAGAGAGGAGAGCTGACTGACAAAGCAAATCTATGAAGCAGCAAGGATGGAAGAGTACCCTTTTCCCAGATATAGAGGCTTATTCTAAAATGTTATTGATTAGGTCCTGCCATATTTAAAAAATGTTTTGAACAAATCTGAGTGAGAATTTGATTTTTTCCAATTTTAGATTGTATAGGACCTCAGGTCTTACTTAAAGGTGGTGGGTTGGGATTCTTTCAGTTGAGCAAAATAGTTTTACGTGCTAAAAGTGAAGTAAAGGCAATTACGATTTGTTTGGCCGCGAGTGGCAGCCTTTCCAGCAGCTCCATGTACGACTTTATCTTTCTATCTTTTCCTCTATCTCTTTGATCGTGCTTTTATTGCTCTTTAATTAATATTGTTGTTATCAGTATGCTGGTGCTGGAGAATGTGAATTTACCCTTGGGGATTAATAAAGTATCTATCTATCTATCTATCTATCTATCTATCTATCTATCTATCTATCTATCTATCTATCTATCTATCTATCTATCTATCTATCTATCTATCTGTCTATCTGTCTGTCTGTCTGTCTGTCTGTCTGTCTGTCTGTCTGTCTGTCTGTCTGTCTGTCTATCTATCTATCTATCTATCTATCTATCTATCTATCTATCTATCTATCTATCCACTTTAAGTAACACACCAAAAACAGCTGTTAATGGGTTAGGAGTGATTGTGACACCAAGGCTGTCTGATAGGCGTTCAAAGATTTTTATCAGAAATGATGTTAATTTTGTACACACCCAAAAACATGTGGCCCAGTGTGCACAGGTTGAATCTTGCCCTGGAAACAGTTTGGATAGTTTTAATTGAGATAAATGCACTCAAGAAAAGATTTTAAGTTGAGTAATTGAGAACTTTGCGCATATGCAGCTAGAGTGTATTCTGTGCATGGCTGCCTTCCACTCCTTTTCTGAAATGTTAAGTGAATGATCATTTCTCTGTTGTGCCCTGTGATCTTTGAAAGGAAGGGACTTTAAAATGTTTTTATAAATTGTGGAGATGCTATATGAGTCTTCCAGACTGATCAATATTTCTTCTGGAATACAAATAGTTGGTAGGTGCAGAAAATTGGGGAGTTTCAGTTTTAGTAAAGTTTCCAGCTTGAAAGTAGTGGAAAAATTGCTTTGATGAGAAGTTAAATTTGAAGCTTAATTACTTGTAGGATGCAAAAACATGACATCCAAAAGAGGACCATATAATTTGGCAGATGCTCTTAACCTACACACATTAAATACATACAGGGCATTTATCAAGTGTTAGAACCGTTGTTCAAAGAAGTGTGACACAAAAATATCAAATGCAACCTTTTTTTCTAGCTATTTTCTACATATAATTACAATAGGGCAATAATATGTTATGTGCTCAATATTCCTGTTTAAGGTACACATTTAAGTATTAAGCAAATTAACTTAAGATAGGTTAAGGTAACATAAAATAAATGACTTGATGGCACACCCTTATTACACAACAAGTACACCAAACCTACAACAAATCAACTTCATCAAACTTTGGGTTTGCTTTTTTGAGACCTTGCAGACCTTTTGAGACCTTGCAGTGGCCATTTTCAGTTTCGGTTTGTTTTTGTTTTTTTTTTAACTTCAACATCCACTTCAACAATGGAAATGAATCCAACATTGAATTTAAATATATCAAAATGTAAAAGTAGCATACATGTTTTCCACTGTCTTCTATTGAGGTATGGCGGTGTTTTTTCTATTTTGGAAGTCAAGATGTTTTCATACAATTTTTTAAGTCCTTCTTCTACAAAATGGCCAATAAAAATAAGAAGAACTGTTCATACTTGTTTAATGCCTATAGGAGTAGGCCTTGGATCTTCTGCAGTTTGTTCCTTTGATCGCCTTTTCAAATTGTTATTATTTTGGTAGAGATTTATCTTTGACTCTGTCTGTTACACTTTGTTGAAGAATTCTATTACCTTATCTCCATACTTTTTAACAAATCAGCCTGATTTCAGCAACAGTTCTATTATTTTTTTAAGGCTCTGACTATTTTTCCACTTACCTTAGCTGTCTAGTTATTATTAGTTATTTCTTTGTTTATGTAGGTATTCTCAATTGTTGATTTTGACATGTCCAGTTTCCGTCCTATGATTATGAATGTACACTTGTTTCCTTTCAGCATTTAAAAACCTTTGTTTTGTCACAGGTAGTTTCCATGGATCGGTTGTATAAACGTATTTGCTAAATAAATAAATGTAGCTAGGCTACAGCTAAAGTTTCATGGAGAAATCAGGTGGCAAAGCAACGTTAACATTTCAGAAAGGCCACTGCACCTCCACTAACTGAGTTTTCAAAAAAAGTTAACAGATATTTTTTATACAACATTTAGTTATACAAGACTATTTTCTTGTTAACACAATTCAAGCTTCATCATTTTTCCAGGTGAGGGTCACAGTGGCTGACTTCCCCAGTACCTTCCTGTGGATTGTCCAGATGATCAAAAGACAATTGTCTCTTGCATTCCTGCCATGGGTAGGTGCCTGGGAACATCCCAATTACATGCCCACTCCATTTCAACTGGCCTTTTTCAATCCAGAGAAGCAGCTATTCTACTTTGAAGTCCTTTCAAATTGCTGAACTCCTCGACCTAACATGGAGAGTGATACAGTAGCAATAAACCCGCATTGGAGCCTCATTTCGTCCCGTTATACTCAAGATCACATTAATTCAGTCATGACCCAGAGATTGTGACTACTGATAGGGATGGGAATGCAGAGTGATCAGAAAATCGAGAGCTTTGTCTATGGACCTAGCTCCTTCTCCACCACCACAGTCCAATACAACATTTATGAAACCACTACACTAATTGGCTGGTTATTTTAGCAATCGCCTCTATCCTTAATCATGACTAAGACATTTTAAACAAAAATGTAAAAAATGATTGAATTTGTTAATTACAAATTACCAACAATATACTTACTATTCCTACATCTGGATCATAGAACCTTTGCAAGAGCTGTACAGTTGTGCTTTTCCCACATCCACTGCTGCCAACAAGAGCCACTGTCTTGCCACTATCTATCTTGAGATTCACCCCTTTCAGTATCTGCAGGGAATTTACAAGAAACAATGCTTAATTTATTACAAACTAGCAAAATACCCGCGCTTTGCAGCGGAGAAGTAGTGTGTTAAAGAGGTTATGTAAACATATGTATACATAAACATATATACTTATATACATATTAACATATACACATATCTACATATCTACATATATATATATATATATATATATATATATATATATATATATATATATATATATATATATATACATATAGACATCCACATATATATACATATATAGATATCAACATATATATATACACATACATATACACACATACATACATACACACATATATATATATATATATATAAATATATATATATATATATACACATACAGACACATATATATATACATATAGCAAAATACCCGCACTTTGCAGCAGAGAAGTAGTGTGTTAAAGAGGTTATGTAACCATATATATACATAAACATATATACATATCTACATATACATATATATACATATACACATCCACATATACATATATATATATATATATATATATATATATATATATATATATATATATATATATATATATATATATATATATATACATATACAAATTTACATATCTACATATATATATATAGATATAAATATAGACATACATACATTCACACATATATATATATATATATATATATATATATATATATATATATATATATATATATATATATATATATATATATATATATATAATAGCAAAATACCCGCGCTTCGCAGCGGCGAAGTACTGCTTTAAAATTTTAAATAATAAACTGAGGGAAATTATACCAATAATTATTTGTTAAGGATCTCTTTGTATACCATGTTGTCAGTTCGCCCCTCCGGTTGTAATATGACCAAGTTGTGCGCTGAGCTTACTCTTGAGCATGCAACGTATACTTGGCCATGTGAAAAGCAAATCAAGAACAGCAAGACCGCGCCAGCTGCGGAGCTCAGCTTGGAGCGAAATGAAGTGAATGAAATGAGGTGAATGGGAGGGGAGATGATCACGTGACTCCAACACCCGCCTTAACTCTCCATCCCTCCACAAACACACAAACACAGTCTCTCGGATCCCAACTCTCCTTTATATATATAGATAAATAGCAAAATACCCGCGCTTCGCAGCGGAGAAGTAGTGTGTTAAAGAGGTTATGAAAAAGAAAAGGAAACATTTTAAAAATAACGTAATATGATTGTCAATGTAATTGTGTTGTCATTGTTATGAGTGTTGCTGTGTTTTATATATATAATATACACACACACACATATAAACATATATATACATATACATATATACATATATATACATATCTACATATACATACGTATATACACATCCACATAAACATATATATACATATACAAATTTACATATCTACATATATATATATATATATATATATATATATATATAGACATACATATATACATACATACATTCACATATATATATATATATATACTGTATATATATATATACTGTATATATATATATATATATATATATATACTGTATATATACTGTATGTATACATATCTACTTATTGGCTCCTGTATTTAGGATACGGCAGGTTGGATAATGGACGGATGGACATTTGTATGCATAGCCCCATTTGCCCGTTTTCGTTTTTTTTCTTTCTTCAGTAATATTTCAGCAAACCCGGAGCTTGTCAGTTCAAATCGTGGTACTGACACCACTGTGTGACCCTGAGGAAGTCACTTCACCTGCCTGTGCTGCAAAAAACAAAAGTAATGTAACAAATTGTACCTCAGATGTTGTAAGTTGGTGGAATAAAGGCATAAGTAAAATAGATAAATATGTATTATACACATAGGAACTATTCATTTATTTTCAGTTAAGTCATCTGCAGCAAACTTTTATAAATGAGGGTTTCTGATTTTTAGATAGTGCAAACTGTTTCTTCTTCATTGACGTTTTCTCTTGGAGAGCTTTTATCATTTCATTGAAAATGAAAGCAGCAGCTGCCAAAATATGTAGCTTTCTTATTAATTTTTCAACATTGTGTAAAATAAATGTATAAAGTAACATAAAAGGTTTAAATACTGGTTATCCTTTTACAGTAAAATATTACTAAAGAGATACAAAAAAAGTAAAATGGATATGTTCTCTTTCTTTAAGGAGATTAAATATTACTGAAGAAAGAAAAAAAAAATTAAACAGCCAAATGGGGCTATGCATATGAACTTTAAAGGTTTAAATAAAACAGAAATATATATTTTATTTTTACTTGCTTAACTTGTGGAGGGTGTATCCTGTAGCAAAGCCCTAACTTTTTTCGTGAAAGCCCGTTTCAGTCAATAAGTCTTATGTGTGTGTTTATGTATGTGTGTATATATATGTAGATATGTGTATATGTAGATATGTATATATATGTATATGTATATAAATGTTTATGTGTGTGTGTATATTTATATATATAAAAGACAGCAACACTTATAACAATGACAACACAATTACATTGACAATCATGTTACGTTATTTTTAAAATGTTTCCTTTTTTTTCATAACCTCTTTAACACACTACTTCTCCGCTGCGAAGCGCCGGTATTTTGCTAGTATATATATATATACATACATATACACACATACATGCAGTTTCAATAACATAGAAATCAATATAAACATTAACATCATTATCATATGAAAATATGAAGTAATATATAAGAAGCACATTTCATATAAATATAAATTATTAAACAGTAAAATCTTCTTCTGTAATTTGCTACCGTGGCAATTTGTGTGTCTGTCCAGGATTTTAAATCACCTGTAGCTCGCAAACCGTTTCACCTATTGACTTGAAATCTGGTACACATATAGTACGTCACGTCTACTATCCGCTTTATGGGTGATGATTGTATTACTCTTTTTATCTTTATTTTATTTTATTGTAGAATCAACTCCTATCTGCGCACACCAGGGCGGCCGTGGGCGGATGCGTATGGTGTATTCACTCCATGTTATCGTGCATTGCGCTGTCACTGGTATTTTGATAAAAGAATTTGAACAACATATAAGAAGCGTATAAATTATTAAACAGTAAAACATTAACATTTAAGAAGTAAAGTTACATTAAGTACTACTGCAGTGCCTTCGGGTATACCTCATTTTTTGTTTGCCCATTACATGCTTAAATGTATACATTTTTTGGTGTACCTACCCGAGAACACGCGACATATAACCGAGCGTGGGAGAAGCATGGATTTTACACACGCGTTGAGTTCATCTGCTGGTCTCCCTCGTGGAATAACTGGTAATGTTTGACTAAAATCTACAGCGAGTAAAACGACATTACCTCCTATTTTTTTTTTACGATCTCTGAGATCTTGCTTTTTTCGGTTCAAGGCTTCATAAGCTCTTTTATGTTGTATGGTGTACTTATCCCAAACCATCATCTTTGAATGTTGCAAGACTTTCGCCTTGTATGTAGATCGGGGTAATTACATTCATTGCATTCTTAGTCTGAATCACAATCTGATTGTATGGGTGGTTACCTGGCACTGTAGGGTTGCCACCCGTCCTTTAAAATACGGAATCGTGCCGCATTTGAGAATGAAATTGCGCGTCCCGTTTTGAATCAATACGGGATGGGATTTGTCCCGTATTTTTTTTATCATTTTTTTTTTAAAGCAGCATCTCATGCAAATCATCCCACACGCATTTTATGAAGATGCCTCCTTTCCTACTTTTGATTGGGTAATACTTGATGTCATCGTTAGTTTGATTGGTGTTTTTAACTGTCCAGTGAGGTGGGCGGGTCTTTTAAGTAGAGTCTGCAAACTGTTGGCACTGAGATGTAGCACCCGCTGCAGTATGCGTCCCTTATTTTATTGTATTAAAAGTGGTAACCCTACCTGGCAGGTAACACTTAAGTTTGGTCATGAAGTCGTCTAAAATCCGCCACGTGCCCTCTTGTAATTGCGAGAAGCAGATATATATAGCCAAATTCTCGCGGTTCGTTCCGGCGAAGTACTGCTTTTAATTTTTTAATAAGAAAAGAAAACCTTTTTAAACAGATCGAAAATATACCAATAACAATTTGTTAAGGATCTGTTTTTTTCTGAACCTCGCTTTTCACAGCTGTCGCGCTACGGCGTGTGTTTCGTTTATTTGACAGAATGTAGATCGTGGTAATTACATTCATGGCATTCGTTTTCTGAATCACAATCTGACTGTATGGGTGGTTACCTGCCAGGTAACGCTTGTGGTTGGTCAGGAAGTCACCTTACATCCGCCACGTGCCCTCTTTCTGTTTCCAGAAGCTGATCATAGAATGGTTTTAATAGTTTACTTTCAAATAATGCAAAGAGTAGGCGACACGTGTTTCTCCCTAATTCTGGGCTCATCAGGCATACACACTCACTGCATCCCCTCTCGTGAATCGAATCTCTATCGTCAGCGCCAGAGTTGAAGCCCCTAACGTTGCGGTCAGCAAGTCGGCTAACATCCACCATGTGCCGTCTTTCAGTTGCGAGAAGCAGATCATAAAATGGTTGAAACTGTTGCCCCTAACGTTGCGCCATGGCGTGTGGTTCGTTTATACCTCGTGTTTTCTCATTAAACTTTTATCTCGCGAATATGTTATTGCAATCCGCAGCGGGAGCGTTTCTATAAACTTAATTCAAACTTACGTTTTACACCGTGCTTTGTTTCCCTTATGAACATGCTTGTATGCTTCACTCGCTCCCTTCTCAATTGTTTAATGAATTTTTTGCTCTTCGCTGTTTGCGGGTCTTCCTTCATTTCCCCCTACTTCGTTCTTTTATCTCGCGAATACCGGTATGTTATTGCAATCCTTAACAGGAGCGTTTCAATAAACTGATTGAAAATAGTTTTGCATTTACCTTTTTAGTAAAAGGCGAGCTTTTAAGCCTGAGAAATCACCCCGTAAATGCACACGTTTAATTGCACATGTGTTAATATGTATGGTTACACAGTATTAAAAGACAGTGAACAACGTCAGTTACCTTTGTTCACGCGTTTGATAAAAGGCGAGCTTTTAAGCCTGAGAAATCACCCCGTAAATGCACACCTTTAATTGCACGTGTTAATATGTATGCTTACACAGTATTAAAAGACAGTCAAAAATTAACGTCATTTACCTTCGTTCCCACGTTTGACTCGTGCTGTAAATCTCTTCCTTGTTTTTAGTTCACGTGATTACGTAGGAGGCGTGATGACGCGATACGTGACTCCGCCTCCTCCATTACAGTATATGGACAAAAAATATGTTCCAGTTATGATCATTACGCGTAGAATTTCGAAATGAAACTTGCCTAACTTTTGTAAGTAAGCTGTAAGGAATGAGCCTGCCAAATTTCAGCCTTCCACCTACACGGGAAGTTCGAGAATTAGTGATGAGTGAGTCAGTCAGTCAGTCAGTCAATCAGTCAGTCAGTCAGTCAGTCAGTGAGTCAGTGAGGGCTTTGCCTTTTATTAATATGTATAGATTACACCATAAAAGAATGTTTCTGAAAATGGCAGCAGTTCACAATAATGTAGACATAAAAACTATACTGTTATTAGATATGCAAAGATATTTCAATTGGCAAAATACAAGGAGGCATACAGATAGAGTCCATGTGTCCTGTGTTATTCCTCATCTGTTTTATCGGACACTAAAGAGTGTCATATTTAGTGTCATATTAGTTCACCTTTAGTATAATAGTTTCAGAAATATCTTCTTTAGTTTTTGAATTGCTACTGCAATTACATTAGGTGTAAATACTATAAATGTATAAAGACTTAAATAAATACATAAATCTAGATTAAACCTTTTATTGTGTGCTTTCATTTTACAGGTAGGTACAGTAGTGACTGCTGCTTTCAAGAATGTATGCAAGGAGACCAGAGACATTTTCATGGTGACTAATGAGGAATTTTCTAGTGAAATTAAAAATAAATATACATTAAAATTTGACTGGTAATTCACCTGCAAAAACAAACAAACAAACAAAGAAATAAATAAAATGTAATTATCAAATTTACATACTATTTCACCAAACAAAGTTCCTGTTTTTAAAATTTTAGTACCTTACCAATGACCCAAACTACCTGTTAAACTGGAAGGGCATAGCTCAACAATCTTAGATGGACTTAGTTAATAAGACTGGGTATGTGATAAAAAAACAAAAATGTTATTCGAGCAATGGCTCATTAAATAAAAAATGTATGTTTTGATGGAAACACAACTGAGTTATAGGAGCAGGTTTAAAGTGAGCAAATGATCAAGATACATTATCGAGGGAAGGTGGTTCTCCTCAGCCGTGACTACCTTCGACAACCTTAGTTGTGATGAACCATGGCAGAGCAAACCGATTTCTTTTCTTCTGATCAACTACTGCACAGTATAGTTGCGCCTGGTTCTCCACGCTGGCCTTCAACATTCATTCCGTTCTCACCAGTTGCAACAACAACAACCTAGACCGGGATTATTTTGGACTATGGATGTAAACAGTGTTTATAATTTATGATATAGGAAAAGTTTTAATCAAGCAACACCCCCATAAGCTTTTTGTTAATGTCTAGCTCATTTCATGTTTAAAGGATAAAGATGTTTCATTTGAAGACAAGATTTCATTATCTTGCAAAGACAGAAAAACAATTAAAACAATCTGCAATATAAAGTGTTTGGAATAAAAGATAACAAATATTGAAATAATCAATATATGGACATCTGGCAGGGCATAGTGATTTGCACTAATTTAAATGGATACACTTTCTTGGTGTAAAATGGCTTTCTTGTATGTGTCAAATAAATAACTTCCTGTTTTTAATCACACTCCAGTTAGAACTAGGCAGCCAGGAGTAGTCATCCGCATCTTTAGGCATCTTTAACAGCTTCTTATACAACACTGGACAACACATTTTTTCAAATGTTTTGCTTCCTCATTCTGATAAACAGCTTCAAGGTGAATCCAAAGATAATTTCAGATTGACTTAGTAAGAAAGGAATTTAGAGTAAAATGAAATGAACTTTTATGGAAGTTAGCGTGATGTACAGTAGTACGTATAATAGTACGCGTAATGATGGTGACACACTCATTAGTTCAACTGGTTTTCGATTGTACTCTGATCCTTCTCTTTTCAGTCTCCATCAATATTCAGACAGCATTGATGGACTCCACTTGCCCTGACACCAGTTTTCCATTGTTGGGATTTCCTGGTGAAACCTTTCACCATGTTTGTCACTAACTATGCAAAGATTAGTAAGGAAGAAGTCCGAAATCCAAGAGTGAATGGAGAAAACTTTGTATGCTTGTAGCATGTTTGCAAACAACTAAGCATTATTTGATGATCTGTAGTTACCAAAAAAATTCTCAACATCTTTGAATGCCTTCCTTGTGATTATTTTTGTCATCACTCCGATTTTTATATGAAGTGTAGGCAAATACATATATGTTAGGTTGACAAGTGGTTTATATGCCACACTTTTCTACTTTTCCCTGGAACCAAATGCTTATGGAGCGGCCATTTCTTTTAAAAGTAATGAGACTCTTTATCATGGCTGTCCTCTTTTCAAATGAAACAACAGTATTTGGTATTTCTGCACAACATTCTTTGTAGCACTGTCACTTCTTTTAGATCCCCACCAGTGTTCCAGTTGTACTTATAATATATGAGATAATATATATGAGACTCTCCTGGACTAGAAAGTGAAGGTCCTGGCCTGCATTATGGTTAAACCTTTTTTGCCATGTTTGTGACACCAGTGCTCAACACCTTTAAAACATGAAAGGAAATCACAAAAATAAGTGATTGCAAAAAAAATGGTACATGGTAGGAACATTTAAAGGTGAATTTGTCGTGGTGTGGAGGGCACTTCCTTATGAAATCCAACAAACTGTTGCCAAAAGCCCCAGAAGAAGAAGGACCTG
The DNA here is from genome assembly GCF_900747795.2 of Erpetoichthys calabaricus. Taxonomy (NCBI): domain Eukaryota; kingdom Metazoa; phylum Chordata; class Cladistia; order Polypteriformes; family Polypteridae; genus Erpetoichthys; species Erpetoichthys calabaricus. Next base: position 74,211,780 of record NC_041406.2, read on the forward strand.
TCTGTCTTTGGCTTGTAAAAAGGTGAAGGGCAGACAATGAATCTTTATAAAATAAAAAGATTTATTTTATACAAAAATGCTTTTCCAGCACAAAAGCTCAGACAAGCACAAAAAAGCACAGAAGGACTTGCCTTTCTAAAAACAGGCAATCCAGTGACAAACAGGTCCCAAAACAAAAATCTGAGGGAAAAGCTAAAAAGAGAGCAAAGAGGCCAGTAAATCAAGAATAATAATAATAACAAGCATAAGACTCACCATCACCAGTGCATACAAGCAAATAATTAAGAGAAGCAACAGTATTAATATGACCAAAACAACAAAAAAAATGATCAAAAATATATAAAAAAGAAATTTAAACCCAACCCAGGGGAGAGACCTTGGATGAAATATAACAGAATTATTTGATCATCAGGCCAAAATCCATAAGAATTTTTTTTCTCAAAAGTGTTAAGGAAGCCCACTCACTAGCATTATATGTAAACCCGTCAATACCCATTAAATGGATTTTTTGTTTTCTACATATTGAGGAAAATTATTTAATTCAATTACAATGGCATTTTACAATTATGCAGCTTTCATACCCCTAGCTCTAATCATTTATTTCTTCAAATATTATTAATCATAGAATAGTAACCTAAATTAAAACAATAATTGGCTGCTCTAAATGAAACAGAATGATTCAGCAAGAAGCTTATCTAATAATAATTTCACTTACTTTAACATCCGGACGAGATGGATAAGTAAAGTGTACATTGCGGAATTCAATATTCCCCTTGATGCGATTGGGCTTGTAGCCACTGTCTGAATAGCTATCAATTTTAGGTACCTGTTAATGAATAAAAAATATAAAATGACGTTGTAACAGCTATTTTATTACACTTTAACAATTTATTTTTAGCATTTCTTATTCTGGTCAGCTTCGTTGTTTCAGTGGTTAGCCCTCCTTGCTTACAGCTCCAGAAACTTGGGTTTAAAATCCAGCCTGGACAGTGTATACACTCTTATCGAGTTTGCATATTCTCCTCATGTTTTTTGGGGTTTTTTACCCCTTCCCAAAACATTCAGGTTATGCTTTTTTTCCAACTTTGACTTTTTCCATTGTGGATGCTTGTGTGTGTGCCTTGCACACTTTCCTGCGTTAGTTCCGTCCTTGCAGCCATTATTATTGAGATAAGCACTATCCTCCCGCTATTGTAAAAGGAACAAATCAAGTTAAGATATGGATAAACAGATGTATACAAAACATTGCTAATATAATCAGTTATTTCATTTTTTGATTCTACATTATGCACAGCTTGAAGTCAGTCGATTACATGGCACACTCAAACAGAGAACACTTCAGCCACGAAACAAACCAGTGCCACGTGCTGTGAGGAGGCAGCGCTAATCAATCTCACAGTCAAGTCAGGTCAGGTTAGGGAGTATGCACTGGTACACAGCGCATTGCCGCACCCACCACACGACGAAACAACTCGGGATCCCGGTTGGCAACCCCCCAGGCAGACACGTGGTCCAGTCCCACCCTTCAGCAATGACAATCCATCTGCCGCAGCCAGGTGTTATGTGGGCTACCCCTTGGCCTGGTCCAGTCATTCGGGTCCTCAGCAATGAGGAACCTGAGAGCCAGATCACCCTCGGGGAATCGCATCACATGGCCGTAGTGCCATTAACTGATACTTCTTCACAATGCAAATAATGTGCCTCATTCGGGACTCCATGAGCAACTGCTTGTTCGACACAAAATCAAACCAGCAGTACCCAAAGATTCTCCGAAGAGACACAATACCGAGGAAGTACAGTCTTCATCTCAGGATAGCGTCGATGTCTCACAACCATATAGCTAAACAGGAAGTCTCAGGACTGTAAAGACTTGGACTTTTGTACTTTTGCAAAGATATCCGGAGCACCACACACCCCTTTCCAGCGACCTCATGACCCTCCATGCTCTCTCATAGGTAGAGTCACTAGAGACCTGAATGTAGCTACCGAGATAAGATAAACTTCTGAACAAGATCAACATTCTCTCCTCAGACAGACACACTGCTGATGGCTGTGCCTAAGAGGTCATTAAAGGCCTGGATCTTGGTGTAACAACAGGCAATAAACATGCACATATCTTTTGCAGCATTGGATCATGGGGAAACTGACCCTGTTGTTGTACACACAGTTGCAGAGCAGGAACTAATCAATCTCTCATTTCAGTGAAGTGTATCCCTGGTAGCTTTATTTATTTTTAGTCCTAGATGGCAGAGATTTAGGCATAATCACTTGAAATTGAAGCCATAAGACAAGCTGCAGACAATCTGATCGGGCAGACTATTGTAATAAGCGAATACACAGAAACTGTAGTTAAGAAAGCTAGACCATGAAAATGAAACTCTAAACAAAGAAACGTGCTTTATTTATTCTTCAAAGAGCATTCTTCGTATTTTTTAAGTAATACTCAGGGCAAATAATTTATGCAACTCCTTGGACTTTGATAATGTGCTGTTTATATTTTTGGCAAGAGACATACACAACCTCACTGAAAATGGACCGCGCAACTTATTACTTGTACAAAAACATGTAGACACCCTTAAAATAGGCACTGAACTACAAAACTCTTGAACATTGGAGAAAAAAATAACACTTCATCTAAGGCATACAAAGAGAGCACATCATCTAAACAAAACAAGAGTCTCTGAATTATCAGGGCAAGTAATTGTCTGTGGCTAAAGGTTTGGGCTCTATAATTGTGTCCAGGTGGATCTTTTAGGACAAAATGTCCAAAATCTGCATGGCTCAATGATTGTCAGCACGACAACACCCAGATATTAAACCAATGTCGCAGACTGACAGCTTGCAAGCAAGTGACCAACCAAGCAAGCAGGTTGTGGTGGCTGGTCCCTTTTTATTATCATATTCAAATATTACTTACAAAATATAATTTATTTACTAAAATTAGTCCAATTAACAATACAGAATATTTACCAGTGTGTGTTTATTAAAGTTTATTGCTCCAGCTTTATTAATTTAATATGAAATAAATAATATTAAACTTACATTCGCTATAATACCATAAATTATATGGGCTGCTCCTCTTGCACTTGCAAAGGCTTGAATATTCGGTGATGTTTGGCCTACTGCAAAAGCTCCAATAATGACAGAAAATATTATCTGGAATAGATAATGCAGAATGTTTCCTTACCTTTTTTCACCACTCAATTAATCAGTCTCTCTAATAATCAACATTGAACTTTATAAAGATTGTATTAAGAAAGCAAAAATGACAACTGAAAATCTGCAGTCAGTGTTTCTTAAGTGGTTGTTGTCTCAAGTTCAGAATATTTTAGAATTTAAAATAAAATTTGGAGAACAAATTCTGAGAAGGTCTGTTTTCACCTTTTACCTTCTTCATTTTTATCTTTATGGTGTGCCAGGCCTGACAAGTGTAGTTTATTTCACTATTTATTTATCAGCATTGTGATCTTTACAGTTTTACGATAGCTCAGGTACGGTAAAGTGTATGTCTGTAAATATTAAACCAGGTTCATTCTTTGTGTCTGACATTATTATAAAACAGGTCACATTCTCTTCATATCTGCATGAGTGTTTCTCTTAGTACTCTGGTTTTTCTTCCAAAATGTTCAGAGTGTGAGCGTGAGTGTAACTGTGTGTGTAAGTAGGTACTGTTATGAACGGGCATTCAGGCAGGGTTGTTTTCTGTCTTCTGCCCCATGCTATCAGAGGATAGGCTCCAGCGTGAACTGTTTAAGAATGACTGGCAGACTACAAAATGTTCATATACTGGTAGATATAAACAACAACTAATGATCAAGATGGCACTGTGATCTGAAGTCCTAGTTACTTTTAATACACCTATGCTTAGCTTATATAAACACATTTTAGAAGGGTACTATTGTCTAATATCTAAGTAAAGACTTGTTATTTGATGCCACAAGCAAAAGAGACAGGTAAAGACAGAAAGAAAGAAAGAAAGAAAGAAAGAAAGAAAGAAAGAAAGAAAGAAAGAAAGAAAGAAAGAAAGAAAGAAAGAAAGAAAGAAAGAAAGAAAGAAAGAAAGAAAGAAAGAAACTGTTCACCACCATTATTTTCATATACCCATTATTCCTTATTTCTTACCGTGAGGACTTGTCCAATTGAATATTCTCCTTCTACAATGAGTTTGCTTCCATACCAGAAAGCAAGTGAGTAAGAACCATAAATGATGAGGAAAACAAACCCAAGTAAGAGGTTCGTACTAATTGCTTTTCTAATTCCCATTGTTTTGGCCTGCTCCAAATTTTTGTGATATCTGCCAGAACAAAAAACACATTGATCAAGTTAAATTAGAAATCTTTATCTGAAGGTTTGCATGCCAGCTACAGAAGCTTACAAAGAATTGTTAGACACGTTTCATTATGTTCACTTTAAAAGTGCCGTTAGTTTTGTAGTAGTTTTAAAGTCTTAATTTGTAGTATAATGAAGAATTTATTTAATCTCCATTGTTACCTATACTTGTCATTGACACAAAATAGTAAATTACACTGTGAAGGAGGAAGCACTGAGAATTTGATAACAAATGCATTAACCTGATTTAAATATTTGACTTTACAAAACTGTACAATATTATATGTTCATTATATTTAATTATAATGTTATTAGACATTAATACAGTAAGTGTTGGATGTCACTTGTTCCCTGCAGTAGACTAAAGGGAAGAAAATGTTCATAGTACCCTTTTAATAGTCAACAACAATGGAGCACAACAAGGAACAGACCTGGTTCCCTATTCTCTTCATGTCACATGTAGAAATTATCAAATGATTCTGTACTTGTGGGGTGTATTGATAAGGGGGATGAGAATGAGTATAGCAGCACCAATACGTCTGCATAATTCCTCACTGTGACTGGAACTGCCAACAAGTCTTTTCATTTTCTTCCTTTTCAGTCATTCTGGTGTGTGTTCAAACCATTGCATGTACACGTATGTATGTGTGAATATGTATATATATTTATTTTTCTATGTTTATTTATTTATATTATATTATATTATATTATATTATATTATATTATATTATATTATATGATATTATATTATATTATATATGTGTGCATTTATTTATTTAATTAAAAAGCTTCTGTAAAAAGCCAAATTTCCCCATGGGGCCAAATACATTTTTTATTTGTCTATCTAATCAATCAAAAGGGGGCTTGATATTTGTACAATCTTGTAAAATCCCTTTATTTACAGTTTTCTTATTTTTAACAATATCTGCATTTATATGTCATTTTTATATATATCTGCATTTATATGTCAAATTTATTTATGCACTCATGACTCAGGCGCCGCCGAGAGTGGCAGCCTTTTCAGCAGCTCTGTGTATGACTTTATTTTTCTACTTTTTTATTTTTCTACTTTTATTCTTCTCTTTTTTATTGATCACTCTTATCACTTTATTTTATGAGGATTTGTTCCCTGGAAACACTTACTTTTACTTGTGAATTTCCCATTGGGATTAATAAAGTATCTATCTATCTATCTATCTATCTATCTATCTATCTATCTATCTATCTATCTATCTATCTATCTATCTATCTATCTATCTATCTATCTATCTATCTATCTATCTATCTATCTATCTATCTATCTATCTATCTTTATTTACTATTGCACATTACTACTAGCTGTATGCCCTGAAGAAGACAAGCATACACTGCAAAATAGTTATTCATTATATGGTAATAAACTAAATTCATTTTTTCAGTCGATTTAGCTCTTAGAAGACATATATTTTGATGATAAAAAACATGAAGTTCTTTTTTACACACAAGGTGATGGGAGTTGGGGACAGACTGCACAGCTATCTTACTGAAGCTGATATGCTGCTGGCATCTTTAGCACTGATTTTAGCAGTTAAAGAGTCATTTCAGATTTTAGCTAATCTAATGAGTTAATCAAGCACATTTTCCTGTTTTGTTTAGTTTTATTTAATTATATTCAAGTGTAATCTGTGCTTATGCTCTACACCAGCTCTACATACACTGTACACACAGACTTTTTATTTATTTTCTGAATTCTCTTTTTCCATTACAGAGTCAAGTCTAACGTGGAGCCTACGCCTGAAGATTTGGGCACAGGGCAGAATGCAGCTCTGGATGGGATGCGAGTTTACAGCAGGTCACACTCACACAGCCACCATCACTCACTCATAGCAGGCCCATGTAATACCACTAATTACCTAATATTCACGTTTTTGGGATATACAGACTAGACTACACTGATAAAACATAATAAAAAATTAGAGAACATGCAGTTGCACAAAAGATCAGAAGGTACTCAAGACTATGTGTTTGAAAGTATGAAGCAGAAGCACCAACTAATGCACCCCTGAGTCATCCAACTAATGAACAAATATAATCTTTCTGTTTTATGTAGTGCCTTTCCTAAGGCATTTTACTGGAACAGAATAAAATAACTCTCTATACATTACAGCTGCTTGAGCACTGCAAGGCTAAGTTAATCAGTGTAATGTGGTGTCATTTGTTGGAAATGAATTGGTAACTATGTGATATTCAATCTAAACCCTTAAACACCTGAACACATTGGATGGATGACATATGTATATCGACGAGAAAAAATGTTTTTTATATTAACTAGCCAAACATGCCTGCCTGGTATTTTAAAACTTTACTTGCAATTTAACTATACACTCATTTGATTAGTTAAAAAAAGGACTAGAGTTATAGCTAGTCAATTTTTCTGTATATTACAACCACAATTTCAAATGTTTTGCACCTTTTCATAAAATAACATGTTGATGTTGGTAGGTCACCAGGTTCTGTTCATGTTTCTCATCAGTTATGTGCTTGACCTTAGAGCCAAAAATTTTAAGTCTGGATGGTTTATAACACCTCACTTTTACTCAGAGGATTTAATAATTCAGTTATTCTCCACAACTTTTATCTTCTGAGGTTAATTGAGAAAATTCATATTTTTGAAGATATGAATTTTTCTATGCAGCACTTTCAAAACCAGAACTTCTGCTGACTCATTTTTATTTTTTATCAATGGTAATTTCTCCAGTGTTAACTGTATTCTTTAGATATATCCCGTGAGGAGATAGGACAACCTACCTAGTAAATGATACAGCATAAAAAGACAAATGAAATGAATTTAGAGATATCTTGAAATGAATCTGTAGTCAACCTTTTCAGATATCTGAAATTTAAGATATCGTATATACTCGCAGATAAGTTCTCCGGCAGATAAGTCGGGAGTTGATTTTACAGTATAATTTCCGGTATTTTATAATGTCGTCGTATAAGTTGAATGTGGAAAACTCATGCTATTGGTCCAAGAGATTACAATATGCTAACACCCACTTGAGAGAGTAACCACGGAGCACTCTGCCTTTTTTCTTTGTGGGTGCGGCAATGCGCTGTATCAGTGCATGCTCCTGACGTCTCTCTCTCTCCTTCTCTCTCTCTCTCTCTCCCTATTATGCCTACGTGACCACACAGTAATACCGAACTATTCTGAAGCAACATTTGCACTGATTTGTGTTTTTTGTATTTCACACCCTCATACACTTTTATCGTAAGAGCATCCCTTATGTGCGAGGGAGCGTTCGATGAGAAGAAAATATGAAGCTGGTTTTAAATTAAATGTCATTGAAGTAGCGAAAGAAATTGGTAACTGCTGCAACAAAATTTGATGCACGTGAGAAACTGATGTGAGATTGGAGGAGCAAAGAAGATTAAAAAAAAATGTAAGTGTCGCATTTTTAAACGGGCGTATAAGTCGGGGTCTGATTTTATGATCGATTTTTCAGGTTTCAAGACTCGACTTATATGTGAATATATACGGTATGTCTAAATCACTTCCTTTAAAATTTCCCACACTTTTAATGGGACTTACTGTCCATTATGAGATATCTTGTAATGTATTTGAGTTATTATTCGTTGTATTTCAGATATCATAAAAAATCATACACAGAAATCTTTAATGAATACATTTTAAGTTTTCTTAAATGGAGCAGAATCCCAGTCAATATATGAGGAAGTGAATATGAGATAATCTGAAAAATTAGATACATTCACACAATGTAAAACAATGTGAAAAAACTTGAAATGTATTTTATGAAATCTTCTGTAGCTTTTGAGATATCTCAAAATACTGTATGCAATTATTTTAAGATAACTTGAAATGCACATCTAGAAATTATGACAAGCCAAATGAACATTTAGAGATATTTCAAAATGTATTTTAAGAACTTGGGAATATATTTTATTATATATTGAAATACATTTCCAGATATTTGTAAATGGTAATTTGTTTTATAATATTACAGTAAACAGAAAAAAAAGAAAACAAGAACAGAATCACATTAATATAATTAAAAAATACTAAGAGAAGATCTGTGCCCAGTGCTGCCAGGACAGGTTTCAGCGTCACCACAACCCTAAACTGGATTAAGTAGGGCCGTGTAAGTTATGTTAAAAGGGGACCTCATTGTTCAGAATCATTCCAGTTTAATTATTTTCTGACCGTAATACAAATTTGAACCTCATGTTTGGCTAACTGGCCCCTTTATCTCTAAACTGCCTCAAAGTAAATGTCCATGTGTTTTGGAATACGAAAAATTGATTGCAGGCCCTAAAAGGGGGGGGGGGGTGGGTGCAGCCGTTACATTGCTCCAGGGTCTATGAAGCTCAAGGGGGTCCATGAAGCCCAACGTGTCCCATAATTTTTATTATAATTTGAACATTTATTTATGTAATTTATTTAATTTTTATTGTATTTTTTTAAAATTTTGCAAGTCTGTTCAGTTTCAAAATTAAAAAGGCACGTGGGTCACAGGGTACTTAGCAGCGGTCAACAGTTTACGACGTAAGAGACATTCATTAAGGCCTCCCTGGGAGAGAAGTCACTTGGTTTACAAAGGTATTCCAGTGGGAAGTGACGAGGAGGTGGAAGAAAAAAGTCATCATCCGGCAAACAAATACGTCACGTGGTCGCCACGTTCTTAGACACCACGAATTCAGGAAAGCGGACTAAGTGAACTGTTGTGAACAGTCGAGAAATTAAACAAGTGCTGAAGGAGCATAATACAAAGAAACATCACGAAACCTGAAACATGTCGTTATCTCGAGAAGGAGACGTCCTTACAAACTAAGACAAAGAATGGTGCGAGAATTTTCGTGTACAAGATTGCGAAGCGTTGAGTGAGCGCATAGCAATTGGAGGCTGTGACAATGATAAAATACTTTAGAGTGACATAACATGGTGCATTCAAGATTCAAAAACTTGTGAAAGTGACTATCAATGAGTGTTCTCATGTGTTCATTCCTAGCTTCAAACTTATTGCTCAGATTACTCCTCCTTGAAAATGGGATACGAGCCACGCTGATTCATCGTGGACTGCAAAGAAGACTTTACAGGACAGAGAAGGAAGAAATAATTCCACAGGTAAAGTTCCCTGTAAATGCTGTAATTGTAGCACAAAGGACCCACTGACATCGTGTGCCTTTTTGTCTACGTTATCGAGAGATTCAAGACTATACATAATAATTTATAGAAACTAAATATAATTCAGAGTTTCGCCAGGAAAAAGGCCAGGAAAGCACCTTTGTTCAGAAGACAATAAATGCTATTATAAACGTCTTTTACTATTATAAATATATTACATTATTATTACATTTATACCTACACATACTTATCTAAATGTCTCAATGTAATCTACGATTGTTAGAAATAAATAATAACATACAGACATACATGTGTGTAGAATTCTGTATAAGGGCCCACACACCTTCTTTGCACCGGGGCCCAGATTTTCTCTCAAAGGCCCTGTTTGATTGGCTTTCTTTCCAGAACTCTTTTATACTTGCCACGGGTAAAATGAGTCCTGAACCCCTATAACCTCAACAAGTTCTTAACATTCTACTTTAGCTAAACATTATTGCTGTTGTTTATGTGATGTTTTGCAGTGCATGTTCTCAAAGGGCCATAAAAGGAACCCTCTTCAAACCTGACCTGAGTGCCCTGGGAAATTCTTGCTGTGCATAAAGGCAAGAGGGGAACTTCAATTGTATTTTAATGAAACAATCAGAGTTCATCCTTGAAAATAAACATTGTCCCTGAAGTTTAACTGCAGGCCTTTCCTGTTTTATGCTGTGTCCCTTGCAAATACAAATATAACAGAATTTGAAAGTCTTGGCAATTATTTTTAAATCTTAAAAATAACATAAGTTTGGTTAGTATTGTTTTTTTGGCATTTAATATCAGAACACCTAACAAAACCTACTGCCATGGCTGTTTCTCAAGCATTAGAATCATATAGAATTATAGCAGTTTCTCAGTAAACACACACACACACCTACACATCCATCCATCCTAACCAATTTATTCAGGGCAGTATGCAGGGCAGCTGGAACCTAACCCAGCAATCATCGGGTGCAAGGCAGGAACAACACCTGGACAGGGTGCCCGTCTATCTCAGGGTGAGCACACACGGGCAGGTTTAACAAGGCCAATTCACCTAGTCTACAAGTCTTTGGACAGTAGGAGAAAACCCACTCAGACATGGGGAAAAACGGGCAAATGTCACACAAGGAATGTCCAGAATGCAAACCTTGTTCTCCTTACTGTAAAGCAGCAGTGGCTCCATTATGAAACTGTGCTACTTCACAAACATTCAAAAATCATTACAGTTTAAATATTGCTGCAGCATTACAAAGTATATTCATTGAACCTGACTTCTGTATTGGTATGCATTACAGATTGCTACATATTTTCACATCTTCTTTATTTTTGTACTTATGGCCGCCATGTGTAATGGATTTAATTATTTTCTGCCTTCACTGAAGCTAGATGAAAGAACAGTTTTTTGTTTTTTTTGCTACAGTTTTTATCCATTTCAAATATAACTACCACAGTCCTGGACACCAGCTGAATCAATTTTAATAATATATTAGAATTGCTAGGAGGAGACGGCTGGTTAGAGGCTACACTTGCCTTCCTGCTGTCATCATACTGTATGTGTTACCAACGAAGCTTTTCGAAGGAGAAGAATCAAAAGGGCACTTTAAAAAAGGAAGAACCTCACACCAGTATTTAATCAAGCTGTATGCTCTCTTTTCAGTGAACTTTAAGGCTTGAATCCTCTAGAAACATACACTGTAGTACTAATCAATATAGCCTAGCCCACAACTTCTGCACGCTTACAAAAGACAACTCCGGGCTTTGACAGATGAAGGCTAATGCGCAAGATAGAAACAGGGGAATAACCTTTTCCACTAGAAAATTTAACAGGTTGTGCTATATAATAAGAAAAAGTTATATCTTTGTTACATTTTATTTTTCTTGAACAACTAATGAAACCAAAGACCAAATTTCCTAAGGAAGCGGAGTGAATTGAAAAAGAAGATTCATTGTTTCAAATTTAAACCCTCTAAATTCAAAATAGGCCTCAAAAAAAAAAAAAAAAACACTTTCAAGATGGAGTAAAAGCCGTAACAAGGTTTCCGTTAAGTGAACCTGCAGAAGGATCATTACTGAGTATGGAAGGTGTGAGAGCGAAGGGCTAGTGCGTCCACACACTCTGGTCTCCCCTAGTCAGTCCATGGGACACAAAAGTATGTGTTTATGACAGCGAGTAGCAAAAGTGTATTCTGAATAGTGTCCAGCAGAACCTAACTGCATTTTTCCTATAGAATCAATGCTTCAGTATACACAATTGGACTGTGCTTAATTCAATACCATTTCAGAATAAATAATGTTCATTTCTATTGTTTCTTATAACTGTGTATGGTGCTCTACACTGCTGTATTGTTTCTCCATTTTGTTGTTTTTGGAACCAGTGGGTTTAACAATACATATTTTTCACAATAACTATATAAATATATATATATATATATATATATATATATATATATATATATATATATATATATATATATATATATATATATATATATATATATATATATATATATATATATATATAAAAAGAACGATATATGCCAATAATTGAACCAAGATGAATGTCTATGTAACGTGGCTCCTGGTTATTTTTGTTTAATTCACTTCTTGACAACAACTTCCATACTTACATATTTATTTTTTGTGAAAATAATTGCTTTTAAATTTACCATAAACTAGTGTCAGTATCCATTTCTTTTCTATAAAATTGCTATAGTATCTCTTGGGATTATGGAAGAAGTAAGAAAATCTGCACTTAGTCCATTCTGATTATGGAGTACCGTAGATGTAATTTTTGCAAACTACATACTGTACATACATACAACATAGCAAAGCTGAAAAGGTAGCCCTGAAAAATTAAGTACTTAAAATTAACACAGATAAAATGGTATTGAAGAAGACAGGGAAATCAGTGGCAATAAAAGAGAAACCATCAAGAAAGAAGCAATGTAGCGATAATCTGTTATATAACAGGATGGGACACAAGACTGAATGTGTTACAATGATAAAATGGCTTTCTCTTTTTAAAAAAAAAACCCTACAGATATAAAACAACTGTTAGAATCATATAGGGTGCTAATTTCAGTCTATTCACTTATCTTTTTAATAAATTCACACATACAAGTTTCAAAGTCAACCAATGAGTATTTCAGTTACATCAAAAACAGACAAGAACTGATACATGCACACATCCATAAAGAATCACTAATAGTAAACTCAGAGTCATCAGTTAGCTTAACTAGCTTAAACGTATCACTTTGGGCAAATTATACAAAACTTATGACAATACGGAGAGAATGTACACAGAGAAGGTCCTCGGCCTTTGAACTCTGATCCAAAAGATTCTCCTTCAGCTTCACTCGCTGTATGAATGACCAGAATGTAGAGTAAATACAATCACAGGTACTTTTTGTGGTATAGCGGGTCTGCGGCTTCAAAAGAAAAGGGGCCAGGTTTTAAATCCATAAAGCCGTGTCACTCTCCGTGGGCGCGATTGCACGGCCGTGGGGAGTTAATTGGAGTAGTTGGAGCGAGTTGCACCTGCACGCGTGGGTGTGATCATTCGCAATTGCTTCATTGGCTTCCTGCGGCGTGTGATTAAGGCGCTGCGTCCACGGAGGTGTGTGTGTGTATGTGTGTATGTTTACGGGTCGGCACCAGGAAAGGGGATATTGAAGGGATCGAGGAAAAAAGGAGGTTAAAGGACATGAAAGGTAGTCTTGGAATGTAAGATCTGGCCACCTGTAAGGAGGAGACAGCACGAGCTGGGGCCCCGCGAAGGAGCGTTTGTTTGTAGCACTCTAGCGGCTAGTTCGCCCCACTGAATGTTCTTTTAAAGTGGGGTGAGCAAAGGAGCGACTGCGTGAGCGCGAATGATGAAGGGAGAAGAACCGACCTCGGATGGTCTGGCCATGATGTCCTTAAGGCAGTCAAGATGGAAGTCGGCCGAAAGGAGCCGAAAGGCTGTTGGGTCTCCGCTGGCTGTGGGACCAATGGGTGAACCGGGGAAAATGAAAGAGTAATTAGAGAGACTGCATTTTAACTTCTGATTGTTAACCTCGGATTTTATCAGATTTATTTATTGTTTTTTTATCCCAACTTTTCACTGTTTTTATGGATTTATTTATTTGGACATTGTTTTGTTTGTTGTTTTGAAATAAAAGCACATTGGCACTTTTGGAAATATCCCCTGGCTTCATTTGAGAATTGTCCTCATATGTCAGCTCATTTCAGTGACATTACCAATGGTGTCGAGTTCATGTCTCCCGTAGGGACGATGGGAGTATGGAGCGGACCGGCATCATCACATTTTTAAATAATGTTGTTTTGCTGCATAGAAATAAAGATGAAAGACACAGCTAAAATGTCAACTCACCTATTCATTTCTTTTTTCTGTCCCCCAAAGGCTACTACAGTCCTGATGGCACCCAAGACCTCTTCTGCTACTGCTCCAGCTTTTGCATAGGCTTTTTGTTCTTTGCTAGTAAATGCAGTCAGGATCTGTGAAAAACCCCATGTGTTTATAAATGCATAATTTTCTCTTTTTTTTCATACCTAATACTTTGGCTCCAGATATGAAATAGTTTATTTAAACACAAAGGTTTGTATTTGAGTTATCTGTTATTAAAGCTAAAAACTAAAGTTGAATTAAAGCAACAAAATATTCTAAATATAACAGAAAATTTCAGTGCAGGTCTGCTAAGCAAGAAATACAAAGGAAAAAGCTCAAGATCTAAGATTAGGCATCACAAATATAAAGAAAGTGGACTCAGTTATATAAGGTTTAACATATAGAACTATAAAACCTTGACAATTTAAAAACCAAAGATGTAACATTTAATTTGGCAAAATATACAGCTTTTGAAAGCTACGACTGGGCGCTTCACCAGTCAGAGCTTTATGGGAAAGTGGCAAAGAGAAAAATTGCAGTGTCTAGACATGCAAAGATGACACAGACCTATGCCCACAGACTCAAGGCTGTCATGGCTGCCAAAAGTACATCTACTAAATACTGACTTGAAGGGGTGAATACTTAGGTGGTCAATTATTTGGTGTTTTGTATTTGTAATTAACTTTGGACCACTTTGCAGAAATGTGTTTTCACTTTGACATTGAGGAATCCTCTTCTGTTGATCAGTACCAAAAAAGCAAATTAAATCCACCGTGATTCAATCCTTTATAACAAAAAAGGTGAAAACTTCCAAGAGGTGATTATATTTATAGGCACTGTATATGTACAGAAATATGTTGTGATCTAGACATACTGTACATTTACCACAAAAACTAAAGTCTAGAATACATTAATGATTATCACAATGTAATTTTCAAAATCTCTAAAGCTACAGTGAACACTTCACTAGTCATCTACCTTAGTATGGAATTAAATGGTAAAGTTAGATAAGTGGCTTGCAATCATTTTGAATATATTTATAATAAATACCTTTGAGAACAATGCTGCAGACAATCCCAGGACTGGGCTGATTGCTAGTATAACTAAAGTTAGTTTCCATCCATATACAAAACCAATTACAAATCCCGCTATGAAGGTG
Organism: Erpetoichthys calabaricus; assembly: GCF_900747795.2. Classification (NCBI taxonomy): domain Eukaryota; kingdom Metazoa; phylum Chordata; class Cladistia; order Polypteriformes; family Polypteridae; genus Erpetoichthys; species Erpetoichthys calabaricus. Next base: position 74,226,795 of record NC_041406.2, read on the forward strand.
GAAAGAGATTGTATCAGCATTGAGATTTTCTCCCCAATTCCTTCATTAATCTTTGCTATGTCACTGAAATAGATCAGAGAGAGAGAGATTTATAAAGAAATTTTAAAAAATACCTTTCTAAGTTCAATTGTTTAACCGTGATATACTAGAAAGCAATAGTGTAGAAGCACAACTTTGAGCCATGAATATCATGTATGCAGGAGGAGTGATGACAAAGCTTGGAGGCTTAACCTGAAAAGTGTATTGTACATTACTGAATTGTTAAGTTACCAGCGATTAGTTCCTGTATGCTAGAAAATGTGAATTACAATTTTCTAGCTTTTTAGCTTCTAGTGCATATTTCTTGCTTCAAATCTAAGTCATCATGAATGCTGAAACTGCTGTCATGCTTTCGTTCAGTTTCTAACTCTAGAAAATAATATACCTTTTGGCAAATTAATCCTGGCCTAGTTTTCTTCCTAAGCCACATTCAAGAGATGCACTGCAGAATTTCATCATGGCAGGATGTTTCTCAAAGATGACGTGACGTGTGGCTGGTATTTGAGATCATTGACAGAAGAAAATATTGCCAACATTGTGTTTTTCATAATGAAGAATTATGACAGTGCTTGAGATAGCAAATGTATGTTTTAGTCCAGGTCAGGTGAATATACTCTTCATTAAAAATTAGACATGAGCAAAGTTTGTGCATGTTTATGACTTCTGAACTGATGCTTCACTATATATACTTTTTAAGGTGCTAATAATGGAAGACATGAAGAATTAGGTGATCTAAACTATTGGAAGGGTATAGGCAACATCATTGTCAGAAGGCAGGTACAGGTCATTGAGAGGAAGTAGAACAATTCTAACAAGTAAACCAAAGATCAACATCAGTGGTCAGAATAGCAGGCTACAGTCGAAATTAACGGAACTAACCAGAGGATTCCCAAAAGAAATCTGTACATAATGAAAGATATGTGTGTTAGATTGTTTTAGAATTATCCAAAAGCTTTGATACCACGCTGCCACCTGAAATATCCTATACATGATGATGTCATGGGTCATGACACTGGTGGTTATACAGCAACAGGTGCACCATAATATAGTATAGGATGTAAACATAATATTGCTTTCAGAGAGTGTCCCATGATTTCCTAAAACCAGACAGTCTCTTCTGGAATTCCAAGCAGTCTTATCCAGAAACAAAAGTTTCTCAGGCTGGCACCAAACATCCTTCAGTGACAGGTGTGCATTTTCCATTGCTTTCTTATCTTAACCCTGGCAGAACATTAAACATATTATTGAAACTGAAGAATATTAATATCTTATTCTGCATAGTCCTATGAAAGAAAGAATCTGTCTCCGCATATTAATATTTTTACCCTATACATTAACCCCCTTAAACACTCATTCATACTTCCATTAATTTTTTAACCCATATACTCATTCAGGGTCACAGGAATCACTGGGTATAAGGTAGGAGGAAACCTTGCAGAAAGCATGAGTCCATCACAGAGTACACAAACATAGACATTCTTGGAAAACCAATTTAGAATGGCCAATTAACCTAAATGCACAACTCTTGAGTAAAATTATGCTAATTGCCTTTATCCAGAACACATTTAAATTGTATCATAAACTGAAAGCTTACTGCAGTATAGGCTACAGGAGATACTTGTGTCATACTCTAATGAAATATACATAAAATCATTCTGTACCTAATATACTGAGTAAACGTCCAATTTTATGTCTAACATATGGTAACTCAAGAAAAAGCTGATTGTACTTACTCTGTCAGTCGAGTATTTAGTTCACCTGTCTCATTGACATCAAACCAGCCAATTTCTTGTCGCATTACTGCATGGAAGAACACTTTTCTCAGTCTGTTTATCTGCCTTCCAGCTGCTAGGGCCCAGAAAGAAACTTGCATGTATGCAGCGACTAACACACCAGCCCCAATTGCTGAGTAGTAAATGGCAAACCTGAAATAAATTTCATATTAAACCACAACCATTTACAACATAAACCTGTCCATTTCTTATGTTGTTTTTTTCACAGAAATAAAAGTAGTGGTTCATTCATAGAGCTGCCAGCATTGCTGTAAATACATATTGAGCATTCTTCTTGAGATACCAACCATGTTACTAAAGAACCCCTGCTAATATTTTTGTTTGTGGCATCTAACTCTCTCAACTTTACAAAGAAGTAATTCATTTCTGTTAAAACACTGCTTTGTATACCACAAGGGAATGTCTTGTTCTTCTTCTTTCGAGTGCTACATCTATCCCTGTCTTTTATTCATTTTCTTACACACAGACTGCCTTCATGTCCTTCCTCACCACTTCCATAAACCTCTCCTTTGGCCTTTTCCTTTTACCTGGTGATTCCATCCTGAACATTATTTTCCCAAAGTACCCATCATCTATCCTCTACACATGCCCAAGCCATCTCAATCTAACCTCTTGGTCACCAAACTGTCATACCTGTGTTGTCCCTCTAATATACTCATCTCTAATCCAGCCACTGTAAAAAACTCCCACAGTTCAGTGTGGTGCTGAGGTGTCACCCGTTGCACTCGGATCTCAATCATGGGGGTTTGGCATGTGGTGGGTGCAGCAGCACGCTCTAATCAGATCATGCTCCCAACCTCCTCCTCCTTCTCCTCCTAATCCAACAACAAGTTAATATAATTTTGGGCAAAAAACTTTGAATGCTTGTCAGATAGCCTTGGTGTCACAGTCACTCCAAACAGCCATGTTTGGTGTAGTCCCAGGGATACAAATGATTAAATTATCTCTCTAGGTGAGAATTAAAAATTGTCCAAAATGTGCATGTCAAATAAAAAAATTATTAAAGTAAGCAGTCTAAACTAGGGCTTCATTTAAGACCAAATGGTAATCTTTATGTTTGTCTTTTCAATGAAAGAATGTAGCAGCGTCTATCGTAAAGGTGCACACACTAATCAAGAAGACTGCTTGGAATAAGAACACTTGTTCGTTCGGTTACCTTGTCATTTGCTCTTCTAAAGTTTCTTTGTTTGTATCAGTATCATCTACAGGAAGAAGATAAAATAGTTATAAAATCCAGAATTTAAAATGAATTATATTTATAAATGATACACACTGTTGGAACAACATCCCAATGGCTAAAGGAACAAAAAAATACACATTGGAAGTATTGGCCCTGGCACTTCTTTTATTCATCCTATTCTACTCAGTTGCTCACAAGTTAGAAGGCAGTTTTTAAACGAGTAATATAAAGAAATGCAGGTAGTTATTTTACAAACTATAAAACTAGACAGATCTTATAATAACCTTTCTGATTATTACCAGAAGAAATACAAGTAATTTCTCAACAGAAAAGCTATTTCTTAAATAAGCACTACTTAACCAGGATATACTTTATTTAAGCCAGAGCCAAAAACATATGGAGTTCAAAGTGTCATTAGTAGCATGAAGCCAGTTCACTGTGCTTATGGCTTACCTCTTGAATAACATGTTACACAACGCACAATAAAACACAATAAAATCAAAGGTTGATTATTACCAGATTACTCGTTTATCAGTATACTTCAGAGAGTGCTGCGAAAAAAGGTTTGTCCCATCTGAATTTCTGCATTATTGCATTTTTTTCACATTTTTCCCATTGAAAGGATTGAGAGCTTCAACCAGAACACAACTGGATAAATGCATCCCCAAGTGAACAATTAACACAGTCTTAATACTTAGACCGCTAGTTAGGAAATTATGAAAAACCCAATGGCCATGCTTTCTGAAAAAGATGATTATACCACTTTTAGCAGCAACTCATTAACAACAATCAGCCGTTTCATGTAGTTATACTGTAGATCATTCATCCAGAGTTCTGGCCCACTTCTCATTACCCCACTGCTGTAGCTCCGTGAGATTTCAACACAATTCATCGTGAATGTCTCATTTTCAGTTGTACCAGAACATTTAAATTATGGACATTAAGTGGACTATTTAAAAAAATCTACATTTTAATTTCTTCAAATATTTCAATGAATATTTTGAAATGACTGTCTTGCAGCATGAATCTCCTTTAAGAGTTTGATAAAATTTAAATAAAAAATGTAATCAAATAATCACCAAAATGTGACAATACCACCACAATGGCTGACTTTTGTATTCAGGGTGAGCTTTTGTCCAGACAAAATGGGCCAATGTAGCTCAAAAGTTTCCCTTCGGGCTCCTCTGCACTGTTACAGTCCTTCTGAAGGGGGCACTGTGTTAAATGTGAAGTCAACACTCAAGTCACTGAGTAGTAGTTTCTGACCCCACTTCTGTCCAGTATTTTTCATAGAGAGGAGTCATGAACACTAACCTTACACAAAGAAACCAAGACCTGCACATCCCTACATTTTGCGACTTCATGGACAACTTTAGGCTTTCCTCCAGGGAGGTTATACTTGGGTAACTTGTAAGATTTTTTTCTTCCTGTTTCTATAAATTTTGTTTCTAGGAAATTATGCCTCCAGAACTTAAGGGTCAAAGTCAGCCTTCTATATTACACTTGGTAACTAAACTGTTCCAATAGGTGACCTTTATTACCTTTTTATTTTGTTGAGTTCACCAAGGTGGCAGTAACTTTATAACGCCTCCAGATAGCACGTTTTGATTACTGCTGTCACTTAAGTCATTTTTTTATCAGATGTATTGCTACACCCTAACAAATAATCTGAGCAAATTCACAATGTAAAATATGTCATAATGCAGGAAATATAAGGATTACCTTAAATTTATTTAAACTCTAAAATGCTCTTTAATTCTGATCAGTTGCTAGTATTCTATTGTATTTTACTCACTTGGCATTGGAATGGCATTGCCAACAAAACTGTTTGTCATATCTCCAAAGACAATTATCATGCTGGGTAGTGCTGCTCCGTGGGCCACAGCCATCAGTGATCCTAGTACCATCAGCAATATATCTTTTCCATCAGCATAGTGGAACTATTTAACATATTAAAAATATTTTTAGCATTGTAACAGACATTTTAAATATAAATTACAAAGTAACTCTTAAACAGACATTCACTTTACTTATTTAAAAGGATTGAATTATCCAATTATGTGAAGCTACGCTGGCTATTTGGCAGTACTGTGTAGCCTCTTATTATATAGTTCCCAGGTTCAGTTCTTGTACTGAATAGATTTCCCTATCATGTTTTAATGTGTTCAAGATGGCTTTGTCTTGCTGTTCAAAGTCATAATGTTACATTATGTTAAACCGCTCTGTTCATAGAATGGCATCCTGTTTTTTGGAGGAGCTGAATTAGGCTGAAGTCCTCCTGACCTACATGAACTTAATCAGCCTGAAAATGAGTGGATGGATTTTATTATGAGCTCCTACTTTAGCATGATGGGTGATGCACAAGCAGAATAAGTGGCGCACCCTGGGTCACATAGTGTGACAGTCGTTAAGATTACAAGTCAGTATTAACTTTGTACAACACAGATGGCTGAGAAAACTCCAGTCTGCCAATTACATTCTCTTTACTCGGGGCAAAGCATACAAACGAAATCAGCCAACGTTCAACGATGCTTACCATAGCTGCTGGGCTGACCAGGGATACGTTAGCCTTCTTTTCTTTTTCATTATTGTCACTAAAACATAGACATGCACCATTACAAGAGCCATTACATTTTCTAAACTGAGCAAATTAAATTTAAAGAGAATCTCATGAAACACAGTAAGGCACAAATACTCAAAAACAGAATGTACTATTATTTGTTTTATTTCTTTACATTATCAATGCTAATCAGATTAATAGCTTCTTTAACTTATTTATTCTTGTTGAGATTTAGTATGAACAAAATCCTAATTATATTAATAAATAAATATTAAGTACCAGACATCCAGAAAAACATATGCTGTAGCCCATAATTCAGATTCACAATTTGGCATTTTACCGTAACAAAAATAAGAGCTATTACATTCTACCTTTGATCTCCACCTGCCTTATTTTCTATTTATTTAACTGTGGTGCCATTCATTTCTACTGTACCCAAGGCCTCTCTTTCTGTGCTAAAATAAAGTAATATAAGAGACACTCTCCTACTTGAATGTCCCTGTGCATTTGTTTTGTAAGTGCTTTATTAATTTTAATCATTAGATTTTTTCCAAAATGAATTTATTATAATTGGGATATAATTGCACAGACAGTTCAATTAAAACTGTGGTAATAAATAATATAAATATAATACACAGTCTATTAAATATTTATATGCTAAGATCCAAAATTACCTTGTTTCTTCATTTTGTTTCTTTTCTGTTTTTTGACAAATGGTGCCATTTATTTCTTCTTTGCTCATAGTGACTGTTTCCTTGCTAAAATAATGTTTAAAAAATGTTGTTAATTTCAGATTGAAATGAGATGGAGTTTTAAAAATTGAATCTATGTAGCAGTATTAGCAGTGGCAAACAGATTTAATAACATCTGCAACAGCTGATATACCATCCATCCATTATCCAACCCACTATATCCTAACTACAGAGTCACGGGGGTCTGCTGGAGCCAATCCCAGCCAACACAGGGTGCAAGGCAGGGAACAAATCCCGGGCAGGGCGCCAGCCAACCTCAGGGTGCACACACACACACACACACACCCACACACCAAGCACACACTAGGGACAATTTAGGATCGCCAATGCACCTAACCTGCATGTCTTTGGACTGTGGGAGGAAACCCACGCAGACACAGGGAGAACATGCAAATTCCACACAGGGAGGACCCATGAAGCGCTACCCACTGTGCCACCGTGCCGCCCTGATATATCATAAAATCATGAAAATCACCTTTACTGTATACCACAATAGTTTGAAAACCATACATTTTTTATTTTTTGGGAATATAACTTAATATGATTTAATATAACGCATTACATTGTTCTCCCTAGTAGAGTCGTGACTTGGGTCACCCACACTGATAAAATTTCAGCTCAATTTTTCCTGGTGCACTGGCATCCAATCATCATCATCTATAAAACTCCACTGATAACTTATCAAATCTATCAAAATATAAGCATTACAGAATCTGTGTCCTTACTTATAGCATAATATTCACCCAAAAAACAAATAAGATCCTCTGACACAGGTCTTCTCTTTGCCCCAAAAACACAACCCAACTCTTGGACTTTCTTCTTTCATCTGTCAATGATGCTTCATCATTTAAACCAAAGCTAAAACCACCTCTTTTCAGTTACTTGCTTATTACAAGAACTGTTCTCTCTGTATTAACTCTCTAAAATTAAAATCATATTTGAGTGTGCTTTAGCTTTTCTTGTAGCATTTGATTTTAATATTTGTACAGTGTGTTACTCTCTATTTCTAACATCAGGTCATTAATAATCCATCCATCCATCCATTATCCAACCCGCTATATCCTAATTACAGGGTCACAGGGGTCTGCTGGAGCCAATCCCAGCCAATACAGGGTGCAAGGCATGAAACAAACCCCAGGCAGGGCGCCAGCCCACCACAGGGTCATTAATAATGGTAAATTAAATATTGAGTATTTGATTGATGGATTGGACCAAATATACACATAAACAGAGCACAAAAAATGTAACAATGTAAATAAATGTCAACACAAACGTCAAGGACAAGGCAAATGTTTTAATTAATTTGTCTATAAGCATTACAAATAGCATATAAATAAAAAGAAAAGGAAAATATTTATAGAAAGGCACAGTAAATATTCCCTAACTTTGAAGCAATACACTTGTAAAATTAATTTGCTTGAGCTACTTTACCACTAAATAGCCTAACTGCTAAAGTTACAAATGATCTTAAATATCACATAGTTTAAAATTTTTCAGGATTTAGATTCTTGTCAAACAGCTAAAGTGGAATTTATAGTGGATCACTGAATTTAAAAATGTTAACAATAATTAAATTATAACTTGAACCCAGCTGTTTTAGGAAGCCTGATAAAATGGTCTTCTTAGAACTGTTGTCTGCGACAAATAGGACTAAATATGAAAAAAGGTGGATCAAAACATTTTAAAGAGAAATCGAGCAGTCTAAACAGTTTGATACATTAACACTTAAGTTATAATTCAAAGCTATACAGAAGTTTAAGAATGAAAAATAAAAACATGTTTATGTTATTTGAATGGTACAAACATTTTTTTTAGTATTTGTGAATGAGTAAACCTCTTGCCTGGGCTATTTTTCTGATTTAATTAAAGTATATATAGTATTTTTCAATATAAATAACTTTATTGATTTTACCAGTCTTAAATACAACAGGCAGTTTGCAAAACAGCAGGTTAAACAACAAGCAATCAAAATTAAAAATATATAGGTTTTCAAAAGTTACCTTTAATTAATAAATATCCTGAAAGGTGTTGTTGTATTGAATGGAATAAATACTGCAAATTAAAAAAAAAGAAAAGAAAAAACAACACTTACACACCTACAGTACTAATGAGAAAGACACAGACACGCACACACTCACACTTGAAATCATCTGCTATCACAGCACTGTTTCCTTTAGTACTGTAGCTGCCCAGAGACACACTGGACTTTGGACCTGCTTAAAAGGAAGGGGCTGTGTGTGTGGGAGCAGTATGTCTGAGTGTGTGTGTTACTTTCTAGTTTTATTTGGGAAGTTATATGACGAATGCGCACGCAGTTCAAGTGAGAGCTACCTCTTTACAGTGCATTACATCAGCTTTATCAAGATGGCCCTCTTAGTCATGTTTTATTGGTGTTACACAAGTATGGGCATATAAGAGGTTAGTTAAGTTTATATATACTCTGGAATGTCCTTACAGAAAGACCTGGATAGAATCCAAGTATGGGAGATATTTTTGTTGAAGGATGTGAAATGTAAATAAAGGTCAAATTTTAGTTAAAGGAAGAAAACATCAAATAACTATTGTTAGACCATGGATGGTTTCAAGTTTTAGAAGTACACCTTATAAACAGAATATGGAAATTAACTTTTTCCTGTCCTCAACAAGGAAATGTACAGGATTAAGTTATTGGGCATAATATGATACTGGGTTATATAGCCTATTAGATATATTATCCAACAGGAGATCTCCTTTGTTTTGTAGGAAGAACATAACAGGACTAGAGGAAGTAACAAAGAAGAGCAATCAGATTTACTGTCAGACACCGGGGAAAGAATAAATATATAAAGACTGAAGTGAGATGATTTCAACCTAAGCAAAAACATATGACAAAAGTTTAGAACATTATAAATTAAATAACTAAGAGGTTAATAAGTGTTACTGTTAAATAAAGTTTGCCACCAAATGAACAAACCTTTATAAGACTAAATGTTACACTGTGGGCAATTTGGTCTGATATACAAAGAGTTAATGCATATCATTTTGTGACTATGTTTTACATAACACTGCAGGTAGTTAAATGATGACATCATCACAACAGTTCAAACATCTCAGTAGGCAAGGCCAATTATTCTTGTCCTGTGATATGAGAAAGCATTAAACTCTCATCATCTCATCTCATCTCATACTGTTTTTTTAGGCTGTATACATTTACTGATGCTGTCCTTGTCTACTTTTATGACATGCAAGAGAGATGGTGAAAGATACCAATATGTAGTATGGTTTCAGGCATGGGAAGGGAACAACAGATGCAAGGAAAAAAAAAATCACAAAAAGGGGACAAAGCTGAACCACACATGTGACACAGTGGCATAAAAAGTGGTGAGGTGGGCATTGTGTAAGGGTAAAAGTGGGGAATGGTTAGTTTCTGTGATGGGGGGTGGGTTGGGGTAGAGAAAGTTCATGAAGCATGATTCCCTCTATGACCACTTCTTACAGATTTGGACACATTTGTTGGTATCCCTACAGCTCACTGAAAAAGTGCTATATGCCTCCTGAAAAATAATTAAATGAAAAGCAATTGACCCATGCATACCTGCAGGCCTTTGATATAGTATTGAGTAAAGCAAAGCCAAGTGTGCAAAGAGATAAAGAACTGCTTATTCAACAAAAATATTCTAAAATTGCCTGGGGGCCTCATGTATAACACAGTGCATAGAATTCACACTAAAAACATGGTGTACGGACAAAAGTGGAAATGTGTGAACGCACAAAAATATCCAAATGCATAAATACAGCACAATGCAATATATTTTTGTATAGCCCAAAATCATATAAGAAGTGCCGCAACGGACTTTAACAGGCCCTGCCTTTTGATAGCCTCCCAGCCTTGACTCTCAAAGAAGACAAGGGAAAAATTCCCAAAAAAACCCTAGTAGGTAAAAAATGGAAAAAACCTTGGAAAAGGCAGTTCAAAGAGAGACCCCTTTCCAGGTAGGCTGGGCATGCAGTGGGTATCTAAAAGAAGGGGAACAATAGAATACAATACACAGAACAGAACACAGGTAATCCTCAATACAGTATAATAGTAAAACAAAAACTTTACAAGTACAGAGCAGAATTTAAAAGTAGATGATATCACATAATATGATTTGGATTTGTTTAGATTCCTGGAGACCTCAGCCATCAAGCTGCCTCCCCCTATTCGCCATTCCACAGCTGAAACAGCGCTGGGCCAGCCAATCTGATGAAAGGACCCCTCTGTCCCATGATTCCTGCAATCCTCCATCAGGGATGACTTTACCTTAGGCAGGCAAAACTACTTGGCAGGTTGGACGTGGCATCAAGTGCCACATTTGAGTACCGAAAAGAGAAACAGAATAGGTGAGGGTTAGTAACAAATTATAACTAACATATTACTTATGCTTTAGTGCTAATGACTAACAACAGAGATGCAGTCTATACAGTTAATCAGCAGCTCTAGTCAGGATATGCTAAACTGAAGTAGTGAGTCTTCAAACGAGATTTGAAAGCTGAGACCGAAGGGGAATCTCTTATAGTAGCATGCAGACCATTCCACAGTTTAGGGGCCCTGTAACTAAAAGCTCGACCACCCACTGTTATTTTATTAATCCTTGGAATCATAAGCAGACCTGCATCTTGAGATCTTAATGCGCGTTGTGGTTTCTAGGTAATGATAAGTTCAGATAAGTTACCCGGACCTTGGCCATTTAATGCTTTATATGTTAAAAATAGGATTTTGAAAATGCCCTAAACTTAACCAGGAGCCAGTGTAAGGATTTAAGAACTGGAGTTACGTGTTCTTATTTTCTTGTTCTTGTAATAATTAATGCAACAGCATTTTGGATTAACTGGAAGCTGTATGAAGAACAATTTGAACATCCAGTGAACACAGCATTGCAGTGGTCAATCCTACTAGAAATAAATGCAGGAATTAATTCCTCAGAATCCTGTTCATTTAGAAAGTGCCTTAATTTCCCAACATTTTTAAGATGGAAGAAACATGATTTGAACAACTTTGTAATGTGCACTTTAAGTGATATGCTAGAGTCAAAGATAACTCCTAGATTGCAGGCTGATTCAGTAAAATTAATTAATTAATTGATTTTAATTTTCTCATTAAAGAAGTTCATGAAAGTCTGTACTGCTAATATTTGTTGGTATTTTGCACTGTAGATCTGAATTTCCATTTGTTAATTTAGTCACTGTTCTAAACAGTACCCGAGGATTTTTAATTATTGCTATCTATTATTGTAGAATAGTATTCTGAGCGAGCTTTAAAGAGAGCTTTTTTATATTTATTAACACTCTCTGTCCATGCAATTTGAAAGACATGTAGCTTTGTTGCTCTCTATCTGCGCTCCAGTTTTCGACACTCTAATTTAAGAGCTCGAGTGTTTTCATTAAACCAGGGAGAGTTTCTATGTGCTTTGATCACTTTTGTTTTAAGGGGAGCCGCTGCGTCCAGAGCATCTATCAATGTCACTTTTTAATGTGATGTTAGCTGATCTAAATGGTTTTTCACGTTTACATTTGATGTTAACTGATCTAAATGGTTTTCCACAGTTACACTCGAGTCAAAGTATCTATAAACTTTGAAGCAGAATTACAATCTAGATGTCGTACTTTCTTTGTTTTAATCTGTGAGTGTATTGGTAAAGGCAGAACCAAATCAAATGTAATTAAGTAGTGATCGGAAATAACTTCATTTAATGGAGTAATATTTAAATATTGAATTCAACTTTGTAATTTATAATTAAATCTAATGTGTGGTTATGATTATGAGTTGGACCTTTGACAATCTGACAAAATCCTACTGAATTTAATAAATAAGTAAAACATTTGCTAAAAGTGTCAGCTTTCACATCAATGTGTACATTAAAATCCCCCATTAATACTACAGTATGTGATTATAATTTGTAGCCAAATGAGATAAAAGGTTACTAAATTCAGTCATGAACAATGAATATGGCCCTGGTGGTCTGTAGACTAGCACTATAATTGTGTTTGAATCTGTTTTAATATTTAAAATGAATGCTTCAAAGGAGGTGAAGTCACCTAAATTTTTAGAAGTGATTTGCATTTTGTAACAATGATTCCAAGGCCTCCTCCTCTAGAATCTCTAGACTTATGAAGGAACGAGTATCCATCTGGTGACGCTTCAGCTAGGGGAACAGTGTCAGATTCACTAAGCCAGGTTTCAGTTAGAAGACGCAGATCAGATTTTGTACTTAATATAATATCATTTACCAAAACAGCGTTACTTCCAAGACAGCGAATGTTCAATAAGCAGCATTTAAAACTGTATACTTCTTTCTGAACTGCTGATATATTTTTTGTTTTAATTTGAACTAGGTTTCTATTACAGGTTCCTCTGGTTAAGGGTCTGGTTTTATCTCTTGGTCTAATTATACACCTTATTTTTTGGTTATCAAGTAATTTAAGGTCTGCATCATTACTAAATTTACTGGTTGCCCCACAACAGGGATTATGGGTAATAGCTTCAGGAAAGTAACAGGTGGGATAAACAACAGCCTGTGATTTAAGATCACATGACTACGGCCAGGATGGCGCTCTAATCTGTCAGCCAGGCAGTTTTGCTGCTGTATTTTGGGATAATACATAAGATCCCTTCCAGTTAGGATGAAGACCATCTCTTTTGAAAAATCCAGGCCTTTCCTAAAAATCATCCCAATTGTTCACAAAGGCTATGCTTTTTTCTAGCCAGCAGTGAAGGGAACGCAATCTGCTATAAATAACATCCCCTCTATATAATCTTGGTAAGGGGTCAGATACAACTAAATTCCAACATTTTCTTTTAGCTTTGGTGCAAAGAGAAGATGAATTTCCTCTTTAATACATCAGAGTGCTGTAAATAAATATCATTAGTGCCGACATATAGCAATAAGGAAGATACTTCATCGTCAGCAACATGATCCAATACGGCCTCTATGTAAGAAATCTTCGACCCTGCGAGGCATTTAACATAACTGCTGGTTTAACATATTTTGGAATTCTAACATTCTGCACTATGGAATCGACAATTATGAGCACTTCCTTGTTCTCAGTATCCACGGGTGCGCTGCAGAGTGCTGAGAATCTGTGCGTATGCCAGGTTCCACGCACTACCCCTTTACAAATTCCAATGAAAGTGAAATTTAACACATGTGCACGCGCCTACAGTCCCACCCGACTCCTCCCAGAATTTCATATATGTTAATATGCAAATCAATATAAATATTACCTTACGTTCAGTGTTTGGTTAAAAAAACAATAGAAAAGGCATGTGAAAAAATGAAGAACTTCAGCAAATGTGAAATAGAGGCAAGAAAAAACATACAGTACTATTTGTTGGCTTACACAGTGGTACAGTATAAGAAACAAGTATGGTGGAGACACTCGAAAGTTCAAGTTCAGAAAGTCACACAGTGCCCGAAAGAAAAAAAGAAGTGGTCAGATATCTCTGTCTGTTTATTCTGTTTCAGACAATATTACAAAAACTGACCCCTGTGCGATGGTCAGGCATTGATGGTGCTGCTGTGCCGAGTATGTCTTTGGGCAATGGCTGCAAACACACCTCTGCCTCGAAAAACCACTGGGAGGCCATCTGGCTGTGCACTGACGAACTGTTCAGGAGTCACAAAATGCAATATTGGATGCTGTAAGAGATGCGACCAATGAACTGTGATTTGGTGGGTCAGGGTTAGGTTCATCATAGCATATCTCTTCAGGTACATGCATGCACACTGCAACACATTTTCTGTGGACTACAGAGCGGCACATTAATAGAGTGGAAATGCTTTCTATTTACTGTACATAAGCAAATTCATTCTCTGAAGCTGCCTTTTATAGTGTAGTGATGGCACCAAGCGCAACAACTGACCAGTTCTCAGCTCTTTACTGACTCACTAATCCTTAAAAGGACTACTTGGCTTTTGCTGTACTAGTTGGAAAAAGCACCTGCGACTGTGCGGAGCTGCCATTTTTATAGGTTTTCCAGCTATATATGATGTAATATGTCAGCTCATTCTTTTGGTGATTCATCCCTGGTTGATGTAACTTGTCTGACGTTATTGCAATAGCATTATGCGTGCAGTTGACCACTCAGATTACATTTGGAAAACCAGACATTGCCACGAATTGCGTTTTTATGTTTGCCAGTTCAACCACAGTGTAAGGAAATCTTATATATCTGGAGGACAAATGGATAATACCATCCTATACAACTGGCATGGAGCGACTCAGTGATGTTTGTGAAATACCCGATCAGTCAGCAACTTCAAGCTGAAAAGTTCCTGCGGCTAAAAACCCAAGAGTGGACAGAACTTGCAAAGGAGCAGGTAGAGCACAATTCCTCAAAGTCTGTCTTTGTAAAGTTCAGCACACACCTCCAAGAGGATAGCTGTTGGAAATCAAAATCGACTCAGAAACCAGTTGTCATTATCTTTAAATACATGCACTCTACTAATTCTTCCATTTGTGATGTCTTCTAACAACACTAAAGCAGCCATGGTAGTTGGAATAGTTTGGCCATTCTGTGCACCATTATATTATTACAATCATTTATAAATGATAAGCAATTATATTATGTGTATTTGATAAAACCCACATCATAGATGTGAATCTAAAAAAGAAAAGTAGACCACGGAAACACTAGCACTGCTTTGATGCTGGGTGCAACCGAGGAAAAAAGTGCATACACAAGGGGGAACCCTCCCTTGAAAATGTGCATGGCTTTATGTCAAGTTTAGTTTTTATACATCTCAAAGTGAGTGTAGAAATGGACCTATGCAACATTTTTGTGAGTACGCACCATGTATACATGAGGCACCTGGACACATTTGTTAGTACCCCTAGGAAAGACCATAAATAATTGCAGTAGAGTAATTTTTCAAACTAGCTGTTTTCTTTAATTAGTACCACACATGTGTCTAATCATGCAATCCATCATTCAGCCTATTTAAATGGAAAAAAGTAGTCAATCTGCTGTTTGGTATCACGCGTTCCATACTGAACATGGACAAGATAAAGCAAAGGACAGAGTTGCCTGAGGGGATCAAAAAGAACATTATAGACAAGCATGTTAAAGGTAAAGGCTATAAGACCATCTCCAAGCAGGTTGATGTTCTTGTGACAAAAGTTGCAAATATTATTAAGAAGATTAAGGTCCATGGGGCTGTAGGCAACCTCCCTGGAAGCAGCCACAAGGGGAAAATGGATGCCAGAATGGGCAGAAGGACAGTGAAAATGGTAGACAAAAAGCCAAGGACAACTTCCAAAGAGAAGTTCAAGGTCAATCAGTGTTTGATTGTACCCACTGTCATTTTCTGAGTGACAGTGGATTCAATAGAAGAAGATACAGGAGAACTCCACTGCAGAAAGAAAAACAAAAAAAGACAGAATGGAATTTGCCAAGATGCATATTGATAAGCCACAGTGCTTCTGAGAGTATGTTCTTTGGATAGATGAGACAAACCTGGAGCTTCTTGGCAAGTCACATAAGCTCTATGTCCATAAACAAAAAATTAAGCTTTCAAAGAAAAGAGCACAGTTCCTTCTGTGAATCACAGAAGAGGCTCACTTAAGTTTTGAGGCTGCTTTGCTGTGTCTGACATGGGATTCCTTGAGTCTATGCAGGGAACAATGAAATTTCAAGACTATGAAGACATTGTGGAGTGAAGCATACAGCCATCCATCTATCCATTATCCAACCCGCTATATCCTAACACAGGGTCACGGGGGTCCGCTGGAGCCAATCCAGGCCAAAACACAGGGCGCAAGGCAGAAACAAATCTCCGGGCAGGGCGTCAGCCCACCGCAGTGAAGCATACAGCCCAGTGTCATAAAGTTCTGTCTCAGTCACAAGTCATGGATCCTCCAACAGGATAGTGGCCCAAAATACATAGCTAAAAGCACCCAAGAATGGCTAAGAACAAAACATTGGACTATTCTGAAGTGGCCTTCTATGATTTGAATGTTATCGCACATCTATGGAAACATCTGAAACATGCAGCATAGAGAAGGCACCCTTCAAACCTGACACAGCTGGAGCAGTTTGATCAGCAATATTGGGCCAAACTACCTGTTGACAAGTGCAGAAGTCTCATTGAGAGCTACAGGAATCGCTTGTTTGCAGTGATTGCCTGTGAAGGTTCTGCAATAACATATTAGGTTAAGGGTCCCATAATTTTTGTCCATGCCACTTTCATTTGTGTTATTATTTGAAATATTCTGTTGGATCAAAACTCTAAAGCAAAGTCTGACTGTTGTTAAATACAGAGTAAACAATGATGGTGTAACAAGGCGCTATATACAGTGCATCCAGAAAGTATTCACAGCGCATCACTTTTTCCTGTTCCTGTGCTGTTCTCTGTTCAATAACTCACTGTTCAACTTTGTCCTCTAAATGTGGCCATCTCGCTTTGTTCCCTCGGAAACTTTGTTTGGTCTTCTTTACTTGGCGTAGGTCATCTTCTTGCTTCCTCCACTACCGCACCATTGATTCATTAATGTTGAATTCTCTCGCAGCTGCTCTATTCCCATGTTCTACTGCATGCCTGATAGCCTTGAGTTTGAAATCCACTTCGTAAGCATGTCTCTTAACAGGTGCCATTTTGGGGTCCTAATAAACACACCGTAATACTGCATGTTGAAGTACAGTACGTAATACTCCGCGAGGCCCCTGACTACGGTAGCCGTAATGCTCCAACAATCCATCAAGCGGTGCGGCTTCGTAGCTTACCAAAGTCATTCTAAAACATTTTGACAGATTTTTGAGCACCGTGTACTTCATAAAATCGGTTCGAGGTCAGTAAGCACAACCAGAATTAATACATAAGGCGCACCGGATTATAAGGCGAACTGTCGATTTTTGATAAAATTAAAGGATTTTAAGTGCGCCTTATGGTCCGAAAAATACTGTAAAGTTTAATTTAATATTGTTTTTTATCAGTATGCTGCTGCTGGAGTATGTGAATATCCCCGTGGGATTAATAAAGTATCTATCTATCTATCTATCTATCTATCTATCTATCTATCTATCTATCTATCTATCTATCTATCTATCTATCTATCTATCTATCTATCTATCTATCTATCTATCTATCTATCTATAGACGCCTGACCCGACACAGACTCTCATCGGAGGCACATATAAAAACAAGAAACGTTTATTTATCTTCACCTGTGGGGCACGTCTTCCCCGTGATCCCCAAAGGCACAACACAGTCCCAAATCAGACAAAAACACCAACACACACAGTCCTCTTTTGCACCAGCACTCCTCCTCCAAGCTTTGTCCTCCTCTTCCTGACTCTGGCCATTGAGTGGTGGCTGCTGGCCAGCTCCAGGTGGTTGACTGCTGAGTTCCGGCTGCACTTCACATGTGTGGCGAATACACTTCCCATAAGGGCTCAGGAGTCCCAGCTGCAGCATCCCCTGGTGGCGCCTGTGGGACCCAACAGGGGTGCACCCAACTCCAATTCCCATGGAGCCCTGCGGGAAACCGAGGCACCGCTCCAATCCAGGGGGCTGCCATCTAGCGTCCAGGGGGAGGTATTGCACAGTCCATGGCTGCTCACCCAGAACATATAGCGAAGGGGCATCCTGACTTGGCATGGACCCCAGCCGTCCGCCACAGATGGGTACCAATAACTTCAGCCACAGGATCCACCAGCTATCACCTCAGGTGCATGTCAGCTCTGCTGCCCCTGGTTCGTGCTGCCCCTCTCTAATCCCAACCCACAATCTGCTGTGCCGATTTGAGCCACCACACAGGGCTCAAGTATGACACACACTGTAATTGTTTTCCTATCTCTGTGAACTGCTGATCGAAGTGAGGATCTCTGCCATCACCAAGCCACGCAAAGGGATGCTGCAGTGGAGAGCATCATAAGTGCTTTATCATATACAGTGTGTGATTTTCCTGAAGTGCTGTGCAAGGCTATTGCTGTAATGCCAATGTTGACGCCCCATCTGTAGTTCACTGCATTAGATTATTTTTTTAGAAGGGCTGAGACATTGCAGTATGCTATCTGAGTCACATGAATTAGATCAGTGTTTCTTAAACTTTGAAAACATATGAGTAGGTGTTCTTTGAGCTATTAGTCATAATACATATCAGCTGAAAAAAGTAGTAGCGATAAATGAATAACCAGAATTGGATGTAACTCTGATTGTATCTCTTGCCACACTAATATGAACTCACCCAAAAGCAGAGGTCCCACTGTCTGTCATAATAGTCACTAAATGTCTCTGTTGTTTGATGTATACTGTGTTGCATTCATCACCTTGGTTATTTTGTTGTTTTATGACCAATAAAACTAACTCAAGTTAGTTTTTTTTTTTTTATTACATGCGGATGTTTGCTGTTTTTGTTGAGGTCACATTTTTAAAAAGACCTTGTGATAATATAAGAGCAGAAGTAATTATATTCTTATAAAATAAAAACTGTGACCTTCCGCAATTCTTCAAAGATACAGATTGGAACATGAAGTTATGCTACCTGCAGACATACTGTATTTCACGTTTTAAAAAAGTTTAACCTACCACTTCTGGAAACACCTAAAACAATATTCAACAGTTATAATAAAGGATACTGTGATGGAAGGCAGTCAGGGGTTGGCGTCCTGACCAGGATGGTGCATGAACCATTACCTGGCCGAGAGGACCCTATAGTGAATGGCCAAGAGGGATGGCAAGTTATTCTGTGCCTCAGCCAGAAGATTGAAAGATGCCATCAGGAAATGGATGGGATGAAGACTCTTACCCAGCTGGGAGGCCTGTGTTATGGAGGGAAGGGGGAGTCGATTTATTTGTAGCATCGGCTCCCCTGACACACTAGATAGCAGCATCCCTGGCATACCCATATGGACATCTGCAGGGCTTGCTGGAAGATGTAATCCTGTAGAGCAGCTCTGTTGGGTTCCATGGGTGCCGCCAGGGGGTGCTATAGGAATGCGTGATCATTGCTTCTGGGGGCTTCTGTCTGACCCGGCACTGTGCCCTGGCACTGGAGGTACTGTACTCCCAAATCTGAGATAAAAGGAGTTGCTCTGCCTCACCCAGTTGGAATTGGATGAAAGAGGACAGAGTTAACCTGGGAGGAGTGGAAAAAAGGAAAGGACAAAGTATATTGTGTTTGTGCATATGCTGAGGTATTTTTTATCAAATAAATTACTATTTATACTGGATCTTGTGTCAGGGATTTGGGGGTGCTGCAAAGCCCTCCAGTGGTCACAATACAAATAATTGAAAACAACGTCTTTGATAACTTCAAAACCTGACTGACCAAATAAATGAGGCAGAAAAGAAAAATGAAGATCACAATTCTAACTAACTTAAACGGACTGTGATCAATCATTGGCAAAATGTCACGTGTTAAATTTGGATAATATTTTCCTAAAAGGTATGACTCAAGGGAAGTTTTTTGGGGTTTTGGATCCATTTAATCTTAATAAACAAGTGAAGAATGATCTGTTACAAATGAAGAAGATATACTGTATAGACTGATCATTCCTCATATGTTATATTAAAAAATTTGAAGACTAGATTACTTCTTGATAAATTTTAAGTAAAAACTCATAATGAATGTGGACTTTATGTGAGTAATAGTAGTTAGGTTCTTAATCCAGTTTGCTTTTACATGTTTATGTGAAAGTAGATGTTCAACTATCATTGCAATGAAAACAAAATACTAATTTAAGCTACCCCTCCTCGAACCACCACCTTATCGTGGTGGAGGAGTTTGCGTGTCCCAATGATCCTAGGAGCGCTGTTGTCCGGGGCTTTATGCCCCTGGTAGGGCCACCCAAGGCAAACTGGTCCTAGGTGAGGGATGAGGCAAAGTGCAGTTCAGCAGACCTTCCATGATGAATAAAAAATTTGGACGGTGTTTTCCCTCGCCCAGACGCAGGTCACCGGGGCCCCCCTCTGGAGCCAGGCCTGGAGGTGGGGCTCGATGGCGAGCGCTTGGTAGCCGGGCTTGCACCCATGGGGCTCGGCTGGGCTCAGCCCGAAGAGGTAACGTGGGTCCCCCTTCCCATGGGCTCACCTCCTATGGGAGGGGCCAAGGAGGTCGGGTGCAGTGTGAGTTGGGTGGTGGCCGAAGACGGGGACCTTGGCGGTCCGATCCTCGACTACAGAAGCTGGCTCTTGGGACGTGGAATGTCACCTCTCTGAAGGGGAAGGAGCCTGAGCTAGTGTGCGAGGTTGAGAGGTTCCAGCTAGATATAGTTGGACTCACCTCGATGCACAGCTTGGACTCTGGAACCAATCTCCTTGAGAGGGGCTGGACTCTCTACCACTCTGGAGTTTCCCCCAGTGAGAGGCGCTGAGCGGGTGTGGGCATACTTATTGCCCCCCGACTTGGAGCCTGTACATTGGGGTTTACCCCGGTGGACAAGAGGGTAGCCTCCCTTCACCTTCAGGCGGGGGGACGGGTCCTAACTGTTGTTTGTGTGTATGCACTGAACAGCAGTTTAGAGTACCCACCCTTTTTGGAGTCCCTGGAGGGGGTGCTAGAGGGCATACCTTCTGAGGACTCCCTTGTACTCCTGGGAGACTTCAATGCTCACGTGGGCAATGACAGTGAGACCTGGAAGGGCGTGATTGGGAGGAATGGCCCCCCCTATTTGAACCCGAGTGGTGTTTTATTATTGGACTTCTGTGCTCGTCACGGATTGTCCATAACGAACACCATGTTCAAGCATAGGGGTGTTCATATGTGCACTTGGCACCAGGACACCCTAGGCCTCAGTTCGATGGTCGACTTTGTGGTCGTGTCGTCAGACCTGCGGCCACATGTCTTGGACACGCAGGTGAAGAGAGGGGCAGAGCTGTCAACTGATCACCACCTGGTGGTGAGTTGGCTTCTATGGTGGAGGAGGATGCCGGTCAGGCCTGGTAGGCCCAAACGTGTTGTGAGGGTCTGCTGGGAACGTCTGGCAGAGTCCCCTGTCAGAAGTAACTTCAACTCCCACCTCCGTCCCGAGGGAGGTGGGGGACATTGAGTCCAAATGGGCCATGTTCCGTGCCTCTATTGTTGAGGCAGCTGACCGGAGCTGTGGCCGTAAGGTGGTCAATGCCTGTCGTGGCGGCAATCCCCAAACCCATTGGTGGACATCGGCGGTGAGGGATGCTGTCAAGGTGAAGAAGGAGTCCTACCGGACCCTTTTGCCCTGTGGGACTCTGGAGGCAGCTAATGGGTACCGGCAGGCCAAGCGGAATGCGGCTTTGGTGGTTGCTAAGGCAAAAACTCGGGCATAGGAGGAGTTTGGGGAGGCCATGGAGAACGACTTTCGGACGGCTTCGAGGAGATTCTGGTCCACCGTCCGACATCTCAGGAGGGGGAAGCAGTGCAGTGTCAACACTGTATATGGTGGGGATGGTGCGCTGCTGATCTCGACTCGGGACGTTGTGTGTTGGTGGGGTGAGAACTTCGAAGACCTCTTCAATCCCACTAACATGCCTTCCAATGAGGAAGCAGAGCCTGGGGACTCGGAGGTGGGCTCCCCCATCTCTGGGACTGTGGTCACCGAGGTGGTCAAAAAACTCCTTGGTGGCAGGGCCCCGGGGGTGGATGAGATACGCCTGGAGTTCCTTAAGGCTCTGGATGTTGTAGGACTGTCTTGGTTGACACGTTTCTACAACATCGCATGGACATCGGGGACAGTGCCTCTGGATTGGCAGACTGGGGTGGTGGCCCCCCTCTTTAAGAAGGGGGACCGGAGGGTGTGTCTCAACTACAGAGGGATCACACTCCCCAGCCTCCCTGAAAAAGTCTATTCAGGGGTTCTGGAGAGGAGGGTCCGTCGGATAGTCAAACCTCGGATTCAGCAGGAACAGTGTGGTTTTCGTCCTGGTCATGGAACAGTGGACCAGCTCTACACCCTTAGCAGAGTCCTGGAGGGTGCATGGGAGTTTGCCCAACCAGTCTACATGTGTTTTGTGGACTTGGAAAGGGTGTTCGACCGTGTCCCTCGGAGAATCCTGTGAGGGGTGCTCCGGGAGTATGGGGTACCAGACCCCCTGATAAGGGCTGTTCGGTCCCTGTACAACCAGTGCCAGAGCTTGGTCCGCATTGCAGTAAGTTGAACCCGTTTCCAGTGAGAGTTGGACTCCGCCAGGGCTGCTCTTTGTCACCAATTCTGTTCATAATTTTTATGGACAGAATTTCTAGACGCAGCTAGGGCATTGAGGGGGTCCAGTTTGGTGGACTCAGGATTGGGTCAATGCTTTTTGCAGATGATGTTGTCCTGTTTGCTTCATCAGGCCGTGATCTTCAGCTCTCTCTGGATCGGTTCGCAGCTGAGTGTGAAGCGGCTGGGATGGGAATCAGCACCTCCAAATCCGAGACCATGGTCCTCAGCTGGAAAAGGGTGGAGTGCCCTCTCAGGTTGGGAGAGAGGTCCTGCCCCAAGTGGAGGAGTTCAAGTATCTCAGGGTCTTGTTCATGAGTGAGGGAAGAATGGAGCGGGAGATCGACAGGCGTATCGGTGTGGCGTTCGCAGTGATGAGGGCTCTGCATCGGTCTGTCGTGGTGAAAAAGGAGCTGAGCCGTAAGGCAAAGCTCTCAGTTTACCAGTTGATCTATGTTCCTACCTTCACCTAAGGTCATGAGCTATGGGGTAGTGACCGAAAGAACGAGATTGCGAATACAAGCGGCTGAAATGAGTTTCCTCCGCAGGGAGTCTGGGCTTTCCCTTAAAGATAGGGTGAGAAGCTCAGTCATCCGGGAGGGGTTCAGAGTAGAGCCTCTGCTCCTCTGCATCGAGAGGAGTCAGATGAGGTGGCTCGGGCATTTGATCAGGATGCCTCCTGGACGCCTCCCTGGTGAGGTGTTCTGGGCACGTCCAACTGGGAGGAGGCCCCAGGGAAGACCCAGGACATGCTGGGGGACTATGTCTCCCGGCTGGCCTGGGAATGCCTCGGGATTCTCCTGGAAAAGCTAGAAGAAGTGGCTGGGGAGAGGGAAGTCTGGGCATCTCTGCTCAAGCTGCTGCCCCCGTGACCCAACCTCGGATAAGCGGAAGAAGATGGATGGATGGATGGATGGATGGATGGATGGATGGATGGATGGATAATTTAAGCTAAATATGATGCCTATATTAAAGCTGTCTTTAACAAACCTTACACCAAATATTGATGATTTGTGACATACAATGGTAGCACATCCTTCTCATTTTCATTTATTATTCTTGAAAAATGAAAACATTTTTATTATTAAATCTTTTTGCATAAATATATACTGTATATACATATATTTAGAAATATTTTCTTGATTCAAATATTAAAGATTGCTTTAACTCTTTAATTCACTGGTTTCATGCCAGTGTGGAGAGCTGGCACTTATGACCCCTGTGCTGTTTCATTATAGCATGACAACTTTGATTTGTTTCATGGGAGATAAGAAAATACAAACATTACAAAAGCTAAACACTGCCAAAGTTAATATAGTGAAATCTACAGCTGGCATGTCTTTACATTTTTGTGATGGTAGGTGTATTTTTTTTAAATGTATTTAACTTTTTATAACTACCTTCAGAATTTCTATATAGTTTATTAGCAATGATTGTGAAATAAAGAGCAGTACCCAAGCAAGGTAAATCCGAGTTGTTTGTATTGTACCATAAAATGCAAAAAAAGCTTTTAGTTGCAGTGCTTTAGTTCAGCAGAACCATTAACAGTCTACCTGACTCTCCATCATTGTTCAAGGACACAGTGAGAGTACTGGCGGTGCTTACATTCAGTTACCTTGCTGAGCAGGTGTTTAGTCATGGAGGGATGACAATGGAACCATATTGTTTACAAATAAGTGGTAAATTTACATTTTCTGCAAATGCAATGCATTCTAAATGATGGGGGGATTGTTGAAATATATAATTAATTCATAAATATGCAAAATCATGTCAAGAAATGATTTTAAAATGAGAGTTGATTATATAACAATACTCAGAAGTATGCAGGATTCACATCCTGTGTCCTCGCTGCATGGAGTTTGCATGTTCTCCCCATGTCTACATGGGTTTGCTCTCATATTCCAAAAAAATGCAGGTTAGGTGGACTGGCAAGACTACATTGTCCCAATTGTGTGTCTGTGTGTTTTCCATACAACTTCCAGGCATTGTTCTTACCTTGTGCATTATGCTTGCTGGGGTAGGCTCCTAGTAGGTTTGGAAAATACTTGGATGGCTAGTTTGAAGTGACATGGCCTTTCAAAATTTGTTTTTATTAAATATTTTGTAGAAACTGTAGAAAATCAGTAGTATATGTGGATATTTCTTCAAAGTATACAATTATTTTATTATATTTATATCTCACACTGAAAATAAATGATACCCAATCCTCCTCAAGAATGCAGCAAAATTGAAACAGCAATAAACATTTAAAAAAATGTTCTTGATCTGAGAAATGTCAAACCATGGAGGCATTTGTTATTGTTTATTAAGCAAATATGTTTTAATTCTCGGAAAACTCAAACTGTTATTTTAGTTGGGTGTGGAACTGCAGCTTCCTAAAAGGAAATTCAATGGCAATACACAAAGTTCTAAGGAATCTCCAGATTGTGTTACCAACTGTATTTAAAAATAAAGATCATCCAAGACCAACTTTAAGCAGGCTTCCCACAGGAAGTCTGTGCTGTTTCATATCAATGCCTTGCATGCACAAAGTAGGATTAGGCAAAAAAGCTAATAGAGCTGCCATATAGTGCCATTCATATCTATCTATCTATCTATCTATCTATCTATCTATCTATCTATCTATCTATCTATCTATCTATCTATCTATCTATCTATCTATCTATCTATCTATCTATCTATCACTTTTCATAGACAAGCTCACAGAGCTGTACATAGCTATAACTAAAATAAAACACCATTTAAAACACAATTCAGCATGTACTATATGTTCAGTTCAAATAAACAGAATGGCAAATTTATACATCCAGGCTTGAATTCCACAAGAAGTCTACAGTATAGCACAGAGATGTTGGCCCGCATTTTTCCAGGTGCCGAGTTGGTTGTATTTGTAAGTTGCCTTGCTGTAGGAGATCATTTTTATGTTATTTTTTAACTTATGACTGCAACTTCAGTTGACAAAGCAGGTTTTGTGACAGGACCAGTAGGGGGCGATATTAAACCATAAACCTTTATGCAGCAGCTCCAAACTGCCACAGACATTCAATTTTCAATGCTAATCACAAAATGTAAAATTACTAAGTTTGCTTAAGAAATTTCAGGGTTGCAGAGGGTCTAGTGTCTCTCTTGGAAACAGGGCCACAAATTTCAAGAGTCAACTTAAGTCACCTATGATTGAAGAAGTCTTATGCAGCAAACAAACCACTGACTCATTTTTATACCTTATCAAAAGCATGCTGGGCAGAATTGTTTGATACATATATTATAATTCCTTCCATTCAGTTGATAAATAATCATCTTGTGATATTATGGTTTTTCAGAAATTACATTTTTCTTTCACAACAATGTTGTCAACTGTAAATTGCTTTGGAATTAGTCCAGATGTATTTGTTAGTGTGCCCTTTGATGAACTGGCATCCTTTCCAAGGCTGGCTCATACATTATTCCATTTGTTGGTAAGACTGTTGCTAGATACTTATCCAGATCAGGAAATGTGACTTTATAAAATAGAAGGACTGACTACAAGGTCAGTGTTATTAGTCTCAACTGCCATGGCTATGTGTATGAAAACCTGCAGTAGAGCAAGTACTGACATCACCAGGAAGCACCAAAGATAAGCTGCTAGTACACAGAAGTTGTGGATTCATGGCTAGCCGTTGGCAGTTGCCACTGCAAATATGTGAGCTGAGAATGCGTATGTGAACCCACAACAGAACACTATCCACGCTCCAATTAACCATTTATTATCTTTCAACTTTTTTCACAGATTGGGAGGGGAGGGTATGTCTTTTTACTTATATTACCTCATTATTTATTATTGATTGTATTTTTCCTGTATTAGTTCATCTCAATAAAAAATAACATTACAAAAAATAGTGGAATAGCTGTGTATTTAAGTATTAAAAACAATTACTGGGCCACCATTTTGTCTTTCCATTATTAAAATGCAATCCTCTGTTTTCAGGGATGTGGCCCTATAAATCAGATCAGATCATTGGCATAACAGAATATAAGCTGGGTTCATCAATGTCAAATCTAAAAAATCTTTCACTGGTGCTGTCTTTTGAAACCTTGGTATTCAGAAATTTTGCTTTGATTATATAATTGCAATTCTTGTATTATGTATTAAGCTATTTGGTTGACCGAACTGTTAACTTTGTGAGCTGGAATGTTAAAGGACAGAATCATGATTTAAAGAGAAGGAAAGTATTCTCTCAACTAACCGCTCTAAATGCTAAAATAGTATTTTTACAGGAGACCCACTTATTAAGCAAGGATCACTTTTGGCTGCACAGACACTGGACTGGCCAAATATTCAATACCAGCTTTACAAAGAAAACCAGAGGTGTGGGAATTCATATACATAGAACAATCTCATTTATCACATGTAGTATCTGATCCTGAAGGGAGACATGTGATCGTCATGGGTAATTTATTTAACTGTACAGTGATTTCGTTAAATATCTACGCACCCAATATGGATGATAGGAACTTCATCCAAAACGTATATGCATCCATTCCAAATGTGAACACTATAAAATTATAATGGCTGGGGACTTTAATTGTGTTTTAAATCCAGACTTAGATAGGTCTCCTGCCACAGGGGTGATGACATTTAACACTGCAAAGACAATTACACAGTTTGTAACTGATCACAACTTATCAGACCTCTGGAGATTTCTAAACCTTTCCTACTCAAGAATTGATTATTTCTTTGTAGATTACAATTTCTTTCCTACGATTAAACCTGGTAAGTACAACGCTATTGTTATCTCCGACCGTGCCCCTTTGATCACGGAGCTAAAATCATTATGCCCCACATACTCATCTCGCAACTAGTGTCTTAACCCAATTTTATTAGCAGACGAGAAGTTTACAGAATTTATATCTAAGCAAATCGATTTTTTTAGAGACAAATACATCCTCAGAGGTTTCTACAGGAATGCTCTGGGAAACTCTGAAGGCTTTCTTAAGAGGACTGATTATCTCATATCTTTCCCACAGAAGTAAATTGGAAACCAAGAAGATATCAGAGCTAATCAGTGAAATTACCAGAATAGATCAAGAACATGCCAGATGTCCAAATGAGGCACTTCATTGGAAAAGACAGGCTCTGCATTCAGAACTCAACCTCTTGACAACTAAAGAAACTGAACAACTCATTTTTAAATCAAGACATCATTACTATGAACATGGAGAGAAAGCTAATAAGATCTTAGCTCAACAAATCCACAAGCAGGAAGTTTGCAATGCAATCCCAACAATTACCAACACAGACAGAGACAAAATCATTGACAATAAAAATATAGTTTAAAGAAGACAAGACACAACCTAATGCATTTTTGGATGCATTATAGATACCACAACTAGATACTCTTAGTGCAGAGGAATTAGATAAACATTTGGCACTATCAGAATTACTAGATGCTATAAATTCACTTCAGAGTGGGAAAGCAGTAGGCTCGGATGTCTACCCTGCCGAATTTTATAAAAAATCTCATTTAAGATAGCTCCCCTTTTATTAGCAACATTTACAGGAGCTAGAGTAAATAAAATTCTACCTCAAACTTTTTGCCAAACATTAATTACCATCTTTCCTAAGCAAAATAAGGACTTATTACAATGTGCATCATACAGACCAATTTGATATGGTTGAATGAAACTACCTTCTCACTACATTGGAGAAATTTGGGTTTGGCCTGAGCATTTGTGCATGGATCAAACTACTATATACCAGTCCAGAAGGTTCAGTTTGTATTAACAGCATTAATTCAGACTACTTTAAACTAGAATGTAGAACTAGATAAAAGTAGAGAAGGACAAACAAACTGTGATTGCCTTTACCTCACTGCTAGCCCGTAGACTTGTCTTGCTCAACTGGAAGAATCCTAACCCACCTCTCTTAAGTCAGTCAGTAACTGATGTTATATATTATTTGAAATTGGAAAAAATCTAATTCTCACTTAGAAGATCTGTACAAAACTTTTTCAGAACCTGGCAGGATCTAATCAATAACATTTTAGAATAAGCATTTAAATTAAGGAAGCGGATTCTCTCCCCTCTTTTTTATTCTATTTATTTTTATTCATTTACTAATTTATTTATTTACTTATTTTTACCAGTTTAAAATTTTACTCTTTTTGCCTCAAGGGTGGGGTTTGATTTGTTTCAAACCTAGTTTTATTAAATTTGACTTGCTTGTATGGAATGTTATTTGATTTCAATAAAATCAATAAAATGTTTAAAAAAAAAGATATTTGGTCTTCTGGTTACAACTCTCATTAGTGTTTTTACTAAAGTTTCCATCTCTTACTTCTTTCTCCTTTTGTTCACATAGCTTCCCAAATATTACATTTTTTGGCAAAACACAATGTTGATTGAGCATTAACATTTAGAAAGTAGCTATTTTTAAAAAGGCTGACTATTTCAGTGTCACTCAGCGATTAGGTAAAGAAGCAAATGGCTAGGGGTTTGGTATAGCTAAGAAGAAACAATGCACTTGGCTTTGGACAGTTAAGAAGAGTAAGACAAAGCATGCATATAAAATGGATTAAGTGTAATATAGTCTGAATTGTAACAATTCCCGGGAGCTTATGGCCATGAAGAACTTAGACAAAAAGACAGGGAGCACTAAAATGAAAAAATAACATCATTAATAAAAATCCCAGTCTGACAAACATCCTTGCCTTAGTAATGGCAAATGAAACATTTACTGCAATTAATTAACAAAGCATTATAAGAAGCACTATAAAAAGGCCTTGGCAGATGTTCTAGCAAATCCTTGTTATATTTAAATGAGCGTTGAGCCTTGATTTCAGCGTGGGTACTAATTGGTGGTTTCTGTTATTTGAAGGTAGACCATTTAGTGTTTGATAGCTCTATAGGTAAAATCTCTGCCTCCTAAACAAGTTTTAACTTGGAAATGTAATCCTTCTGGGATCTTAAATTCTCAATGTGCAGCTTGAAGTGTAGGCACTAAAGGTTTCTATAAGTTAAGTGGGAGCTAAACCATTCGTGACTTTTTTGTGAAGAGGATTTTAAAATGATCTGAAAGCTTTGCTGTAAGCCTACAAATTGATTTAAGAACTGGCGTTATTTAGTTGGACTTCATAGTTCAGGTTTTGATTCTAGCTGTCTTGTTGTGAATTAAATATAGAGTAGTAAGTGAACAGATTCAACAACTGATTATAAAGTATAACAGGAGTCCCTAGTTCAAATGATTGAATTAGCTTTCCAAGATCATAAAGTCCATGAAATTGACTTAATTTTGCTTGAGAAAGTAGGTTTTAGAAAGGCCGGACATGTGGTTAAGTCTGAGTCAAAAATCACCTTAACATTTTCAACACATTCAGACAAACTAAAATTTGGGTTAAGAATTGTCTGCGTTTTCTCAAAATCCACACTCAATTAAAGAATTCCTGCTTTGTTCTAAATTGTTGAAAAAATGGTATTGATCCTATCTAAAAAAGAAATCTTCAGGATCAGGAGAGCTTATGGTTAATTGTGAAGGGCTTTAGAAACTGATTGCAACCAATCTTTTTATTTCTGACCAAAAACAGGAATGTTTTAAACAGTGAAAACTGAAAATATGCTAACACTTTTAACAATTAGTTTTTGTTAGTTAATGCTTCTTCAGGTAGACTTAAATCTGAAAATTATCTATTCATTTTGTCAAGTTAATCTACATTTCCAAGAGTTACAAATACACAACAGCAAAAAACATTTCAAATTGTATCTAGACAGCCTTCTGGAGTACTCTAAACTGGATTTATCTAACTTAGTCATCTTTCTTTTGTCACCTTTTGTCAATAAATGGGAAGAATCAATATAAGCAACATGAATGTATTGGGGTGGGGGCCAAAAAAAAAACAACTTGAAGAGGCTAGTTAGAGTTCCAGTCCGATTCTCTATCCCATTTGAGTTTACTGTAAACCAGTTCATGTAATGGAGTGTAATAGTCACACTTATTATAATGCATGGAGAAATTTTAGAATCTCCTCTATCCTCTTCAGGATAATGGGGTCAGTTGCATAACAGTCAAGAAGAACACAGTCTGGACAAGGAGCAGTTAATCAAAGAACACAAACACAATCACTGAATGTGCACATAATAAGAATGCAGCTGGAGTACAACCAGAATAAGCACCACAGATAGACGGAGAACCTACAGACACCACACAGTCAATGATGAGACAGGGTATTTGAAACCAGAATAGTAGGACCACGCCACCCATGTTTTTAGTAATGCATAAAAAATCTGATTCAGATATAGACAAATGCAGTATTTTTAACATACACTGAAAAAATAACTGTCAAAAGCTTCAAATAAATCTTCAAGAATAATTAGACTTTCTTCTTTAATTAGCTCACATGACTCAATCAAATTCAAAATGAAATGAATACTATTCTCAATATTTCTTCCTTTAACAAACCTTGCAACTAGCTTATTAATTATTTGATGTGATCTTTCCTTTATTTTATCTGTGAATATCAGTGCCAGTAATTTTGTGTTATTATTCAATAACGTGATAGGTCTCCTATTTTCTAATATTATATTATCCTTTATGAAGCGGGCAATTGGAGATTGCTCACCTTGTTTAAATGTTAAGGATAATTGTTCACATTGTAAGGATTCACAGAGGGCACCAACCTAGAATTCTAATAATCTGTGATTTTTCTATTTTTAAAATTCACTGTTTAAAGAGCTATGAGTGGGACTTTTCTTTTTTTTATTAATAGATGCAGTAATCTCTTTTAAGGTCAGCCCTCAGTTATTTTAATTCTAAACATGTCAGCTTTTAATGTGGAATGTTATTAAAAAACATCATTACATGATATATTAATTTTAATGTACAATGAACTTCAATACTTCAAACTTTTTGCATTTTAGAAATTAATTAGTGTATATTCTTAACATCTTCTCATATATGAAATGTGCTCACTGCACAATGTTTAATATTATCAATTTTCATATTTATTAATTTATTTTGAGCATTTTCTTTTCTCGATGTTACGTGGTTTTATGATTTTATATTGTCCAGTCATCTATCTGTTTCTTTAACCCATCCAATCCAATTGTGAGGATACACAGTGTCAGATCCTATCCCAGAAAGCCAGCCTTTTCTTTGCAAGGTTTTTCTTTGCAATTCTTACCAAGGTGCCCCTGTTTGAGACAGCGAAAATGTAAACCTTTAGATTTTAAAAAGTCAATTCTGTGTTTGTGTGGCAATTCTTTGATTTTACTACATTCCACAAGAATGTGCTTGTCACTGCAAAATACACAAGGTTTTTTTTAATGCACAGACAGCTGTTGCAGACTTTTTGACAGAGTTGTCTTGAGTCCTCTTTTCAGCAGTGTCGGTGATACTTGTAGCAAAAGTACTTCTTCTCTGGGCACTCTTCAGGGGAAACTTTCCCTTGTCTGTCTTTTCTTTTTCCTCTGGGTATTCATGGCTTTGAGATGTACTTCCAAACACAGGATGAAACAATATTTTAGCCTGCTGATGTAAAAAGGTAATTAGCTCAGCCATGTCTAACCTTTTGTCTTCCCTTTCTTGAAGTTTGTAACTAAACCTTCCCTATTCATTTTGTAAAAGGAAAGGGAGTTTTAAAAGTATAGTATGAATATTTGAATTATTGTTGAATTCTTCACTATTCTCTACATTGGACATATCACTCATACAACTTGCAAGAAAGGTTGCATAATCTCTCAGAGATGTTCCATCATTCTGCTTTATTTGAGTCCATTTCAATGCTTTGTCCAGATATGCATCTAGTCTGTCAAGTAGACTTGGTGGCATCCAGAAAAGGCCTTTAACCATGTCTTGAGGGGACCATCTGGTATACTGTATTAAGTAATCGAGCTTATCTTGAGGGTTCTCTAACACATTACCTACAGCATGATCAAAAGCCCTGATAAAGTCTGCATAGGCCAATGGAACACCTGAAAATAATGGAACCTGTCTGTGTGGTACTTCAATACACGGTGTAGGAGATTCATTTCCCTTATTTCTTTGCTGGGCTAACATTCTAGCAACTTCAGCGACTGCCTTCTGACTTTCGGTTTGCTTCTGCTTGAATTGACACATATCCCACGTATCTTATCTGAAACTCTGAGGTCAGCCCTTGTGATAGATATTAAGTGTTCTTGCCTTTCTACTTTAGACTTGCACTCTTGACGCCTTTGGAAAAAGGCTATCAGGTTCTAAGCATTCAAATGTGACTGTTGATCGAGGTGCTGCTGCCGCAGCTGTTGGTTGTAATGACAAGCTGCATAGTTTATTTTCAATTGTATACTTTAACTGTGGGACACTGACTTCCTTGCAAACTTTATGTTACAGTTGTAACTCACTAAATTGATTAGTGGTGTGTTTCTTTCATGAAGCCATGTGCTTATTCTTAGACAATATATTCATTCCGAGTCTTTGCTTTGGATGCAAACGTTAATTTTTGCTATTTCCTTGCTTCTTTTGACAATAATGGTATCCACCTATCATTCAAGTTGATCCTGTATTTTGTTAAAGTCTGTTTCAAACAGCTCTTACAGGATCACCTATAAGGCTTTCGATTTCAACCATAAGTTTGGAAAGCTGATCTTGCCTTTCCTTTATATGATTTTTAAGTATATTTATCTGTTCCAAATTTGAGTCTCTACTCAGATCTCTTCCTGTGGCTTCACTTGTACTTTGTATTGATATTTTTAAAAACTGCACAAATAGCTGACAGCATTTCTAAACAACGGCTTCTCAAGAGATGCTACATCACAATTGCTGTGATGTAGCTACTGTATCTATCTTTCTGCAGCAAAGGCTAGTCAAACTTCTTTATTCTACGTCAATGACTGAAACAATCATCTGTGATGCTTTTATATTCTATCTCAGTTTCTTTAGGTTCGAGCACAGCCTTCAGTTCCAATCTTGCATAAATAGAAGAGAAGAACACAGTTTGCTTCATAGGACACTATGAAGCATTTCTGAATAATTCTACCAACCAATACTCTTCATTTTAAACGCTTTTGTAAAATTTCAAAGCAAAACAATATACACAAAAATAGAGAAAAAAATTATATTGAAGAAAAGTTCTTGTTTGAAGAAAGTCCTATTTAAGGCTTACTTATCTTGTTACATGCTTCTCTATGTTTGGTCATACAGCTGTACTTTCAAACACTCATATTAACAGAGTCAGAAAACTGCATGCCAGTCTCCGATTTACAGACTTATCTGACAGTCCTTGCGAGCAATAAGACAGATACAGCTAAGAAAGTTCCATTTTATATTAACTTAAAGGGAGTAGAAGACTATATCATATTCTAAGTAACTATAAAAAAACTGGCTTTCTGTTATTAAAATGAAACAATTCTAACATTAACATTAAACATTCAATTATTGCCTCTCTCTCTCTCTCTATATATATATATATATGTATATCTACTCTCTATATATAAAATACTAAGCCTAAAAGTGCAACGATTTTGTGCAATGATTTTATGTGACTTTTTCATGTGACGTTTTTATGTGATGTTTTTTGTCAGGCTTTAAATTGGGCTTATTTTAAAACCTACATATATATGTTTGGCATCATTCTTTTCAGAATTTATTGATCTTTAATGTGATGTTGTTAGATTTTCAGATTCTTATTCCGTTTTTAAATTATAAACTAAAAAATATCAAGAGCTCACGTCCCACAAGACGAAACTTTGTGCCAAGAGATTTAATCCCGCCCGGGTCCGAAAATAAAAGACAAAGAGTAGGACAGCTGCTGTACAGGCTTTTAAATGAAGTGCCGCGCGAGATGCAGATGTTTTCCATTGTATCACCATTTAAGAGGGAGTTTCGGAGGATTGACCGCATCTCCTTGGGGTGTGTTCAGCTCCCCTCTTCATAACAGAGATGTGAAGTGGCTGGTGCATAGCGCAGGCAAAGGGGGGTTGGCGAGTGAAGCGTGCAGGGGGGAACCTCCTAGTATATATATATATATATATATATATATATATATATACATATATACTGCGGTGGGTTGGCACCCTGCCTAGGATTGGTTCCTGCCTTGTGCCCTGTGTTGGCTGGGATTGGCTCCAGCAGACCCCCATGACCCTGTGTTCGGATTCAGCGGGTTGGAAACTGGATGCATATATATATATATATGTATATATATTCATGGCATTCGTAGTCTGAATCACAATCTGATTGTATGGGTGGTTACCTACCAGGTAACGCTTGTGGTTGGTCAGCAAGTCGGCTAACCGACGAAGAAAAGAATATGATCATTGACGTGCATAAAATATATTTTTTATCTTTTTTTACACCAATTTTTAAATTTTATTTCAAAAACAGGAATAGGAAAGCAAAGTGAAACATTTTCATATATGAATTTGAACTCCCCCTACCGGCACTCAACTCAGCCAGTCCCACCCCAGAGAAAACAGATTAAAAAAATAAATTAATAAAACACACTGGTCACCAACTTTGTTTTTTTTTGCCTTCTTTCTTTACCAACTCTTCTTCTGTTTATCTTGTCTCTTTTTATAAGTACTAATATTCCTTCCATTAAAAGCTCCATTTTTATTTGAACCAGATTAGACGGAGGCCCAGAGGCCCACATGTCTAACTAAACGGGA
Source organism: Erpetoichthys calabaricus (assembly GCF_900747795.2). Lineage (NCBI taxonomy): Eukaryota > Metazoa > Chordata > Cladistia > Polypteriformes > Polypteridae > Erpetoichthys > Erpetoichthys calabaricus. Next base: position 74,261,869 of record NC_041406.2, read on the forward strand.
GAAAAGTAAAATTAACAAAATAAGCTGGATCATGGGCTCGTTCACTGTCATCCATGAATCAATCATGGAACTACATGCTGATGGTTTGAGCCAGTACACCATTAATTCATGTGGCTGACCATTTTAAAAGAGCAGAGTTGTAAAAGGAAGGTCTCCAGACAGAAAAAGTAATGTCAGCGTTCTACCATTAGGAAGCTATAAGAGCTTTGGCTGCCATTGTAGCTTTTGACATAATGCTCTGCTGATGAAAAGACTGAGAGAAAGTGAAGAAATCTAAAAGGAGTAGAATGATAGAAAAGCAAGGATTAGAGACAAATAAAATGAAGGAGAGCACACACAGAAGTGCAACCCAAAGAACTGGAATAGTGGGACCCCAGAATGTGTGGAGAAAAGTGCCTGGCGTAATAAGGGAACACTAGTGACAGACTGGGTCAGGAGCCTAACCCATCAGGAACTGCTTTCTAGGATACTGATAAAACTCAATGAATAGCTTTATATCGGACGTGTTGATGATTAGAGCTTCTGGAGGAATTTTTAATGTTTTCAGAAATTGTTTTCCAACATAATGGTGTTGACAGGGATAGGTCAGTGATCCACCTCTGACTGACTGGGATAGATGTAATAATGGAATCAGGCAGGCATACAAAGAGAAAACATTTTCGGTGGAGAGTGAAGAAGAAACACATAGTCAAATGATGGATGGTTGGGAACAGAGGCAGAAAAACTTATTTCACTCATCCTGAGAACAAGTCTAATCTTTAAATAGGGAAAGAAAGAGGAAAAAGGAATTGTATGTTTATCTTCAGGAAAATGAAAAGAGGTGAGCTCAATTCCATCAAACAAATTGCAGAGTGTGCTGATACTTGCAGTTAGTATTTTGTTCCAGTACACACTATCATCACTTTCTACATCCAGACTGTATACAAAAGCAATCAATTAGTGTGTTGGTAATTGATAAATAGCTGATGGGTGTCAACCTTGTGCTCATAACAGTTTTCCATGATATTCCTTAAGGAAAACATCTGATGTGTTGCAGATTCAGTGAAATTCATGTTGGTAATTCCCAAACATGGTTCTCAGTACACCTGCAATCTTTTGTCCAAAACACTTGCAAAGATCTTGTGTGAAGTACAGAAGAGTGAAATTCCTCTATACGTTTTACAAAAGTTTATGATCTTTCTTAAATATTGAGCATTCTCTCTTATATATATTTCTCTTCTGGTTCGTCCTGCTTCCACTTCAAAACTGGTCCCGCCCACACGCAGCCGACACGGCATTTCTCGATTCCTATTTGTCGTCTTCCATGTCATGCACTATATTGGCCTGCTGAGCGTAATAGATCCAACATGTACTCGAGGTGCTGCCACAACGGTAAAGTAGCTTTACCACCTTTGCAGGAGCTGTGTCTTTACAACTTCTTACACAGCAAACATCAGAAGCTAAAAATGATCATGAATACATTAGAGAATACAACTCTTCTCTAGCGTTTGCTTCCATGGGTGCACAGATAACTCAATCTCCTGGCCACGTACCATACTGTTTTAAAATACACGGGCAAATTTATCACCAAATCTCTCCACTATACGCTAACACTTCTACCTCTCCAGGATATGGACAATTGTATGTTTTTGACAACAGCGCAAGCTACTGATACAATGCAGCGATTTTCGTCGGAGAAGATGGTGAAACGCCTGCCGAAAGGGACATTTGCATCTATCCCATACGCAACTCCTGTAAACAGATTTCCACGCTCAATATGAATTGCGATCCTGTGGTTTACCCACTTGTATTCCCTTACAGAGACATTGGCTGGCACAAAGATTTACAACATGTTCCCGATAAAAGAACTGCCAAGCGAATAAGGCTTACTCAATGGCAATTTTACGCGTACAGATTAGCAATGAGGAATACATTTAGTATTTTGCACTCCAGCAAACTATTCCAACAGTACGTCGTAGATGCGTATGTCAAAAACAGAGGGCGTGCGTCTCAACTAACTCATAATACATCAACAAGATCTGCGCGTGGAACAATACAATGTTTGAATACAGACACAGCAAGCAAACGCTGAAAATAACAACGTACGTGTAGGCAAAATGATCATATTACCATCCACAATTCCAGGAAGTCCAAGATACATGCAACAAAACTATTAGGATGCCATGGCCATAGTACGTAAATTCGGAAAGCCTGATTTATTTATCACTTTCACATGTAATCCTGCTTGGCCGGATAATTCTACTTGCACACTGTGTCTTTCAAGAAGTATTTATTTCTACTTGATTTCTGAATTCCTTTCTCACCGTTTTCCGTTCCTATTCTTACACCGCCGTATGCTACGGCGGGCGTTGGCTAGTACTGTATATTTCTCTGAATACAGATTCCCGAACCCCCCACCAAGTCAGTTTCACCAATATTCCAAAACATCTGGAGGATTTATGATTTTTCAAGGCACTTATAGCTCTTTCAGCCTCTTCCATCATTGATGCATGCATTCCTAAATCTTTCTGACAAGGATGTCTTTTAATTCATTTTATTCTGTAGTTCTGATCTCACTGTTAAGGAGGTTCTCAAAATAGTTTTGTCCATATCTTCATTTTCTAATCATTATCATCAACCAGACCCCCAAATTTCGCTCATCCACATACCAATCCTTTTAACAATCAGATCAAAAATGGTCAGTATTAGAGCCATCGTCTTGTTGTCATTGCTGTTCTACATGTAGAATTTCCAATTGCAATCTTGTATGATTCTCCTCTTCCTATTTTCACATTAAAGTTATCAAGCAGGATTTTGACTTTTTTGCAGCTGTACTCAAGTCCACTTTAAGATCTAATAAATCCCTATCCTCTTTATCACTGTTTTCTATAAGAGCACATGCACAGATTATAATCCTATTTTTCACTCTCAACATAGAAAGTCGGTCATTTGCAGGTCTAAAATCATTAATTTCCAGTTTAACATTTTGTTGAACCATAAATCCCACTACTTTTGCCATTCTGTTTCCACAGTACTTAACATGTTCCTCATAGGTACCTGATCCACTCCACCTTGTTCCTGTAATGAGTCAAGCAGTCTATGATTATTTTGAGGTGAAAAAATAACCAGAAGATACAATACATGCCAGAAACAAGGTTGAAAAGGCAGACAGAAGCCATTAATAAGCAGGCAAAAATGATCAAATACCAAAATCAACCTAATGCTGGGGTCTATTTGAATTGAAACCAACTGATGCTAAAGTATTTCAGTGATTCTTTTAGGAATATCCACTGAAGGCTGGCAAAAGATATGAAGGCTGTTTTATTTACAGTGTTACTTCTCAATGTCAATAATGCAACCAAATAGGCCACATTATGCTACTCAGAGAGTCATATAAACAACAGAAACAAGAGGTTAATCAAATCAAACTTTTAAAATTCAAAATGAAGCAAAAATCCAACTGCAAAAAAAGAATATCTGATGTTAAAAACCATGTTCAGACTAAAATTATATGTATAAAAACCCCAAATACTACAGTTTCATGGATTGCTGCTATGTCAACCCTGTACTTCTCAAGTCTCTTCAAGGCCAAGGCTCTATAAATACTAAGGACAATTTCAATAAATCAGTCCAATTATTTCTCTCTCTTTTGACCTCTGAACAAATGAAGTCCTTAGAAGGCGGGGGTGTTAGCTCCAGGCTCTGCATCTATTACAGCAAAGTGTTTATTCATCCCTGCAATGTGACCTACCAACAAAACTTTGGAGTGGTCTAAAATGGCTTAACTGAGACGCATTTCTCTTGATAATACATATTTAGTTATGAAGACTTATGAATCCTTTATATTACCAAGTAATTTTACCATCATGCCCATATGCCATATTGCACAGTGATGAATACCTTATCTATGGATGTTTTATAAGCGTAATGGACACCAAAAGAACCCTTTGTTAAGGTCTTGTTACATTAGAGTAAATGAAGATTCATTTTTGTAGTACCTAAACTAAAGCATTACTGATTTGTCTTTGTGGTTGACTCTGTTAGCTGATAGGTTCCGGTTCTAAATTGCCAAAAACGTGCCTTGTATTCTTCTCCCTCTTCTGTCTCAATTGAAGCATTTCTCGGGGTTGCAGATGTGGATGTGGAAGGTGGAGTTTGCTGTCAGACAGTTTTCCAAGCTTTTAATGAGATTTTTGGATTGGCACCCTCCACCTCATCAAGGCTATTTACAAACTTTAACGCCCACTACTATTTGTTAATTGAGAGCTGGATGATATTGTGTTTGTGAGATTAGGGACAGGGAAGACATGTAAGATAGAACCAATTCATTTGAGCTAGTTTGGTGGCAGCACACCATCCCCAATATGGAGCAGATGGTCCTTATTGTCCATTTGAGTCAGACAGTAAGGAGTTGGACAAAAGGCATCGCTGTCGAGGTCACGCACAGGTTGGACAAACTAGACTAGCCTCTTCCTTGAAAAGACGGACGTTCAAACTTGTATCAGTTAAGCCTGAGTGGCAGCTAGAGTATTTATTTATTATTTTGTTTTTATATTTATTATTTTTTTAATATTTTAAATAGACATACAAGTATTTTTTTTACATTTTTTGTGTCATGGAATTAATTGGGGTACCGAAAGAAACCAGCAGAGAGTACCTCTGTATAATATATATCTCTAAATACATTGTATAATTGGTTATGTAGATCCAGTCACCTGGAGACTAAGACCTCTCTAGGAATTTTGTCCTGATGTATGCCACATCCACATGTTTTATATCTGAAGGGTACAGCAGGTGAATTTTTTGAAAACTGGATTTCAGAAATAATTCCTCCTCTACCCATGACAACAGCCAAGAGATGCCATTAAGTTATGTGATTGGTTAAAGCATACATCATTTTAACAAAATAAATTAAAAAGGAAACTACAGAATAGATGCAAATTGAGGCTTATAAGTTTTTGCTCATGTTGAAAGCCTAAGATAGTTTAGCAGGCTGGACTGTTTCAGATTTGTGTGAAATTGAAAATATATTAAAAAGAAAACAATTTGCCACCGGCACAATAAAGTCAAGATGCTGTTGGGACTCACTGAAAGCAACATGATGTCTGAAACAACTAAGATGGCACATAGTTTGATGTAACTTTGTTAGGAAATTGTTAAATGAATTGCCTTTACATCTTTGGCACACTATGACTGGGCTACTGTAATGTGGATGCAGCACCATGAATTTTATGCTTTCTTCGGCTTCATAGTCACAAATACTGACACTGCACAACTGAAAAATTGGTAGAATCAGAATGTCAGTCAAAGTGTGTGGTTTATGGCCATATTTATAATGCAACTTATTTTGAAATGGTAGGACAATGGCAATTTGAATACAAAAAGAAAAGAAATTTCATAGGATCTGTACTAGGAGTTCCCAAAATGTCTATGTCCTGCACCACTAGAAAATATGTGATATTTACCCCCTACAAAAGTAATATCACATTTGAAGTTGAAGAAGTCTGATGCTAAAGTACTTCTTATTTTTGAACCACATACAGTACTGTGGGTGAACAAACTGAACTGAATAAAAATAAGCTTTTAACTCAGTGCATCTTCATGTTTCCATTCCCTCCCATAACCTTAGATATTCCTCCCCCATCCACCTGACCGTCCCTCTCGCTCGTCGAACCACCATGGGGAGCAGAGCATTCCGCCATTCCGCTCCCAAGCTCTGGAACTCAGTACCTACTGAGCTTAGAAATATCAAATCATTTTCAACCTTTAAATGTAAACTTAAAACCCATCTGTTTAAAATGGCTTTTTCTCAATGATTACAGTGGCTTTGTTTGGTTTTAACTTTTTATATTTTCTGTATTTTCTGGTGCTTTAAGTTCTGTTTATGTATATATAATGTGCTTTTTTATTTATCATTTGTTCGGTGTCCTTGAGTGCTTAGAAAGGTGCCTTTCTATAAATAAAATGTACTATTATTATTATTATCTTCAAGAGGTCTGGTATAGTGTATGAACCAAGGAACAGGATAAACTAGTGGATGAGATTTTTGGAACAAAATAATTTATATTTAAAATGTAGACCAAGCGGCGGCACGGTGGCACAGTGGGTAGCGCTGCTGCCTTGCAGTTGGGGGACCTGGGGACCCGGGTTCGCTTCCCGGGTCCTCCCTGCGTGGAGTTTGCATGTTCTCCCCGTGTCTGCGTGGGTTTCCTCCGGGCGCTCCGGTTTCCTCCCACATTCCAAAGACATGCTGGTTAGGTGGATTGGCGATTCTAAATTGGCCCTAGTGTGTGCTTGGTGTGTGGGTGTGTTTGTGTGTGTCCTGCGGTGGGTTGGCACCCTGCCCAGGATTGTTTCCTGCCTTGTGCCCTGTGTTGGCTGGGATTGGCTCCAGCAGACCCCCGTGACCCTGTGTTCGGATTCAGCGGGTTGGAAAATGGATGGATGGATGTAGACCAAGCAAAACTAAGGATGAGTAAAGAAGTCACAGTCACCAATTCATTCTCAGACTCACTTAATCCAGTTCACGGTCACAGGAACCAAAGGCTGTTCTGACAGCATCACGACAGGCAATTGGCTCTGGCCAAGGAAGTCCATTTCAGGGCACACTGATGCACATACCAACAACGATTCACATGGGGCTCTATCAACACACAGATCTTTGAGATGTGGGAGAGACAGAAGAGTCAGAATCAGTGTGGACATGCTTGGAGGGGTTTTCTTAATTTATTAGGTCATGAAGGAACATGGCTACAGGTGGGGAGAGGAGGGGCAGTGACAAGCCAAGTGGGTTTTTTTCCTATCCAATGAAAAATCAGTAAAAATAAAAGTTTGTCTATTTACATATTTCTCTAACCGATTATTGGATATTTTGAATATGTGACACAGGAGAAGAGGAACGATCAGGCATGTAAACAGTCGCAAGTATAATGTGAGTTTCAGCTATTGTGCTGCCCAACTACTAATGAGAGCTCCCAAAATTTGTGTAACCAAATTTTTAATAAACCTTTTTATTTCTTCATCAAACTTAGATGTTGTCTCATGTTTCTAGTACTGGCTAGCATCATTTATTATACAGCCATAGCTGACTTGATGTGAGTCTTCTTGAACAATGCTGACTGAACAGCTGCTGCTTTCTTTACTACTTTGCTATAAGGTTACCTGACCTACTTGGCTACCTACGTTATAAGCACTGTCAAGTACAGATTATCTCATGTGTTTTGCATTTTTGTGTTTGACCATACACCACATGAATGCTGCTTCTAGCTAGACTAGTACTTCAAAAAATAATATGGCTGGTCCTGATTCACTGTGGGACACTAGAACCACACCACCTGTCACTAACACAGTAGTGAATACTTCCACTGTCAAAGACTGGGACCTGAATATAAGGAACCCTTCTAGCGAATTGAGGTTACCCCAAATGTGTTTTAGTGCAAGCTGGAGAATTCAATATGGTTTTCGATATCGCAGGATTGGTGGTGGTGGTGGTGGTGGTAGTGATAAAAAAGGATACAGTATGTTCACCAAGTGTGGTTTTACTAAGTAGAATTGAAACAGTAGCTTTCAAAAACGTGCCCAGTCTCTCACGTACGGGCTATGTCAGCTTGTCAAGAATATCTGTACAGATTGGCTTTTGGTGAAAGTGTTGCATATCTGATAGAAAACAATCAGTTATGATGTAAAATGCATTAGATTCTTATGATAAACAAATTTGCTATCCATTGGTATAGCAGGCAGGGAGAAGATGATGAGACTGAGCTGTTGATGAAGCTTTTTGAGTACAACTTCCAAAAAAACCCAACTTGCAGACATAGAAATGATGCATAATGTAAGTTATTCAAAATTAAATTATTGATACCCTTGGCCTTAAAAAGAAATCAGAAGCAAGTATGAGCACACATACTCACCTGGATTCTTCATCAAAAGTGATGGCACCATGGCTCCCTGTAATGTTAAAAATGTTTCAGTTACGATCGGCTCTTGCTGCAGTTCTGTTCCAAAGGAACATCTGATTGGTGACCAAAATTCTGAACCAGCTGTATGACTCATGAATGCTGGGAACTGAGTCACTCCACGTTATGATATTGCTTCTGTGATAGGTGGGGTGAATGGTGAGATGCAGGCTCTGCTACAAAAAACAAACCTGATAGTAACACACCCATGTGCGCTGCTATAACCACCAGCTGTACTTAGCAAATGAAAATGCAAATCAAGCAGAGCCACATGCAAGGGAGTTTTGTGGTTCAATTCCTTATACATCTTCTGCCATAGACACCATGCAGCACAGAAGTACAATTACCTTATCCCTTAAGAGTCTAGTTGGGATTTGCTGGACCAGTCATTATGCTATGACAAGGTGCACTATTGAGAATCAAGATGTCACTATTAAGTGCTGGGTTTTTTTTTTGTAAATGAAGTTGTTGGATGTTCAGGAATCAGTTCTTGTCATTTTTATGTCCAAATAATTAATATTCATTAAGCACAAATTCATTACTGTCTTGCCTTCTTTAGTTATCCCCAGTGGTAGGTTTACTTTTAGGATGCAGCATTCTCTTAATCACTGACTATAAGGCCTCGTTTTGCTTTTTGATTCTATTTGTCTGATTCAGTTTGTCTTCTCAAGTTTGTCTGTGTTTCTGTTCAAGATTACACCATGCTCAGTACTTATGTCTCCTGGTCATCCAATCTCACAATTAATCCTGGGACATGTCGAAATGTCCTTAACTTGGTCTGTAGATATGTTATTGCAGAGGAGGCTGTGATGACTTCATTTGAGACCATCAAAGAGCTTTGCAATTTTGCTTTCTGGAAGGTACGTTTCTAATTTGTGTGATTCAAATCCTGATTAAAAAAAAGAACTGTGAGCAAGCAGTTTGATAACAGTGTGGTTAACAATTGGACACTGCTTTGTGACCCTATTTTCCCCTTTCATCTTCATTATTAGGTAGACTATGTCAGAATGCTTTAAATCTCATACTCTTCTCACACTGTCAGGTACTGTAGCTAAGCTCCCCCCCTTCCCCTTTACTTCAATAACACTTAGACTAAAAGAACAGACAGAAGTTGAGTTACTCAGTTGATATTACATATTACATACTGAGAGTGCAGGAAGTGTGTCTGTCAAAAGCATTCTCACGACTGAGGTTAGATGACTGTGGTCTTGTTTGAAAATAGTTGTAAGTAGGGTGTGACTTGAAAGAATCTCAGGTTAAAAGTCTCCATCTCACAGGACTTCATACCGGAACAACGTTTTTCGAATCTTTTAATTCTCGCTGGCAACATGAATTAGACGATCTACAAGTCTCTGACTTAAAGTTTAAATCCGAACAATATATTCGATCTCTTTTCACTGTTCCTTTATTTCACCGAGTAATAATTTCTATTTGTTTGCGCTAATGCGATCTTTCCTATCCTTTTTTTGAGACTTTGGAATTTTCGTACTTCCATTATCTCTAACCTGCTCTGCATGTGTACCGTGCCAACATTTTTCAATTCTTTATGATGTTCTACTTTGTCATCTACTCTTTGTCCTTTATTTCCAGCCCGGGGCATGATTAAATCTCTTTCTTGTGGGACATATAAGTGTCTCTGTGAGAAAATCACGTCTTGTCTCCTTCCAAGATTTTTTTATAATGAAAAAAGATATGCCCAAAAACAGTAAGAAGAGTTCTAATGTGAGTGTTGGTAATATGACCTGATAGTGCTAGATGTAAAGTACTGTATCAGGAGGTACATAAACATGTACTGTAGTTACTATCAGAATCCTGGGACTTTTCGTAAATTATTTACAGGTTATTTTCTGACTCTAGCATATCGTTCTAGAAATTTTTGACATCAAGGAATCTGATGGAGTCATTTTTTTTTTCGATTCAACACTTTGTTTTAAAGTTTATTTTCAGTTTGTGACATTTTGTTTTTCATTTCAGCTGCAGTTTTTTGTCAGGATTTGTCAAGTAGGGGGTATGATTTCAGAGGCCGTGAGCTTGTCAATCATGACACAAAAGGATAAAAGGGTCATTCAGTGTTTAAGTCCTTATCCAACACTCAGTTTTCAAAACCCTTCTTTGTGCTTTATTTTATTGAATTTGTGTTTGATTTTTTTTTTACTGAATTTGATCTTGGCAATCCATTTTTGACTTTGATATGGTCTCATAGTGTTCAACTTTGGTAACTGATTTTTCTGGTGCTGATATACATTTGATTCTTCTTCTTAGCTAGCCCATCATCTTCACAGGAGCAAGCAGCTTGCCTGTCTCAATATGGCTGCCTTCAATAGAGTTGATCTTCAAGATTTAGAAATGGCAAGAAAGAGATAAGCAGCATTTCCATTAACCTCCTTAATGCGCATTTTGAATTTGCAAAACAAAAAATCTCCAAATTTGCGAAAAAGTTTATACGCTGTTTGAGGTGCTTTTTCAGGCGATTCAACAAAGCAGTATTTTGTAATACAGCAATGGAAAAAACTTTTTTCGCATTTAGGTCACAGTAAATTTTCAAATATACAGTACCTGTACAAATGTGATGTGGCAAATACAGCAGTATCATGAGCAAAACCGGTTGACCCAACACAAATGCCCCTGATCATTAATCTGTCATCAACAACCCGCTTGCAGAACAATAGATCTCCAGCCTTTCCTGTTAACATAATTCCGATACCCGTCACTTGGTGCACTTGTGTGCCTTGTAATTGTGCTGTGAAATATGCTGTGCCTCTTCCACATCAGGTAAAGTGACGTACAGTAGACCCCCGTGTAGTCTCGGTTCAGAATTCGTGGCCTCATTTGTTCGCGGATTCTTCCTTAAAACCTAACTAATAATTGTTAGTGGAAACTGCAAATATCCTCCGTAATTTTTTATGGCTTTTTTCATGGCAATACTGTACTGTAGAGAGAACACAAAACAACCCTAGAAGAAAACGCGGCTTGGGATGGGGAAAGTAGCCAATCTGAGAGTGTTATTCATTTCTCCTTGCTGCTGATTGGTTGCTGCCCTGTGACACATCCCTGGCAGATGCAGCCCAGCATTCCTGCATCATAACAGTTTACCGCATGTAGCTATCTCCACTGTTTCGCTGAGTGTTCTTGTGTTTTTCGTTTTGTTCTTCTTAAAGCCCTAAAATGCCGCCCAAATGCCCTGCACCTTCTAAGGCTTCTGGCAATGAACCTAAGCGCCAGAAGATATGACTCCTCCTGAAGCGCCTGAAGAAGTGGCGCCACCCGAGGAGCTGTAAATCCTTTGCTTGTCTGTGCAGTTCATTACCTTCATTACATACCTTCATCATACTGTCCAGCTAATTCATCATCATCAGCAACATCTTCAATCAATATCATTCATTATTGGTGAGTACCTGTACATTTTACTGTATTTTTATTAATTTATTTAATTTGATTTATAGACATTTTTTGACCACATCCAAAATTCGTGGTTTTTCACAATTCGCGGGTGCTCTAAGAACGTAACCCCCACAAATTTCTGGGATCGTCTGTATTGCCTTATTAGTTTGGAGCTTATGGCCTGAACGGTGATTTTGCTCATGCCAAAAGTCTCCGCAACAATCCAGTACTCCGCACAGGTAACCAGTTTATAAAACGTGAGGGCTAGGTGCTTCTTAGTCGAGATTGGCTCCATCATGCATGTTAAGGCAGAGGGCGCAAGTGGGCCTATTGCAATGCATCAATGTTGAGCTGCCAATCCTAAACTTTTGTACTCACAGCTCCTCAGTAAAATCACTGCGAACGATTTCAAAGAAAACCCTAATATGTGGCCTCTATCAAATATAAGCAGTTCACCTTTCCTTTATTTTATTTAGTTTCTCTCGTTAACTAAAAACAAACAAGGTGGTTGTAGACGCAATTTAAATAACAGAACCAGCACCCATCACATGGTCATCATTTTTATTACAGTTGATATAACAAACTTTATTTGCATAAAATCACTGAGTGTAAATACAGACAATTCGCATTTGTGTTTTGTTGACTTTTCAGAGGTATTGTTTCCATTTTGCGCATAACTGCAATGGAAACACAACTACAGAGACGCAGAGAGACCCAGCTTATATCAATTCCTGTCATGATGCAGAGTGTCAACTCCTTATTCAATGACCAATCCAAACAGTCACATCTTAGTCCTCCAGTCCCTGCATCATATCAATTCTTGTTTCATCATGACTCATGACTGGAATAAAATAGCATTCCATCCAGCTAGACTGCCCTTTCATCTCAGACTAACTGGCCAGTTTATGGCCTAACTGGAGAGGATGGCTAATAAAATGTCTTGCACAGAGTTATAACAAAACATCCTTTCCAAACCAGTTCTAAAAAGATCAATGCTAGCATTCTACCCCTCCCCAATCCAGCATTTTGTCTAATTTTTAAGAAAGAAAGGATGTAATTAAATCAGACAACTGAGCATCTCTGCTCAGTGTTTGGTGATGAAACCCTGGGGGTAGAAAAAACTGGTTTGTCTAGCTTCCTTGTTCTTTAAACATTATACAAATATAAAGCTAATTTTAAAAATAAAGACATACAAAATATTTATCAACCTATGTGCTAGATATTACTCATTTTTTGCACTCCTCCGCTGACACACGGATTCTGCTAGCTACTCTTTCACTCTGATTCAGTCTCTGAAAAGTCTGTGTTTAATATACTCTACTTGATAGAGTCGTTGTTTCCAAAAGAAACATACATCTGATGAAAGGCACATCACATCTCCTGCCAACGTCTGCCTTATTTCTTGAACAAACTTCATTGAATTTACTTCAGGTGCTTGCTAGCACAGTACACAACAATTTGAACTTGCACAACAATATTCTTACGGCAAAAACCAGTGTTGCTGAAGAAACTGCCTAGGATGCATGAAGAGGACTATAAAGATGCATTCCCAAAGTTACACAGACTTTATGTTGCTGCACTGAGTGTGACGTTAGCATCATTCCACTCTATATGTGCATAATTCAAGCTACGAGGAGAAATTTAGTGAGTTTAAGACGTGGTAAAAAAATCCCATAAAATCTGGACATCGTTCAGTTTGTTTCAGAGACTGCCAAAGGGTACATGAGATTGACAAGAGTTAATCTATCTAGGGATTTTTTTTTACCTTGAAGTCCTTTAAACTTCCTGTGTAATTAGCGATAAGGTTATTTGTCATACTTGAAATTTCTCTTCTAAAAAATGTTAGAAAATTCTGTTTTTTTTTGTTGTTCAGTACCTTTGCCTTATAAGCCTATTGAAATTTATATTACTATTAAAGATTTTCATTGATTAATGTGGCCAAAAGAAAGCTTTAACTTATGTTACATATTTTTGCCTTATTGCCTCGAAGATGACACATAGTTCCGCAAAAAGTTTGTGTTTACTCTGCTCTGTTGCCTATACTTCTATGAACTTCTACATAGAAATTATAGTTATTTAGTGAGTTTGTCAGCATTGAACTGTACATTGTGTGTAAAAAGTGAAAAATTCAAACTGATGTATTACACCCTTTAGTTCATTCATTTCATTTTAGAGGTGTTACTACAGCACTGTGTCCAGGCACCACGCATGGCCATTTCACAAATAAAACCATGGACAGTAGAGTAAATACATTACTGTACTTTCTGTTATGTATGTACAACTTTACTGTTCTACCAGAATAAGCAGGCCCGGTTTTGGCGGTCGTGCAAAGGGTGCATGCACGAAGGCGGCCGAACATAGAGGCGTGGCCTCCCTCAACAAAACGCAGGCTCGGCGTGGGGCTCGTCTTTTCCCGTCGAACGTCGGTAATTCAAAGAAAAACGGGCAAGTTGCAACATGTGAATTGTGGCAGCTCATGTACGCAGTACATCAATCAAAAGTTGTTGAAGTGTTAATCGCAATTTTACTGACTAATTAATCAAATTCGTCGCCGATTCATTAAATGCGTAAGTTTTCTTCTACCAACGAAGAAATTTTCTTTAATTTGTTTTGACATTAAGAAAATTGCAAAAATTTTTACTTTTAAATACACTGGTTTAGAAAACGAATGAAGGTATTATAGGGTGAGGGGGCGGCTGAAATTAAATGGCATGATGGCGGCTTCACCTCTAGAACCGGGCCTGAGAATAAGGAAGCCAGAATGTCACAAATATGACTAATGGATCATGTTTCCTATCAGAGTTTGCTGGAATTGGAAAATATGTACTGTACAGTACATCAGGAAATCAATAATAGAAAAATAAGGAAAAATGATTTGAAGGCTATGTTGGTTATTCATAAACATATCACTACAATCAGAAAATGTCAAAATGATACAAATACGTTGGAACAAATAAAAATCTGAGAAATGATCTACAAAGCAATGAGCAAAGAACAGAGATTATCATAGCGGATGGTGCAAGAGAGAGATAAGAAATACAGAGTGGGTGAACAGATAATTGAAATTTGAAAGAGAGGCCACAAGCACAGTTGTAATTAAAAATAGAAAGGGTGTAATATCATCTTCACAAAGACTATAGAATGTCAGATGTCAAAGCTTGCAAAACATGACCCCTAAGGGTAATGCCTGATAGAGACCAACAGGAACAAGAAAACGGGTGTCCACTTATAAAGAAAATGGGGACAGGGGGAGATGTGGTAATGTTGCTTTGGAATAGTACCAACGCATGTGGAGATTGCAAGTTCTCCCCATGTCTGTTTGGGTTTCCTCCAACTGTTTTTTTGGCAATGCTAAATTGGTTTTAGTGTGTGTTCACCCTGCGATAGGTTGGCGCCCTTTCCAGGTTTTGTTCTTTCCTTGCACCCTATGCTAGCTGGCCTGGATTACATTTAGATTTATTTATTTGGCTGATGCCTTTATCCAAGGCAACTTACATTTATGATACAATTGCTTACATTTCTTTTGGTTTTCCGATTGGAGCACAGGTAGGTCAAGTGGCTTGCTCATGGTCACGTCATCAGTGTTTGAAGTCCAAAGCCTTAACCACTACATCACACTGACTGTCTGGATTAAGCGGGTTAGACAATAACATGACAACTGTTTTCCCACTATCTGCCAAATTTCAGCTACATAATGTAGAACTGGGACCACAAAGTGTTTTTGGTGACTTACTTCATATTCACAATAGCTATGTGAGATGGAACGAATAAAACCAAATATGACCAAAAGCTGATGGATTTGTTTGCCTCCATGTGATAATTTAAGTTTATGGCTGTACTGTATTTAAATACAAGAGGATTTTGACTTCAAGCTGCTTTAATGGTAAGTCGAAATAAGACTTACAGGCATTGCTGACTGAGTGTGCGTAAGATAATCACAGTTCATTTTATAAGTAGTGATTCATTGGGATTACAAGGATAAGCTCAGGGCATTCATTAGGTCTGCAGACAATGCCCTCTGCATAAAGAGTTTAATATACTAAAACCATGAGCACAGAAAGACACAAGACTACACATATTAAAACAATAAAAAGTATATAATGACCTTTTTCTGACAACAATTGGATTCCTGCTGTAAAGGAATGTAATGAGCAGTGCCGTTCAGAAGATTATAAAGAAAAAATAAGATATTTTATTTACTTTATACATTATATTCTTTACACTTATACCAATATATACTTTACTTAATTGAGCAAATAATTTCTCTCTTTGAACAATAGAACTCTTACAATTTAAAATATTATATATCAAGGTTTCTCCACTATCATATATACTACACCTTCCAATTGAATATTTCTGTAATATGTTATTGTAAAACTGTTCTAATGTAGAACAATCTATTCTCAGTCTGGCTACCATTTTGATTAATTGCCCATTATTAACCTATTTCTTGTAAGTGACATTGTAAAAGAAAATAAATGTCTACCCTTAGTACTTGTGCTCCAACAGTTTCAGCACATTTTTCAGATCATTTTAGTCATAATATATATATATATGTACATATTCTGATTACAAGGATTCTTCAGCCAGTGTCTGCCCTTCTTAACATGAATACATTCAAATTCTACTACCACACTCCAAAAGTCTAATCTCTATCTTTAAATCCTGCCTGCATTTCCATGTAAGCCACATAGACGTACAGTAAATGACATTAAAGCAGACAGAAAAATCAGAAGAAGTGATAACATACTAAGACCTAATGGTAGATTTTGTTTTAAACTGTGTTAAGGAAATTACGAGGTGACTTTGTTATGCTCCCTAATCATGTTGCATGTTGATTAGCATATGAAAGTAAGAATTTCTTTATGTGATAACAATGACTGTATAAACTTTTAAACATGTAGAGTTCTAATTTTGACCAGCCACTCAAAATTCATAACAAAATAAAGAGATAAATTATTAGTCTGACACCTTTTTTAAGGTAAACAAAGGAGTATATATCGATATATTAGATACCATTTAATAAGTGCTCAGGCTCTTAGGATGCACATAGATTAATGTAAACTCCACTTATTGATTAATATTTTCCTTTTGCTGTGATACTATGAAATGTATACCATATTAAGAAAACCCTTGATCAAACCCAATTATCTATTAGTAAAATTATTCATTTTCGCAATTAAATTCCCAGCAGTTGTCAGATACATTTTTTGAATAATCTTTTTGTCAGTCAGTCATTGTCCAACTCGCTATATCCTAACACAGGGGTCTGCTGGAGCCAATCTCAGCCAACACAGGGCGCAAGGCAGGAACAAATCCCAGGCAGGGTGCCAGCCCACCACAGGACACAGCAAGCACACACTAGGGGCAATTTAGGATCGCCAATGCACCTAACCTGCATGTCTTTGGACTGTGGGAGGAAACCCACGCAGACACAGGGAGAACATGCAAACTCCATGCAGGGAGGACCCGTGGTCACCTTACTGCGAGGCAGCAGCGCTACCAATGTGTCACCATGCTGCCCAATAATCTTTTTGCCCATGATAATATATCCAATCATAGAAATCCAGCGTACTTTCCCAATGATTAAGCAGATCTGTTCCAGCTTTGGTGTTCAGTGCTTTTAATGGAATGGATGAAGAAGCCCCCAAACAATTTTGTAGAGCTTGCTTTTACATTTTGGTTAAGGTATCCAATAGTGATGGCAAGACTGAGTCAATAATTTGTTTATGTTACTGACATTACTAAGAAAACATAAATTTAATCTCTGGATATTTTGTCCTCAATTCTAAGTTCATTTAATAGGGTGTTACAGACGGGTCCTTGTTCAGTTGAGACGCCTCTTCATTGAGAGGACTGGGGGAGCAAGTGTGGTCAGAACAGTTCCTCCCCCAGAATGCTAGATGGTAGCCCAACCGGGTTGCAGAAGTGCCTAGGACTCCCACATGTCTTCATGAGAGTTGGAGTTTGGTGCAGCCCTGTTGGGATCCGTTGGCACCACCAGGGGGTGCTGCAGCTGCTCCTGAGCCATGGAGAGCAGCTCTTCTGCCACACCTGGAAGTGCTACCAGAATTAGGTCAACGAGCACCTAGAGCACTTCTGGGTGCCTTATAAAAGGGGCCAGCAGACACCACTTGGGGAGCCAGAGTCGGGAGGAGGGAGACAAAGCTTGCTGGGCGGAGTGGAGGAGGAAAGAGAAGAAGAAAGTTAAGGAATTGTGATTCTGCTTGTGTTTGGGACTGTGTTCTGGGCTTGTGGGAATGGGGAAGACATTCTCCACAAGCAAAAAGAAAATAAAAAATAGTTTGTGTTTTTATAAGTGTGCCTCCTGCATCTGTCTGTGTCGGGTTAAGTGCTGGTATAGTGCCATCTACTGTCACAAGGGATATCACATAATTGTTTATAGTCAGGTATTTCACTTTTTAAAAAGAAAACTAATTCTGTTTTTTGTGAGAATGTTTTAAGCACCCATAAAACATTCCAGGGTCTAGCCCCTTAATTGTTTACTGCATAATAACTATACAAGAGTTCTCCTTTCCATATTGCTCGATCTTCAATGGAGCAACCAACACGATTTGATAAATTGTGAATTAAAATGTGTTATAACTTTGAATACTTCTGTATAACAAAAGAAACCCTGTATTAATCAAAATATTTCCATTTTTATTCCTAAGGAAAATATATATATATTCAACATCCCATAACATATCTTTTAAATCCAATAAACAGAGATGTTTACAAATCTTTTTATGCAGTAAATGCTTTTCTTATATCAGTTTGCAGTCCCATACTTGATGTAATGTAGTTCAATCTCTATGAAATCAGCTTTGTTCTGTCATAATAAATATTTTCTTTTCTAGGTAAAATGTCAATCTCAGATTAAACATTCTCACCATAACTTTACGGAGATTGAATGTCAGAACTATTGGGTGATTGATTCTTCCCATACTTTGGAAATGGAATTACGAGTCCATGTTGCCAAGCTCTTGTCAGCCATTAGTACTGGCAATGCACTTTATATCTTCAATCATTCATTTATCTTTGAAAGGTGCATCTTGCTGCATGCCTAGATGGTGCATTCTGTCTTTAATAACTTCCACAATTTTGCTTGTATTTGTGCTTCTTTTAATTTCAGGTCTGTTAAAGCCTTCATACTTAGTACTTTGTCACTTATCCCTTGCATGCAATGACTGCTTGAAGTCTGCGATTCATAGACATCACCAGGTGCTGAGGACCTCTCTGGTGATGCTCTGCCAAGCCTCTAATGGAGCCACCATCAGCTCCTGCTTGTTTCGGGGGTTTGTCCCCTTAACTTTTCTCTTCAGCATATGGAAGGCCTGCTCAACTGGATTTAAATCGGGTGACTGGCTTGGCCATTCAAGAATTTTCCATTTTTTAGCTTTGAAAAACTCCTGTGTTGTGTTAGCAGTATGTTTGGGATCAATATTTAATGGTTGGAATCATTTACTGGAAATTGATGTTTCTATACATTTCAGAATTCGTTGTGCAGCTTCTGTCAGAGCATCATCAATGAACTGTGCTTTCTTCTTAGTGATATTCCATAAAGTTGGTTTAGGTAATGCTAAGGTTTTACTGATGCCAGGAATGATGGTCTCATTCTTTTTCTTTAGCCGTCTAATGGCTGCTTCAACTTTCATTACATAGCTCTCGTTTTCATGTTGAACAAGGCTGAGGCATCTTATGAAGCCAGGAAACCCACCTGAGGAATCACAAACACCCACGACGCCAATTGTGCCAAACATTATGGTGCCCTGAAATGGGGGGACCAGTAGAAAAAAATGGTGTCATTTTTACATTCTGTGTATGCAATTGCAAATACCCTTAAAGTCTGCAATGTGCACTTTAACCACAACTGAATTGTTTGATTTATAATTTTAAACTGTGGAGCAGAGGGACACATCAAGGAAAAATGTGTCTTTGTCCCAAACATTATGGAGGGCATTGTATTTATTTCTGGCAGTTTATCCTCAAACCCTAACACCATAATAGTTATGAGTATCATTCCCCATTCCTTTTTCATGTCATCTGTATCACATATAATGCAAAGTTGTCTGAATTACTCATTCACTCATCAACAAAAACACTGTTCCTGGTTTAGCTGAAAACCTGAAATTTGACAGAATGGTACATCTAAGACAGTAGGTATCCACTAAGAAAGGACATTTCAATATATCAATAATTAAGGGTAAAAAAAAGAAACAATAGAAAAACTAAATACACCAAAATCTCAAAAATGGTTTTACTGATTTAATTGAAATTTGGTGACATTATAAAAAAAAACAAAAACATAGCCAACTCATGTTTTTAAATTTGTTGATAATTGTCTTTAAAAATGCTCTTAGCGTGTGGGACATTCTAACGAGCCTCATTCATTTGTAACGACAGGGCTACCAGCAATCCTACACAGAAATGGGGCACAAATGTGGGGCATCTGCAAAAGCAAAGTGAAAGGAGGAAGTTTGGTGAAGTTCCAAGAAGACGCCTTTAGCAAGTGCTATAAAGCTCAAGTGCTTGCCAGGTGCTATGGCTGGTAGCATAGTCAAGTTCACTCAACTGAACCAGTAAGAAGGGTATTTAATTTATATTATACCTTGTCATTTTCATCTTATCTGCAACATTGTGCAAATGCCAACATGGGAACTAAAATTCCCATCAGCCATCATGCTGCTTCATCAGCGCTCACAACATTTAAATAAGAGCATCAATAAAAGTGGCATGTCATCAAAGTTGCCTTTTTTTCCCTCAACTACTTTAGGATAACAACTTAATTGTCTCGCTGGATTACAACATTTATGTTAAAGTACATCTTTTTGTCTTATCTTGGATTGTGTTTAGACATGCTGCCTTTACAAAAGACATTTTTCCCAAGTTTATTTTAATCTGTACAGTTCTAATAAATGTGTTGCCAAAACCAGTGTATGCAGTGTTGCCAAACCCTGAAAGAGTATCTTCCTTTATTTCTTTCTGCACTCCCATCCACCCTAAAAAAACTTTAAAAACTCCCAAGCCCAAATACCTGTTTTTAGTAAGTTTCACTATTGCAGACTCACACATGAAATTAAATATATTCAAAAGGTAATCAGCTGCTTTACTTATCATTAACTATTTTGATGTATTTCACAATCTGCAAATTGAAATTTGAGCAGCTGGACAGCAGTAGCATGATGCATTTGGCCAAGCAGGCACTTCATTTTATTGTGTCCACCGCATGTGACAATAAATCTCAGATATATTGATTACACACCATATTTTATATATCAGCATATAGCTTTGTGTTTTTGAAAAAGCCAACAGGGCTGTCCACCTGCATATCGTCTTAAAGTTCTCAATACCAATGAATGATCAGCATAAGTACTTTTTGAAGTTAAAAAAACAGAGGAGATAAAACAAAGAAAAACACTGCAATTAACAGTTGGAGCCAAGCCACAACTGAAGAGAATGAAGCATCATTTTTTTCTATAGCTGATGGAGATGCTGTTTTTGAGAATATGACAAGAAGAGAACAGGATTTTGTTTTCAAGTGAGTAAAACTAATTAGTAACTGTTGTTCTTTTTGTTGGTAGATGTTTATCCAAGTGCACTGTATACTGAGGAATTACTAATTTTATTCTTTGATGCTAATGGATATAGTAATTGGTTTGAAGTGTGCCACTGTAATCTGTGACGTTTATTCCAAAGTTGAAGCCATACACACCAGCTGACAAGGTGAAACTGGCCAGAAAGATGGATAGAAACATTTGAAAGACAACTCAGACAGGTTATTTTAAAATGCTGATGTTTGCTGAATCAATATATGGCTAGAGTGACTATCGGCTGCTGTCATAGAAGCCATGAGGACAAGGGAAGGTTTTATTTGGGCATAGTCCAAAAATAACATAGACGGCTCTGATGGCAGCTGCACATACCTTCCAAGGTTCTATGAATTTGTAAATATGTGAGTGTTTATAATGACAAGGATCCATCATGAAGCCAGAAGTTGTCTCCATGCTGCCGAACATTCCTGTCGGATGGATGTATGGTCGTCAGCATTTCCCAGTGACAAACTGGCTGTGATGATTATACGGTTCCATTGGCTTCATCCCAGCCTGGATGTGTATGTATAAATACTATTTCTTGGGAATGGAGGTTATCTTTTAAAGCAAACTAAATGCAAATATCTCTTTTTGTACCATATTTCACTCGTCGATTATTTCCACCATGGTTACAAAAGGGATGGGTATGGCTCATGTCTGTCCTGCATCAATAAAGAACACAATCCCAGGAAACAAGCAACCTGATGGTTACAACGCAGAGCTGTGATTTTTAGCAGTTTTTAGCTTTGAATGAATCAATTATGAATCAACGTTGTAACATTACTTAATATCACTATTGGTGATGTCCTTTAATATGGAGTTCAACAGGAATCTCTTTCACACCAACATCACCAAGGATTGAACTGTATGTAGCATGTTCAACCATAAACAGCTCAAGTGAACTAATAATATTAGCCAGTGGAAAAAATGAAAATACAAAATATTGTATTTGGAAAAGTACTTAGTGACATAGTACTTCTGATACATCTGATTAACCAATGCCACTATAACTGAGGCCCATTGTTTTAGAACATTTCAATTTTTGTCTCATCAGTCTGGGGAATCTTTTTCCTCATGTTCTCAGACTCCTTTAAATTGTTATATGCAAGGGTTGGGGTTTGATTTGCTTTCAATCCTATTTTTTGTAATATTGATCTATATGTATGGAATGATTACAATAAAATTAATAAAAAAAAATTGTTATATGCTATTTGCTTAGCCACTCTACCATAAAAGCCCAATTAATGGAGTGCTGCTGAGATGGCCATCCTTCCAACAGGTTCTCTTGTCTGAGTAGAGGACTTCTGAAGCACTGTTAGAGTGACCATTGGGTTCTTGGTCACCTCACTGACCAAGGTCCTTTTTGTCCAGTTACTCAGTTTGGTTCAGATGAGTCCTGGTAGTTCTAAACTTCTCCCATTTTGAAATTACTGGGGTCACTGTGCCCCTGGCAAAAATTTAAGGCTTTAGATTTTTTTGTAACCCTTGCCCTGATCTTCGCCTCTACCCAATCTGACCGCAGATGTCTACAGAGAATTTCTTGACTTTATGGCTTGGTTTATGTCCTGACATGCAATGCAAATTGTATGACCTTATATACACAGGTATGTGTCATTATAAACCGTGTCCAATCCAAATCACCACAGGACGACTCCAGTCAGGTTCTAGACAAAGATAATTAAAGCAAGCAGGATGCATCTAACTGCAAAGTGGGGTGCCATGACAAAGGGTCTAAATACTTACATCAATGAGAGATTACAGCTTTTGATTCTTAATAAATTTGTAAACCTTTAAGAAAACATGCCTTCACGTTGTCATTATGGGTTATTGAATGTAGATTGATGGGAAAAAAGGCAAATATATCAATTTAAAATGCAATCTACAACACAATAATGTGTGCAGAAAGTGATGGGATCTGAATACTTTCTGAATCCACTATATATAAATATATATACATACTGTATATGTATATTGCAATCACAGAGGGCTTTACAGAGCCCCAAACACAACCACACAACAGTCCCAGGTACAGGTGCTGACTGTTTATTTTCAGCCAAATACCATGTACAGACTTCTTTCTCTGGCAATAAACAATACCATTTCTTTTAGTTTCTCCATTCCTCCTATGCAAGCATTGCCCTCCTTTGACTTCCTGGGTGACATGGAGAGCTCCCTTTTAAACCAGTCCTAGGAGTACTTCCAGTGCCACACCATAGTCTCCGTGAAGCATTTCTAGGCTGTCGACACCACAATTAGACAGAGAAGATTCCTTTAAACCCCCCCCTAGTGACACCTATGGATCCCAACAGGTTAGCAATATGGAACTACATCTCCCATGCTCTCCTGCGGGTATACAAATGGTGCTCACCAAGAGTGATGCTGCCACCCAGCATACTGAGGAATAAAAAATAGGTAGGAAGCAGTCTCCCACTGCCCCTCATTTCTTTTGACCTCCAGGAAAAGGAATGCCAATCATTCTGATTGGAATACTCAATCCATTATTCAACCCATCCATTATACTGGCCTCCCAGTAGAGGTAGGATCTGCACTCCACCCCTGCAATGATACTATTCCATCAATCCAAGGAGGTTACCACCCAATGTATTGAGGGAGAAAATATTTATCAGCTCTTATTTCTCCCAGTCATTACATTATACTGGCCTCCAGGTTGGGCAAGGATCCTTGTTCAATCCTGATCCAGATGCCAGCCCATGTGTACCATATATGTATATATACAGTATGTGTGTATGTATATATATTCATAGGTCTAAATCGCAGTCTGATTTTTTGGATGGTTGCCTATCAGGCAACGTTTGTGGTTGGTCGGCCAGTTAGAAAACATCCACCGCGTCCTCTCAGTTGTGAGACGCACATCATAGATATGTGATACAGTATCTGCCAAATAATACAAAGAGTACACAACATGTGCTTCGCCCTAATTGAGGCTGATCAGGTGTAGGCACCTTTGCTTCCCCTTAAATCCGAGGTTCAATCCCTGTAAGGAGAAGCTAAGGTACATACACCTAATGAAGCATCAATTAGGGTGAAACACGTGTCATGTATTCTTTGTATTATTTGGCAGGATCTGTATTGCATATAGTGTGAAGGATGGCCGGCCTGTCATCCCGGCCAACACTCCCAGGCCGCCAGATGGAGCTCCCCCTGCGGTATAGAGGTTCCCCGAATTCCAGCAGGGCCTCATGGGCCTTGTAGTTTTTACAACCAGCCCTGCTGGATACCATGGGGACCTCCAGGAGACGCTGTAGGGAGGCTCAAGGAATTCTACATGCCCTATAACCTGGAAGTACGTCATAGGCAAGGCGACAAGGGAAATGACGTGCTTCCGGGATGAAGAAGAGGATTTTTATCTGACCCGGAAGTGGTAGGAGATCACATGGACTGAGGGATTGGAAACACTTCCAGGTCAGGGAATATAAAAGGACTGTGGGAAATCCCACACGATGAGCTGAGCTGGGTGGTAGGGTGGCTAAGTGTCTGGGAGTGTGAAGGATTGTTAATTGTTGTAGTTTATTATTATTGTATGAGTATTGTGAAGAGGAGGGTGCTTTGTGCACGTGTTTGTCCAAATAAATATTATTATTGGACTTTTACCTGGTGTCTGGAGTCAAATCTGAGGGTTCAAAGGAGTGAGAGTGCCTCTATCTGTCACAATATAGAACATGCACATAACATGTTCTCAGCTTTGCCATTTCCTTGCATTACACTTTTCCCAGCAATCTTCGATTTATAAAATATTCTAACATTTATCAATCTTTTTCCGTTCCTTAATTTCAGTCATCATGATCTGAATTCATTTTGCCAGACATACAGAACTAACCATTCCAACCCACTGCAATGTCTTCTGGGACTTTCTTTTGTTTTTTGTTTTTTTTCACACTTGCTTATCTTCTGCGTCCTACTAACCCAACAACCTTTCCCCTTCATTAAGTTTTGCTTATTATCGATATTTCTTCAAGCATTGTTTTAGTGATGTTTAGTGATGTTAAATGTTTATTTATTATTTGTGTGTTATTTCAACTTGTAAAGAAAATTAATATCCAGGATTTTATTTAATCTGATGATAAGATCTACAGAATTTGTATGTAACAATAGAAGATGATTAAATGTTTGCACAAAGCAAATTGCGTCAAATTGTGTAATAACTTGGCAGTATAAACACTGTGCCAGTCCTGATATCAAGTAGTTAAACTGCCTCTTACAAAGTGACACTGTTTATTGACAAATGTCAGTCTGACATCTCTCCTAAAAATGTGCATGGCATTGTAGATCTTAAGTTGACAATGCAGACAGCTTACAAACCACATTTAATTAATTGATTAATTATTTAATTAATTAATTGTCAAGGAACATTGTAGTTAAGATAAAATTAATATGCTTTAGTGAGGCGACTGCATTAAGTTGGTGTATATTTTAAATAGAAGAAAAGTTACAATTATTTATTTTTTGGTTTTAACAAAATGAGGAACTAAAGGTTCACAGTAATATTTTCAAAATTATGACATTCATCAAAACAGCAGTGATTTAATTTTTGATATTTGGTTAATGTTTACGGTGCTTTTTTTTCTGCCACACACTAAGTCTGAAGTATTAATTAAATAAAAGGCAGTGAATAATTTTAACATACATATTGTTATTTGGGGTATTATGCCTCTGAAATTTATTCTGAAAGTCATAACTTCAGTCTACAATGTATGCTTATATTTATTTCAATTATTTGTAAAACATATGGTTATGTCATTCTTGGTCATTGGGTACAGGGACTAGAAAGATTACAAGGCAACTCAGGCCCCTTCCTGTTAATCATTGATTACATCTTGCCTGAAGAAGGGGCCTGACTTGCCTTGAAAGCTTGCATATTGTAATCTTTCTATTTAGCCAATAAAAGGTGTCATTTTGCTTGACTTCTCACTACATCCATAACTGTCTAACACGGTACAAGACCCTAGTACTTGAGTGTGATAAAATGGAAATCCTGCAGAAGGCACATACAGACATCGGAATAACAGTTAAGTTCTATAGGGAAGGGATGTAAGCTAGACTCACACTTAGGATCCACAAAGAACTGTCGGGCACACTACCACTCAACTTGTTGCTCCATCATTCCACATACAGCACAGCTGTGCAATCTGTAGCAATTGCATGATGAACAGTAAAAGCCCATTAAACTGACTGTCCCTCTATAATTAGGTAAGTAAGGGTTAGCAACTGTGGATGAGTTACTGTCTTATATTTGATAATGTCAGGACAGGCTTCAGCCACCTATGACACCGAAGTGGACAATAGGAAAATTGAAAATGGATCGATGAATATAAAAAATAATGCTATATACAGTATACTGCCTATGTTTTGATTAAAAGTTAAGTAATACTAGCTACATAGGAGGGGCAGTGTAGATAGATAGATAGATAGATAGATAGATAGATAGATAGATAGATAGATAGATAGATAGATAGATAGATAGATAGATAGATAGATAGATAGATAGATAGATAGATAGATAGATAGATAGATAGATAGATAGATAGATAGATAGATAGATAGATAGATAGATAGATAGATAGATAGATCTTTGTCCCCAAGGGATTTTACAGAAGCTCTTTAAATAAATAGATACATGAATAGATATATAAACAAATAATGTTCTCATACAATAAAGTCTCAACACAAGCACCCACCAGAATATCTAAAAAAAAGGAAAATTTAAAAAGAAAGAAAAAAAAACTTCTGACTTGGCTGTCACAGTAAGGCATTCTTCTTCTTCTTCTTCTTTCGGCTGCTCCCATTAGGGAGACATATTGTTGTTGGTATAAAGTAGCGTTTCCTCTGCTGAGTAATTCATTGACTGAAAGTGCTCTGTCAGTGTGTTAGGGTATGTAGTTTTAATTCCATGGCTCATCAGTTTCACTTTCATGCTCTGTCATAGTGCACTAGTGTTAGTGTGTCAGAGAAAGGATTGTTCATAATGGCACACAGTTTTGTTTTAATTCTCTCCTTTACTACTACCTCCAGGATGTCCAGAGTGTGTCCCATAACTGCAGCGTGCCCTTTTAATTAGCTTGTTGATTCGGTGGGCCTCTCTTGAAGTGATGTTACCAGTCTATAATATCACAGCATAGAAAATTGTACAGGCCATCACAGACTTGTAGAAGATGTGAAGGCTGTCATTTCCCATATTAAAGGATCAAAGTCTTCTAAGATAAAGATCCTGCTCTCTCCTTTCTTATATACTGTAGTTCCTCTTTCTTATGTGACCAGTCCAATTTGTCATAGATGTGGACCCCCCTGAATAGTGACCTGATATAGAGGTGAAACTCAATAACCGGTTCTTTGGTTTTGTTGATGGTAAGATGCAAACAATTCTCTTTGCATCAAGAAACAAACTTCTCCACCTGACTCCCACACTCATCCCTATTAACAATACACCCCATAAGTGCATTTGCAATGGGCAGTTTTGCTGCTTCTTAGCTCCAGAATCTTGGGTTCAAATCCCAGCCCAGGCTGTGTTTTTGGAGAGATTGCTTCCTGCACCCCAATACTGTGTATGTTCAATTAACTGGCATTCTAACCCCGCCTCATGTGGATGTGTGCATGAATGTGGCTGGTGTTCCATTCAAGAGTGGTTCTTCTATTGTATTTGTACTGCTGAAATAAAATGGCAACATCAATGACCCTGACCTGGTTTAGGCAGATTAGGGAATGCTTAAGTGGCTGGAATTTCCATAGTGGGTTATAATCAAGCACAGAGTCAAATACAACTTATAAATACTCTCCGTCAGTTGCTGTAGCATCCAAATGTTGAATACACCATAGATACTGTAATACTAGTTAAGTCTTTCAAGTCTATTTTTTAATCTAGCTTTTTCTTTTTCAACATTCTCCTGAAGCACATTCATGCATTTATTTTCCTGAGGTCAAACTCTGCAGCCTCGGGCACAAGGTAAGAACCAGCCCTGAACCGGACACCAGTCCACCTCGGATGTTCTCCAACCCACACCCACTCTCATTCACATGTAGCAGTGGAGATCTGCTAACCAACCTAACCTGCATATGGGTGAGATCAGTGTTATATGCAAGACACGTTTTCTTACAGCTGAACCTGCAAATGTGTTCAGCTACAAACCACTAGACGGGGCTATTTAAATTGTTAAGAAAAGACTAAATGTATCGTACCACAGCAATCTCTATTACATTTTTATTAGATGGCCTAGTACTCTGGCCACTGGACACATGATGTTTTATTTTCTGTTTTTATGTTGTTTATGTATTTTCATGTTTATCCACTGCCCAGCATAGCTGTAGACAAACACATTCTGTGAAAGTGTATTAAATGAGTGCAATATTGGTAGTCTGCTTTGTATCATATGACAAATTTCAGAATGGGCGGCACGATGGCGCAGTGGTAGCGTTGCTGCCTCGCAGTAAGGTGACCTGGGTTCGCTTTCCAGGTCCTCCCTGCATGGAGTTTGCATGTTCTCCCTGTGTCTGCGTGGGTTTCCTCCGGGTGCTCCGGTTTCCTCCCACAGTCCAAAGACATACAGGTTAGGTGCATTGGCGATTCTAAATTGTCCCTAATGTGTGCTTGGTGTGTGTGTGTGTGTCCTGCAGTGGGTTGGTGCCCTGCCCGGGATTGGTTCCTGCTTTGCGACACTGTGTTGGCTGGGATTGGCTCCAGAAGACCCGCGTGACCCTGTGTTTGGATTCAGCGTTCGGCAGGTTGGAGAATGGTATGGTATGGTATGGTAAATTTCAGAATTGATCAAAAACACTTACAAATCACTAACGTTAGTTGTCTGAACAACTTATTAATATTGTGTCTGACCAAAATCTGATAGATCAACATAATACTGTACTTGGTAAATTATAAAATTGTATTGATTCTTTCAAATATTGAACTGAAGTTTTATTAGCATGCTGATAACATTCATTTTTTGTACTTCATGAGGTAACACAAGTGTTATTAAACATCATGGAATGATACAGTATAACTTGGCATGACATCATGCATTCCTGAAAAAGACATGTTTGTGCATCGCTGTGCCAAGTCAAAGAATTATATTCTTCTAAATATTCCACAGATTTCTTCAAGGATTCAAAACAAGTTTGTTTGAAGTCATATATTGTACAAATGACCCTGGAAAGATCAATTTGTCAAACGCATACTGTCATGAACGTGCCTTATGGGAGTGTCATGAGCTAGGTGTTCAAAGCATGTACTGTAGTCCCAAAAACACCTCCAAAAATGCCCACTAGAGAGGGATTTCACCATTAAATCTTGGTAAGTAATATGACAAACACAGAGTCTTTATTCTTTACAAATTTGCTGCTAACACGAATGAAGCTCCATCAGTACACAAAAGGTAAAAATGGAGTTGCCTGTAACACCCAAGGCAATCTAAAGCAAACAAGTCTCAATATACAGCAGATATTCAAAGAATTGTTAAAATACAGAGGAGAAGGTCGAAATCAAATAAACACAGGTAAACTCACAGCTCCCAGACACGTTTGAAATGAACCATCAGGAACTGTGGGAGACCCTCCTGATTTATTGGGCAGATGGCAGTAATTGGAAGGTAACCCAGTCTCTTGGGAGACCAACTACAAAACACATAGAAGATAACACAGGCAGCTTACATACATAAACAAAATCAAAAACAAAGAATAAAGCACATAATTAACAAAAGTAACATTAACATAAGCAGCAAAAATGAAAGAATCAAAAATGAACAAAACAGACATGCATTTCAGCCCCAGGATGGGGAGGAACCCTGCCTGAGACGTGACAGGGAGGGGGTTCACGAGACATAAAGCAAGGGTCGAGTTTGGGAGAGATGCAATTACTAACCTCTCTTCCTTATTTTACCCCATAGAGGAGGAGCCCTTCTACGAGATTACCTGGAATCTCCGCCTCTTACTGATCCAATTATATAAAAGAACAGAGCTGGCCAGAAGTCAACATACATTTTAGGAGTCACATTAGTTCACAGTAGCAATAACTTGGAGACTACTTCTGAAATGTTTTATTCAGTCTTTTGTTTTTCTTAGTTATTTCTTTGGCATTGTTTTAGTATTAAGCAGGGTTCTCCTGAAGACCCCAACACTTTGTTGTCTTGTCTTGTTCCGTATTACAACACTCATTCACTTAATCACACTTAGAGTTGCAGGGAGCAAAGTATATCCTAGCAGTGGTTGTCACAAAGCAATATCTGTCTCTTCATCAGAATGCATACTGACAAAGAGGAACAATCACATTGGGCAATTCAGAGTCACCAATTCACCTTACAAACAGCCCTCTTTGAGACTGATTATAGGAAAAAAAAAACAAGTAGACACAACATGCAAACTCCACATAACATCCATACCAAGATGAGCTATAAAAATTGTTCAATACTTGTATAGGAGATACTTTAACCTTTACAGCTGACAGATTTCAGGTAATAGGCCTTAGCCTGAAAGTCTTGTCAAGCCGAACAATAGTGCAGTGTCTTCTGGGAAACCAGAATGGCAAAGCAGGATTCAGAGTATTTTACATTGTTAGAAAGTGAAGTAGGATATTAGAATTGTTGGTCTGTTTAGGGATTCAAGCAGCTTTTAGATTGACCTTGACCTTGTAAGATAATGACATAGTACCATTTTCTGAGTTTTGTGAAACTGTAAAAATGTCAACCACCCTACTAGCAGAAAGAAAGCCAGATGCGTGTGTTTGTTTTGTGAGAAAAGGGAGGAAGAGACTTGTGGCCTTTTCTTAGACTTTTTTCAAAATGTGTTCTCTTTGTTCAGTTGATATTTTCATGGATTTTTTTACTTCAGTTTCTGCTTTTCTCACATTTTTGTAAAGAGTCTGTTCAGCTGCAAAAAAATGAGGTGCCTCTCAGCTGAAATGGCTACTGTTATGGAGTTCTTTCTCTTAGCTGCTGTATATTTGCAAAAAAAAAACACTCTCTCTGGCAAGAAATCTTCCATTTCATTTTTGATTAAGTATATACGCTCACCAGCCACTTTATTAGGTAACACTTGTTCAGCTGCTTGTCAGTCAATCACATGGCAGCAGCTCAATGCATTTAGGCGTGTAGACATTGTCAAGACAACCAGCTGACGATCAAATTTAGCATCAGATTGGGGAACAAAGATGATTTAAGTGACTTTGAATGTGGCATGGGTGTTGGTCTGAGTATTTCAGAAACTGCAGGGATTTTCATGCACAACCATCTCTAGGGTGTACTGAGAATAGTCTGAAAAAGAGAAAATATCCAGTGAGCTGCTGATAATGGGCAAACAAATGCCTTGCGGATGTCAGAGGTCAGAAGAGAATGGCTAGACTGGTTTGAGCTGATAGAAAGGCAACAGTAACTGAAATAACCACTCATTACAACCAAAGCATACTGAAGAGCATCTCTGAATGCACAAACCTTGAAGCAGATGGGCTATAGCAGCAGGAGACCACACTAGAAGTCACTCCTTTCAGGTAAGAAAAGGCAACTGAGGCTACTACTCACACAGGCTCACCAAAATTGGACAACAGAAGATTGGAAAAATGTTGCCTGGTCTGTTGAGTCTCAATTTCTGCTGTGACATTCAGATGGTAGGATCAGAATTTGGTATCAACAACATGAAAGCATGGATCCATCCTGCCTTGTATCAATGGCTCTGGTTGGTGGTGTTGGTGTAATGGTGTGGGGGATATTTTTTGGCACACTTTGGGCCCCTTAGTACCAATTGAGCATCATTTAAATGCTCAGACTACCTGAGCATTGTTTCTGATCATGTCCATATCTCTATGACCACAGTGCATCAATTTTCTAATGGCTACCTCCAGCAGGATAGTGTGCAATATCATAAAGCTCAAATCATCATAAGATGGTTTCATCAACATTACAATGAGTTCACTGTACTCAAATGTCCTCCATAGTCACCAGTTCTCAATCCAATAGAGCACCTTTGGGATGTGGTGGAACAGATGATTCACATCAGGGATGTGCAGCTGAGAAATCTACAGCAACTGCAAGACACTATCTTGTCAATCTGAACCAAAATTCCTGAGGAATGTTTACAGCACCTTGCTGAATCAATGCCATGAAGAATTTTGGCAGCTCTTAAGGCAAAAGAGGGTCCAACCCAGTGCTAGCAAGGTGTACCTAACAAAGTGGCAGGTGAGGGTATAATATATAACTAAGGAACTGAACCACCTGGAGTGTCTTGCTGATGTGAAGACTTAACCCATCCATCCATCCATCCATTATCCAACCAGCTATATCCTAACTACAGGGTCATGGGATCTGCTGGAGCCAACCCCAGCCAACACAGGACGCAAGGCAGGAAACAAACCCCGGGCAGGGCGCCAGCCCACCGCTATTTATTTTAAAGAAATATAACTTAAAGTGAAAGTTTAAATCAATGCCTCTGTCCAACTGCTACTAGCGAGCTCAGAAGTTAGGATTGATCATTTCTTGTCTAACTGCAGTCCCTTAAGGGTGTATGATGACACTCTTATAAAGCTCTCAATTGATGATAAAACTAGGGATTTGAAAGTAAAAACAAGCCCAGTCAGCAAGCAGTCTGCCATTAGTGGTCTTTAGGGTTGAATATGTGGGCTACAGACATGCAGTGACACAGGTAAGAGGTTGCAGGAAACAGCTATATAACGGGTCTTGACACTTCTTCATATTCCCCATTAAGAAAAGAACCAAAGAGGTAAGTTGATACCTTTCATGTTAGGCGACTGTCACAGGCAATCTGCTAACATGATCTGCTAAAACAATGTGAACGATCACAGGGTGGTTGGGCAAACCATCCATGGACCACTGGCTTAAATGATGAGCATAAAACTGGGTTTGATTTTGCTCTTCATTGCAAAACATCTCAATACTTTTCTGAAGTAATGCAAATAGAATATTGCCACATCTGTTTTGAGGTTGCAGATGTTTTTGGAAAATGAAGAATGAACAAGGAAGTTGGGTAGGCTGTTGTCATAGCCAGCAGAAGGAGATGGGATGAAACAACATACAAGTCAGAACTGTTAGCAGGCTAAAGTCAGGACCCCAGGATCTAAAGGAAATAAAACATTTTGTTGAATAGATAGAAAGAATAAAAATCTGAATTAGTTTAAGTTGCCCTAATCCAAGGTGTTTGTAAGAAATGTCCTGATTGATTTAATGAGACAGAAGTGCATAATAGTTGAAGTATTAAGATGTGTGCTTCAATGTAAACGTTTAAAGACTAAATATTCTCAATTGCAATAAAAATGTGGCATTTCTCACCCTTTGATGGCTGTCCATAGAGGGTTAGAGCCCTAGTAAAGGATCACAAAATAACATATTCATAATCACTTAACTTAAAGTAGTCTAAATTAATACCCAATATTCTTATTTTGAAACAGATAATTATTTTACCTTCTGGGAGTCGCTCTTTGAGGGCTTGGACCATCATTAAAGAATCAGATATTAAAAATGTTATCATATTCTTGATCAGCATCCTCAGAATAATATAAACTGGCACTCCACATGTTTGTAGTACTGACCACTTGTATCTCATTAGGGAGTGAACCCCTGAAGTTGGCATGAACTGATTCAAGTCCTTCTGATCATTTTTGCTGAGGAGAGCTATTGGTTTACTCTTTATCATAAAGGTATAATTACCTGCACAATATATGGTCCAAAATGGCCTAAAATTGGAGGTTTTTGGGCGTGGAAGGCCAAAAGTAGGTGAGGACCCGACACATCTTGACATCTTATGTAACTAGACATCAAGAAAAGTCCAACTGTATATCATATGTGGGAGCTTTCTTGTACCAGCGAGTCTAGAGGTGCCAAACAAAAAAGAAGTGATTTCTAAAAATTTCATAATAAATTCTTATAAACACAATTAATATCAAGGAACGGAAAAGGAACAAATCCAAAAAATGAAGTCCGAAACATCCTTCAATCCATTTTCTGAATCTGGTGACTGTCTCTTATCCAATGCTGTCAGGACTAGCTCAGGGTCCAAATAAACTTGAATTGAATTCAGTGGGTTTGAGAATGTTGCCTTAATCCGTTTTATTTTGCCATGCCTCCCAAAAAGAAAGACTTTTATGATGTAAGGGTAGAGTATTTAGCGGTTTATGTTTTTAAATGTGGTTATACAGGTCAGTTCATACATGAACCTTCAAAAACTTGAATAAAGTACTGGTCAGTCAGTCATCTTCCAACCCGCTATATCCTAACACAGGGTCACGGGGGCCTGCTGGAGCCAATCCCAGCCAACACAGAGCGCAAGGTAGGAACAAATTCCTGGGCAGGGCGCCAGCCCACCACAGGGCTAAAGTACTGGTATTAAATGTAAAATTAAAAATACATACATATATATGTTGTACATAAATAGGTGTTCAGTATCTAGACACATAATAAAATTAGGGTGTTATTGAATTTGCATGTTTCATGTTTCAGGCAGGCAGTGGCACAGTAGTTAAGGCTTTGGATTTCAATCCCTGAGATTTTGTGTTTGAATCTTGACACTGTGTGACCCTTAGCAAGTCACTTTACCTGTCTTTGCTCCAATTGGAAAAAACAAAAAGAAATGTAACCAATTGTATCGCAAATGTTGTTAGTCATTTTGACTAAAAGCATTGACAAAATAAATAAATGTAAATGTCATGAGTACACTGACTTTATTTATGGTCAACAAGGAAACTGTAAGAGCTACTAGATGAACGTAAGGTTTTACAGAGGTTTATATTCAATGATGTAGGAAATTAAGGCCTTTTATTAAAATCTGAGATGGCAGTGTGGAGCCTAGTAACTGTATAGTTGGGTTCACCACATCATGTCTTTAGTGGCCTTAACCCAGAATATCTGAGGAATTAACCTAATCATTCTCTTAAAGCCTGGACACTATCTGTGTTTGCACTGCTCTAGTTATCTGAATGTGCTGAAAGGTTATTCTGTTGACACTCCCCTTGGTAATATTCTACTCTCTTACAGATCTAATGTAATTAATAAGGGGTTGCTGATTTACTGAGATGTCCATGTCCATTATTTTACATTGTGTAAGAATGACACAAAAACAAATCAGAAAGGGTTTGAGGGACTTTTGTGATCCCATTATATTCTGAGAAGCAGAACAAAAAAATGTGGCACACGTGTTATGTCTTTTCAGACTGGAGTACAAGATTAGACTGAGGTGAGATGGAGTAGGAACTGCTTATTTAGGATCCAGGCAGAAAGAGGCAGGTCCAGGAGGGCGTATAACGGAAGTGATGTCAGAGGTGAAACGTGAGGGTGGAGAAGAAATGTTATAAGCAACAGCACTAACCCATGGTCATTATCAGAGCCCTTCAGCTGTCCCCAAAACACACACAGGTGACAAGAGGCAAAACATTGTGTTCGTATTTTAGAATACAAAAGTAGTATATGATATAATTCAGTCAAACCTACAGAAGCTTGTCTCTTCATGCAAATCAAACTTTCATGCTCCAAATAAAAACTACTGTTTCGGGACACTGAAAGCCATCATTCAGAGTGGGGATTGCAATAGGCAGCTGTTATGAAGAAAATCATTATGGACACACTCTCTAAACACCTGCAATCCTCAAGCTCTCAACAAGACCAATGATCAGAGTTATTTTCTTTGAATAGCAATGTATTCCTCTTCTCAATTTCCACTGGTCGAGTCTGGAATTTTTTTCAACACTTTATTTAGTCTTTCTTCTCTTTGGTGTATCAATCCTTTTTACATCACTTTTCTTTGTTATACACAGTTTGTTCCATAGCTATTCCACACAATGTTGTATTAAGTATGTTGATGTCCTTAATACCTTTTTATATATCAGATATCCCATTTGTTCTTTATAACTTTTTTTGCCAAATCAATGATCTGAGCCCTGTGATTGTGAAATATGTCAGCCTTTCCAAGAATTGGCAGTGACTAGGCTTTCTTACTCTTTTTTATACAAAATAACCGAAACAGTCAAACTGGACTTTCATTTTAAGATTCTGATGAATTCACATGGGTTTACTGAATTATTAAAGAACTGTTACAAAGAACTAATGTGACAGCTATTCAGTGTCGTAAACTGGCTTGTAATAAGACTTTCATTTTTATATTATTGTTGTGATACACTTTACTAAGACACTGTTCCTTCTTTCTATGCTATCATTTTTATTTCTTTAAACATGTTTCTGTTATTGATCTTCCTAATAATTTTGCCCACCGATTTTAATTTTGGATGCCTTCAAATGTGTATACACAAAATTGTTGTATGTTATTTCACTCACCTTAGGCCAATTGTCACATTACATGTGTTTTTGTTGTGGGGCATGTCAGATTTGCCAATTGCAGTCACTGATCTCGTCGCTGCACGAAGTCAAAATCACAGTTTATGTCACATTTACTGACCATGAGCCAATCTTCCAGCACAGTGGTGTTTATCCTTTTCCTGACAGCGAATAGCATACTGCCTGATGGAGCTGGCAATGTATGAAAGGTTAACAGCTGTAGCACGTTCAGCAGCAATCTCTGCCCCTTATTTATTTTTTCCATTCTGCTGTAGTACAAAAAACACAAGACATCAGAGAGATAAGCTTCTCTTCTATTTGGGAGGTTCAAACCTTGTGTGTTCCTTATCTCTTGTCACTATATTCTATGCATTGAACTTCATTGGTTCTCAACTCTCGCAAGCAAAGAGCCCGCCCCTCCCATTAAATCTTAGCCAGTCCCAGACTAGTTGGTTTCAGTTGTTGGATGTGTCACTTTAGACAATCAACTTCACAGGGGCGCGCTGATGAATGTCACCAACTGTTTAACTCTTTGAGGGCTGAATATTTTTTCCAAAAAATAGTTTCTGAAAAGCAATGGTTTCACACAGAAATCAACGTAAAACGTCTGTTGCTGCATGCTGTGGCAGCCAGTTTGACAAGAATGTGCGGCAGGCATGCTGCCAAGCTGTCTTCACGTGGCAGAGACAGCAGCAGCAGAGATCACAGTTGCAGTGCATTGCAATCTTATCATTGTTAAGAGGTATTCCTCCCTGGTGAACACTGCTGTAGGCATATCAGCTATATGAACTCGTTCAGCACCATGATAAGCGGGGGACCAGTGAACTGAAGCTGGAACCTCACATTTGTTTTCGATCACTTGTCGACAAGTCATACTCTAGTTCAGAGATAATAGGCAAAACATCGTCCACGCAGTAGTTTGCTTTTTGCATTCACTTTGATCTCTCGCTAGATGTCACTGCCATTTTTACTGATGTTTGCACCTTGCTATCACACGAGCACAGGAAATCTCAGTCAAAACCAATGAAGCTAACTTTCCTTCTAGCAAAGAGAGTCCAGCTAAAACATAACAGTTGGTTTTGTCACCGTTTACAGTTGATAACCATCGTCAACTCCTCCTTTTGACAAAAGTCGACATCAGCCCTGAAAGAGTTAAGACAATATAAATGGCTATGATTGAAAATCACTGGATAAGTCAACTAAAATGTAATAGCTTTTAGTGGTAGTAAACTCTTTGCTTTGAGTTATATGCTTACATTTACAGCAAGCTATTTTCTGTTGTCAGTTAACCTAACACATACATTGGAGTGTATGAGAAAAATGACACTACCAAGAGAAAAATCTGCATGCTCAGGGAGAATTCGTCACCCCAACAGCAATTGGGCTGGGATTAAAATCTACTCTTTAATACTTTAGAACATTTTTTGTTTCATAAACGTCCCCTAAGCTTTGCCATGTCATCGTTTTTTGTGAATTCTTGCCTTTTGTTTGATAAATAACATTGACCATTTAGAGTGCTTGGCATCCATAGAATATATACAAAAGTGTAATAGTCACACTCACTCTGTAGAGGGTACACAGTTTGTAGGAAAAGGTATTTTCAAATTTATGTACTATAGAAAAATTGTGTATTGAAACTATCATTGATTTTTTTTAACAGAAAAATATACTATCCATCTATGTCATCATCATAATTTTTAACTTATCACAGTGGAGATCAAGAGTATAGGCTTGCAGATTAATCTGGTGAGAACAGACCAAGGAAAACAATGACAGCTCATTAAAGACAAAGAAACCAAGAAAAGACAATGTGAAAAGCAATTGCGAATGTCCAAAGCCGTGTGCTAACTATAAATCCTTAGTCACAGCCGCCCTTTGTTTACAGGAATTTCATAACAGCAACCAGATTGCAACATCTAAAATCACAAGACTTGATCTTTTCTCTCTGAAATACTGCATTTATTATAACCTCAGCTTTTTTTTTGCAAATGAATAGGCTACAATATTCCAGATGTCAGTGACTTGATCAGATAACAAATCAGCTCATATTGATTTGGATACATTCGACAGAGAACAGACCTTCAGCTTTCCAGCCCTACACGCCACAGAGCCACCGGGCTGTGCTGAAAGGCCAAGTTGGGGGAGGAACAGGTCCTCTCTACATGGTTGGCAACCTTAGTGAATATGAGCATTTCTTTTGAAATGTTGCTTCTTTGGACATAAGAAATTTGTTACATTAATTAATAATTATTTATATTTTATAATGATAAATCTATTATACTTTATAAATCTATTATTTAGAATTCAGTGATATTGGTAGGAACAAGCACAAAAAGCAGTGCTGAAGACAAAATTGTATTATTAGCACAGCATATTACTTTTACTGATTTCAGAATGTGATAATAAAAAACAATAGAAACAATGAGACTCACTGGGTGTAAGATTTCTGTGCTAGTCAAACTCCATTATTCTTCATTTACTGTTTCTTGAGAAATGTCACTGATATCAATAAGTACCTGTTAAATCAATAAATTGTTTCATTCTCTACATCACAGATATATTTCCATGATGACCACATTACATGTATATGAGGCTATGTCAAATACTTTATAAATGGGAATATATACTGCACTGGGTTGGCTCCCTGCCCAGGATTGGTTCCTGCCTTACGCCCTGTGTTGGCTAGGATTGGCAATCCAGACCCCTGTGACCCTGTGTTCGGATTCAGCGGGTTGGAAAATGAATGGATGGATGAGAATATATAGCACAACCTTAAATTAATACTATTGTGCTGTACTTTTATGGGTGCTTTTAAAATACAATGTATCACATAAGACCAACTTGACTGTAAGTGTAATTGCAACACTTTTTCTTTTGGTCATAAAAGGGATTTACCTAAGTAGCACCGTATGCATTGCAGGATTTGTGTTCATCATTTTGACCACAGGAAAATGTAGATGTTCACTGGGAAATACATTAGGCTGAATTGGTTTAGAGATTCCACTAGTTAGAACCTTTCAGCTAGACAGCTGTGGAGAAAAGATGGCCAAGTGCAAAAATTTTTCCTGCAAAAAATATTATAGCCTTTCCTTAAGTAAAAGTGCTTTAGTGACATCTCTTGACTCACGATCACTGCAGAATGTTCAGCAGTCTTCTCAGGCTAAACTGTAGCAGATCTCATACATACAGGACTGCCAGCTTGCTGATGAGCACTAAGGCTGTCTGACCCATTTCTAATGGCACAGTTAGAAGTCTGCCGTTTCCTTTTAGCTGAATGCATCACCACAGCCTAAGGACACTACTCTGAAGGAAAATGGCAGCAAGACTGTTTACTTTCAGTCTAACTTGCTTTTGCTGATTACCTTCAAAAAGCCATTACAGTTGCCACTGTGTGTTATAATGAAAATCAACAGTAGCAATAACAACAACCTACTTTCAGGAAAATGTGGCAGATGTTCATCTCACGGCTATTGATCATTCAAGGTGATGTCACCATCATGGGCCTGCAAGGTTTTATATGTGTTCAGCCAGCCGAGATGGGCACATGTCACTCTTCTTTTCAGGTTGCTGCACTGGCTTCCTCTAGCAGTTCAGATCCTTGATGCTTGCTTACAGAGCTGTCAATGGGTCAGCACCTATGTATAATAATAATAATAATATATTGTGGCGGACGGCCGGGACCCATGCCCGGCCAGGATGCCCCTTTGTCACCGGATCCAGGGGAGCAGCCATGGGAGCCCCTCGGAACCTTTGTTGGTAGCCCCCCTGGGTTGTGTCGGGGCCACTTTTGTGGAACACCGGAGCTCATCCTGGTTGGGCTCCGTGACCTCCGCCGGAGGAGCTGCATAGAGCTGCATGGCTTAATGAGCCCGTCTGGGCGGGAGTGCAGCCTGAAGTAGGTCAACGAGCACCTGCAGCACTTGCAGCACTTGCAGGTGGGCTATAAGAGGAGCCTGCAGCCACTATTCAAGGCACCAGAGTCGGAAGGAGAAGGACGACGCTGCCTGGGAGGAGTAGTGGAGGAGGAAGACAAAGAGTGTGATTTGGGGTGATTTTTCTTTGTGTGTTTTTGGGACTGTGTAGGGCCTGTGGGACACGGGGAAGATGTGCCCCATGGCTGAAGAAAAAATAAATAGTTTGTTTATTTTACCCGTGCCTCTGGTGTCAGTCTGTGTCGGGTCAGCACCAATAAAGTGCCTTTGCCACAATATTTTATTTATATAGTACCTTTCCCATGCTCCCATTTGTGCTATGAAGACATTCATGAAGTCCTATGTTCCTTCTCACCCACTCAGGTCTTCTACTGCACAGCATTTGGTGATGCCACCTTAGCATGGCATCAGATCTCACCCAGACTCTTTTTGTGTGTAGGTCCTAGCTAGTGGAATGAGCTACTCACCTCCATCAGAACTGCTGACTCCCTAAATGTGCTTAAGAAGAGTTTGAAGACTCTTGTTCTGTGAATATCTATCTATTTGATAATGGCTTTTATAATTTCTTGTAACTAAGAAAAGATTAACTAGTTTTGTGTTCTGTTTGATTTAAAGCTCTTCATTTGTAATGATCACTTTTATACCCTTGTCCTCTAACACATATTCCCAAACAGTCTTCAGACTCATGTTTTTGTGAGTCGCTTTGGATAAAAGCGTCTGCTAAGCAAATAAATGTAAATGTAAATATGGCTTAAACTGGAAGAATCCATAATGGGGGAGTGTACTTTATTGAGTTCAGGTCCACCCAAAGAGATTTTCACAGAATAGGGTTTAGTAAAATAGTTTCCCGTAAAATAATGCTTTAGCTAGGTACAGTATATGGTATGACACCAGTGGAGGTGCAGTTAAACACACAAATGAGCTACAAAGGCCATTCCTTCCTGCATTTGAAGAACCCTATGGTGACAAAACAAAATGACTTATCTGTGTTAGGTTCCTCCAGGAGCAATTGAGCAGTGATCAGATCAACCCCCATGGCAGTGGAACTTCTCATGATAATAGTCAGTCAATCATTTTCTAAACCGATTTGTCCTGAACAGAGTCACGGGAGGTGCTGGAGCCTATCCCAGGTAGCACAGGCAGGAACAAAGCCTGGACAGGGAGCTAGTCCATCGCAGGAAAAACACACACACACCCCAACCACACCCTAGGGCCAATTTAGTATTGCCAATCCATCTAACTTACATGTCTTTGGACTGAAACCCATGCAAGCATGGGGAGAACATACCAACCCACGCAGGGAGGACCTGGAATGAGAAACCTGGGTCTCCTTACTGAAAGGCAACATATATAGGTACAAGTCTTTAAATACACAAGAATTTCCAGCTTATTAAAAAGCTCACAAATGAGGATGTGACACAGAACAAATGCTAAATACACAACTGCCAAGTTTATGGTTAATTAGAAATTCTGGACATCTCATTACTCCAGTTTCAACATTAGTCTCACTGACATAAGAAAGGACAGAACTGGAAGAGAT
Organism: Erpetoichthys calabaricus; assembly: GCF_900747795.2. Taxonomy (NCBI): domain Eukaryota; kingdom Metazoa; phylum Chordata; class Cladistia; order Polypteriformes; family Polypteridae; genus Erpetoichthys; species Erpetoichthys calabaricus. The sequence goes on from NC_041406.2 coordinate 74,303,518, forward strand.
CTGATGGTCTAATCTGGACAATTATGACAACTGAACAGAAATTGACTGTGATTATTTCAATGAGACCAAAAATATTATTACTTTCATGAAATTAACAAACTCAGTTTATGGAAAAATAGACAAAAAACAGGTGAGGTGTAAAATACTGTGATTAAGAACAAAACGTTACAATAGAAAAAGACAGTACCGCTAACTAAAACTTGAAGTTGGAATAGGTTGCCGTAAAGTTCAACTTCCAGTTCCGGGCCCTTAGTTGATGTCACTTCTGGTTCTGGCCCTTAGATGACTTTACTTCCAGTCAAGAAGACATCACTTCCAGTTCTGGCCCCTTTGATGACGTCACTTCCTATATGGGCCTTTAAAGCCGCCATCTTACCACCATGGAATCAGTTCTGTTTTGGACTCGATCTTGTGAACAACTCTGTTAATTTCAAAAACCTTTTGCAGCCAGGGATATTATACGGGTGGCTGCCCCAAACCTTTTCATGATGTCTGGTCTGTGTTTATATCACAGCAGTTTATGAAGATCGTTGTCAGACTATTAAAGAGATTTCTGAATTGACTTCTGTGTCTTGGAGTTCTTGCCACCTTCCCTACTTACCTGATATTGGTTTGTGCAACTTTTTCTTATTCCCGCATATGATAAAAGAACTCAAAGGAAAGCGTTTTTGTACCGTGGAGGAAGTCAAAGAAAAATCACTGCATAAATACATAAAGTAAGTTTACAGTTGTGAGTACGTGAAACACAAACTTTATTCTTGTATTATTATTTATTTATTAATTATTGTATTATTTATTTGTATTGTTTGTCTTCTTATTTGTCTTCTTCTTCTTGGACCAGGCTAACGGCTCAGTTTTAACAATATTTGCAAACCTACTTAATCCATTTCAGTGCTTTGGAGAATTATGGTCTATGTCAGTAGCACTGGGCACAAAGCAGGATCATACTCTGGATAGAGAGACACACCTTTGCAGAGCACACTCAGACAAGCACAGTTTACAATTGCTAATCTCATACACACATCCTTGGAAGAAACTGGGACATACACAAACACATACAACTGGCGAGAAACTGATTCAGAAAATGGATGTATGAATAGTTTCAGAAAGCAATACAGAAAAGTTGGGACGTCTGACTGGATTGAGTAAACATCATAGAAAGAGGTCATGGAGAAGCAACAAAAGTGAATGACTGTTTGCCAAGATTATATAGAGCAAGTAGTGTATTTGGGTATTCAGTAGGATTCAGCTGTGAAATCTTGAATATTATTCTAAAATAAATAAACAGAATGCCACTCTACCAGCTGAGTTACAAACATGTTTAAGATATGTTGTATATCATTTGTCCATGACCTAGTCCTACAAGTGGTTTTATGACTGTGCCTTGTAGCTTCCTTCAACACTAATGAGAAAGTGGGAGAGATTTAAGAATGAGATTCAAAATATCGATGTCAGGAACTGGGTGCCACCATCTTTTTCTTGGTTGATGGGGCTACTCCAATTGGGCCTGCAGTGTTCTAGGTTTGCAACCTAAACTTTCAGATTTAATGATGGGGTTTGAAAGCTTTATTCCCACCCAATTATTCTTAACATTTAAATGCAGACCACCTTTTTTATGAAATCATTTTATTAAAAGTGGACTATTAGTACAAACTTTCTCCATTCAAGTCTATACATTACAAGCCACTGAGGTGTATGAAACTGCAGTACCATTTACTCTCTTAAAGGTAGCCACAGAAATTTGAAAAAAAAGCAGTTTAACATCACAAATGCATTAAGTACTTGACATTATGCTGATGTGACTGACTGCTATCTTGATTTTCACCCACAGTTGATGAGGATCGCGTGACAGCACTAAACTTGAAAAAGCAAGCCTTATACTGTACATGCTCTGTTCACTACATGGAAAAAGAGCCGACGGTATGACATTCCTGTTTCAAAGAAGTGTTCAGTCCTGGTGTGGAAATAATAGGTATTTAGAAAATTGTTTTTCAATTGTTGGGTGGCTACGCACTGTCCAGCAAACACCTGGGTGAACGGTGGTTAGTATTGCTACCAGACACTTCCTGAGACTTGTGTTTGAGTCGTGCAGCATGTGATCTTTCCATGTTATTGTGGCTTATCTTTTTTACCTCAAAGTTGTTTGATTCTAAACTTGATGTGGTGCTGTTTCAATTTAGAAAAGTCATAGCAAATTTATTTTCCTGGCAGCAGGTCATTGTGAGGTTTACTTAATATTGCTGTGTTTTTGTCAGATGATGGCGATGTCAGGCAGTATCAAAATGATCTAATGCCAGTTCAGATATCCCAGGCACAAGCATCCCATTGTTAAAATGATTTTTTTGTGATTCAATGGTGCATGAACTTGCATGTCTCATTAATCATTAGATAAAGAATGGTGTATATTATTAGTTACACAGGTTAATGTTAAGGCTAGAGAAATCTGTACACATATTGTAAAGGAGAATTCTGGTGTGGCCCACCTGATTTTCATAGCAAAAGTGCCACTGGCAAGAATATGGCATTTAGCCAGTCATAGCTTGTGAATTGCTGTTAGTTTAATATGTCAAATGGTCAAAATTGGAATATTCTCAAGGTTATGCTTTCAATTACACTAAGAGTTGCCATGCCCCATATATTTATTATAAGACTCAGCAGAACCCTGGAATGTGTTCACTGTGGTAGGAATAGTGTCATAAGTACCCTGACACAGAAAAAGGAAGTACATTGCTTGAGTTAAATTAGTGTAAAAAAGGCAAAATAGTAAAAAAACATTTTTTAATTTTTTGTGTTGTATAACATATAATAATAAAATAGATAAAAGGGTAATCTGACACCTACTAAGTGCAGTCTGCCCCACATAAGCAATGAAAAAATAGCAATGTATAGGAATTACTGTATTAGTGTACTCATTACTTGCAGCAAGATTTCTTTCAGTACGCTCCACCTGCAGCTCTGAGACAGAAAACTTTCCCTTCACATACAGCAGGCAGCTGAATAAAATGAAATGCTTAGCAATGCTGCAAATCTTACAGAAAGAAAGCAGATAACATTAATAACCTACTTTAAGAGAATCTAATGCTAAATTGTGGGTAACCACAAGCAAAACTGGTCAACGATACTCCTTCACTATAAAAGGAAATTGGACCATATATTTACAGATATTATTTATTCATTAAAAAAATTGAACAAATATATAAAAACTAGCCATGTGCGCCCAACTACGTTGCGTGTGTTAAAGTTGTCTGTGAAGGGCTCACTGTTTAAACACGGCTGCCAGTCGTGAACTGGGCCCTTCGTCGCACAGCATTATGATTTTTTATAAGGGAAACAAAATTACAAAAGAAAACCCTTGGACATTGATTCGATAGGAACGGCCTACTCTGAATCACTGTCCGAATAGTAATTATGTGGTGGTGTAGGAGCATTTCTGCTTCTCTCCGTTCACAGTCCATCTCGTTTTCACGATGCTGTCATTTCCTCTCACAATCTCTTCTCAACCTTTCTCCAATCTTGCAGGTTGCTTTGTGGCAATCCAAAGAGTAAGGCAATATACACGGAGCAATGGTTATAAAAGGGGGACACATAGGTATCCAGGCTCTTTAAAGCATAAATAGGGATCACTTCACTGACATGTGAGCAAGCCAGGGTACAACTGTGAGACGCGCAGCACTCGCCGGCTTCAACGTAACAATAATAATTTCCGGAACGTGCTGTTATGTTGTCATTCATTTTACCCACTGTCTTTCTTTCATTCATATGTTACGTAGGCACGTACCTTTTTATCTTCAGCAATCTCATTCTCTAACCAGGCCTCAGGAGCTAACCAGCGTAACGCTGTCCACCACCTCTTTCGTTATTCAGGCACATTGTTGACATCTGTGAGTAACAACAACGTACTAAACTGGAAGGTGGTCTACGCATGCGTGGAATTCACGGACAGACAAAGATCAAGATCCAAATGAAGATTATATATAAAGATTAGTTAATTTAAAGCACAACAATTTGTTTAGTTTGAATGTCTGTGTTTTGAGGTGTGACTGGAGTACTACAGTGTTCAGTAGTATAAGCCTGGAGGAGATTCTTAATGCAATGCCTATGTTTTAGCTGTCTCTCTACTGCCATCTAGTGCTTCTTCTTCTAATTCATTCGCGGACAAACAAAGATCAAGATCCAAATGAAGATTATATATAGAGATATAAAAAGCCATAGGAGAGACTCAATATTGATTTTTATGTGAATAAAGTTTTTTTTTTCATTTTAGAAATTTAAACAAAAATTAAACATTAGAGAAGTTTTACTGCTAGTCATGCTCAAATCGCAAACATCCAAATTCACCTGAGGAGGTTATATATCTCTTATATATCAGTTTCAAACTTTACAAGCCTAGTGCACCGGCTTCTCAAGGTGCTTCTGCTGTACAGCACCAGTGTTCTTGTATGGTTTTGACATGCAGTATATTCCAAAACAAGAACCTCCATTTGTCATCAGAATGCATTAATTTAAAGGCTTCTGTGTAAGATACAACACAGGTCCATCTTCAATGTACCTATCAGTCAACAAACCCAAAACATTCACGGTGGACAGAAGCACTCTACAGTGTTTCTACATTTGAAACAGCACTAGTATGAAACTGTGTTCATAAGACTTTTGAACGTTTCAAAATTACTTCCATTTTTTTTTTTGCCCTGCACTTCCTGACTGACCAGTATGGGAAAACCCCCACATACAGTAAGATATTCTGTTTGATATGTCTTGATGTCTAGTTATGCAAGAAAACAATCTTTTTGGAGTTCACCCCTATTTTTGGCCCTCTAGACCCAAAATAAACTTATTTTTAGGTACATTTTTGGACCATATTTTGTGCAGGAAATTACACTCTTATGATAAAGATTAAACCAATAGGTGTCTTTAGAAAAAATGTTCAGAAGGACTTGAAGTTGTGAATGCCTCAGAAACCGACCACAGGGGTCTTTTGACAAAACTTTGAAAAAACGGGGATTGGTAATACAGACATGTGGAGTGTCATTTTTGTGTTGTTTAGAGGATGGTGAACATGAATATGATAATATTTTTGATATTTGAATCTTTACTAGAGGTCCTTGCCCTAGCCCTCAACAGCCACTTCCAGAAAGTATAAAATGAAAAATTTCAAACATTAAATATGTTGGGTATAGTTTTAAATTATTTCAAAGTCAGTGATTATGACTATGATGTTACTTTTGATTTTTAATTGTTTACCAGGGATCTAGTCCTCTATGGACCTCTATCATAGAAATGTATCATTTTACACCCTATTACAATCAAGAATATTTGGACTTTGAATATGTAACCTGAAGAACACATTTTAATGCTTCAAATATTTGACACAACGATTTTCATTGATTATGTACTTTTACCTCATGAAGTAAATCATTACATTTTGTATGAATTCCCCACATTAGAATAACTTACGCTTAACTTGGTCTTTTTAATAATAATGACCATGCTTTCTTTGTATGGAGAGGCATAAGCAGCATGCTATCTCACAGCGTATAATAAATATAAATATACACCATAGCAAGAAACCATTCATATATTTTAGCCTCCAGCACAGTGTGCTAAAATCCAGTTTACATTCACAACAATAGACTAGGTTAGATTTAATGAAAAAGCAACAGAAAAAGCAACAGAAAAGAAGAAAGTAATCATCTTCAGTATTGTGTCTCTAATGAAATACAGCATATGAGAGCTTCCCCTGATTGTGTCTCCATAACCAATTAAAACATTGAGGACTGCAATCATAAAACCACTTATAGGACTAGGTCATGGACAAATGATATACAGCATATCTTAAACATGCTTGTAACTCAGCTGGTACAGTGGCATTCTGTTTATTTATTTTAAGATTTCACAGCTGAATCCTACTGAATACCCAAATACACTACTTGCTCTATATAATCTTGGCAAACAGTCACTCACTTTTGTTGCTTCTCCATGACCTCTTTCTATGATGTTTACTCAATCCAGTCAGACGTCCCAACTTTTCTGTATTGCTTTCTGAAACTATTCATACATCCTTTTTCTGAATCAGTTTCTCGCCAGTTGTATGTGTTTGTGTATGTCCCAGTTTCTTCCAAGGATGTGTGTATGAGATTAGCAATTGCAAACTGTCCTTGTCTGAGTGTGCTCTGCAAAGGTCTGTCTCTCCATCCAGAGTATGATCCTGCTTTGTGCCCAGTGCTACTGACATAGACCATAATTCTCCAAAGCACTGAAATGGATTAAGTAGGTTTGCAAATATTGTTAAAACTGAGCCATTAGCCTGGTCCAAGAAGAAGAAGACAAATAAGAAGACAAACAATACAAATAAATAATACAAAAATTAATAAATAAATAATAATACAAGAAAAAACTTTGTGTTTCACGTACTCACAACTGTAAACCTACTTTATGTATGCATGCACCGATTTTTCTTTGACTTCCTCCACAGTACAAAAATGTTTTCCTTTGAGTTCTTTTATCATATGCTGGAATAAGAAAAAGTTGCACGAACCAAAATCAGGTAAGTAGGGAAGGTGGCAAGAACTCCAAGACACAGAAGTCAATTCAGAAATCTCTTTAATAGTCTGACAACGATCTTCATAAACTGCTGTGATATAAACACAGACCAGACATCATGAAAAGGTTTGGGGCAGCCACCCGTATAATATCCCTGGCTGCAAAAGGTTTTTGAAATTAACAGAGTTGTTCACAAGATTGAGTACAAAACAGAACTGATTCCATGGTGATAAGATGGTGGCTTTAAAGGCCCATATAGGAAGTGATGTCATCAAAGGGGCCAGAACTGGAAGTGATGTCTTCTTGACTGGAAGTAAAGTCATCTAAGGGCCAGAACCAGAAGTGACATCAACTAAGGGCCCGGAACTGGAAGTGATGTCATTTGGACCGGAAATGTCGTCATCAAAAGGGCTGGAACCAGAAGTGAGGTCTTTGGAGGCGCCAGAATCTGGCAGGATTTCTCAGGAAATGTCTGCAGGGAACTGAGAAAGACAGTCAGTGCACCCCACCACCCCCTGGTCGGATGTGGCATTACCATTACTTAAGCCCTTTAGCTGCCTCCTACTCGCACGTGTGTGACACTGCATTGCGAACTGTTTGAAGATTTTTGTCATTCCTAATTGTGGAAGGTCGGTCAGATCTTGGTTGGTCATTTCCCCTCGTTTGAAATTTGAAAACCACTCGTAGACCTGTGTTTTACTTAAAGCTTCCTCTTTAAAAGCAGTTTCAAGCATCACTACAGTTTCAACAGCTGTTGTCCTTAAGAGAAAACAAAATTTAACACAGGCTTGCTGTTCTTTATGACCAACGATCACAAAAATCACAGAGCACGTTTAATAAGCACCAAGAAAAACGAACACGGAATACCGTACGGACAATAGAGAGCAACGCCACTTGGCAGATATGCTCCATTTATTATCAATACCTTAATTGATTTACTGGCATACCGACTCGAATGGAAGGTGATTTCTTGCCCAGCTGGGATGCCATAATGAGAGAAAAACATCTGGCCAGGAATATTTGTTGAAACATTTCCCAGTTGGGAAGCCACAGTGGAAGGACAGAGGATGTCTGCTTCCTGGATTTATATATTTCCCTGATACACTCTCCTGGTAGAACTCCCATTGGTCAGCCCTGCTGGGGTACTTGGGTGCCGCCAGGGGGAGCTGCAGGGGAGTGATGTTCTTACCTTGGGGGGCTTCTGTTTGACTCAGAAGTGTTTCCAACTTGCAGCAATGTGGCACCGGATGTCATCCCAGGTTCAGCATAAAAGAAACCAACTCGTCTTAATCAGGAATTCGGAATAAGGAGAGGAGTTTGACAAACTTGCCTGGGAGAAGTCAAGGAGAGCGAAGAAACAGGGTTTGCTTTGCTTTTCTGTGCTGCAAATAAAGAATCCTGTTAATGGTACTTTGTAAAATAGAAGTACATGTTTGAACCCGGGACAGAGCTTATGAGGGTGTGTTTGGATGTCTGCTGTTTCACTTCCTACTTGTCACAATATATAGTGACCGGGTGAACAGACTGCTTAAACCAAAGAGAGTGCTAAGACACCATCCAGGAAACCTCATTTAACTGACACAAACAAAAACAACAGAAATGATGCTCTGGCACAAAACAAAGTCGGCTCTGGTTAGCCTAATATTGCTCAAAAAATGGCTCCATCACCAGGGTCTCCGAACTTATTGAAGACATAGTCATAAATAAGACGACACCTTCTGATGACCACCGTTTTTTTATTGTGCCCAGAGTGGAAGGGATGGAGCCAGCTCTGGGCAGGGCTAGGCATCATTCTTGTATGTTTTCTCTGAACTACAACTGAGAAAAGGTACAATTAGCAAGAGCACCCCCTCTCATTCCAGAATGGTATTGCTTACTTCAGCAGTGCCCAGGTTATCCTCAGGAGTACATGCATGACTATTCCTTACACACACACACATATAAAAAAAAAATATATATATACTGCGGTGGGTTGGCACCCTGCCCGGGATTGGTTCCTGCCTTGTGCCCTGTGTTGGCTGGGATTGGCTCCAGCAGACCCCCGTGACCCTGTGTTCGGATTCAGCGGGTTGGAAAATGGATGGATGGATATATATATATATATATATATATATATATATATATATATATATATATATATACTGTAATAAATCAAGAACACAGTCATCAGGTTTTGGGGTTTTTAGCCCCGTATACTGTAAAATGAAGCAGGTCAAATATTTCCAAGAAATCATAAGACAAAAAAGGATTGGTGGACGAACAATTTAAAGAGGCAGACCGGAAATTAGGAACATGAAATGCTGGGAAGGCGTGGTGGTGGATGGGTAGTGGACATCATCAGTGGGGGACCAGAGGACAGAAAGGAACCCAGAAGTGTTGTTCTTTTGGTTGTCCGGGAAAGTTTATGACGGCAGCGCTTCGTCTTTTCTACGGGAAGAGAGAGAGAGAGGTTAGTACCCCGCCATTGTCCCCTGGCACGACTTGTCGCAATGCGCATCAGGTCCTTAAGCTGCTCCCCATGCGATCGTGCGTGACATGACCCCCCCTTCAGCCCAGACCCATCGGGTTGGGCGGCCCGAACCAAGAGGTCATGAACCCGGGAGAGAGCATCAGCGTTGGCTTGGAGGTTACCCTGGCGATAAGTGACGGTGAACTTGTAGGGCTGCAAGTCCAAAAACCACCTAGTGACCCGAGGGTTCGAGTCCTTCTGGAGAGCCATCCACTGGAGAGAGGCATGGTCTGTCACCAGGGTGAACTCTCGACCCCATAGGTAGTATCTCAGGTACGTTACCGGCCACTTGATGTCCAGGGCTTCCTGTTCCACCGCTGCATACCTGGTCTCCCAGTCCAACAGTTTCCGGCTGAGGTATATTACGAGGTGCTTCATACCATCGATGCTCTGGCTCAGCACGGCACCTAGACTTGTGTCCGAAGCATCGGTCTGGACGAGAAAAGGAAGAGTAAAATCAGGTATTCTCAAAACAGGTGCCGTTGTGAGTGCCATCTTTAAGTCACTGAATGCTAGTTCCATCCCGCTATTCCACACCACATGAATATATATTAAATATATATGATATACTGTCACGGGCAGCTGGACCGCAGTATCAGTCCGAAATGACTTCCTGGACCACCAACATTATATGGGGATGTATTCCCAACCCTTACTCTGTTTTCTCTGTTGTCTTATTTATTCACAATATATAGTCACATACGTGCACATAGGAGGCAGCAGAGGGGGTCTAGCTAACGCTGAAACGCAAGGATAGAGGGAAATCAAGTGTGCTAACACTTTCTTCCATTCTTACAGGAGCAGATATGTCCTAATTTGCTTCCTCTTCTGGCTCCAGACCACGCCTCTTGATGACCTCACTTCTGCCTCTCCTCCAGATGATCTGCCTCTTCCTTCCCCTCAATTATAAAAACCCACCACCTTTGTTCTGTAGTCAGTCCTGATTGTGGCTCAGTCTTAAAATACTACTTGGCAGAGTATCATGCAGTGACAAAAAACATTTTAACCCTTTCAGAGTTCCACACTGCACTCACTGTTCACACAAGACTGTACATTCATATCATCATAATTGCTGATGACTCCACAAGAATAAGATGGACGATCTAAAATAACAGTGTAGTGACACCAGGGTCCAGGGCTGATTCCTTTATTGTGCCCAAAACTGAGCCCAATGAACATGAACTGGATTGAGTGTGATTAAGAATGTTATTTTTTATATTATGTCATGTTACACATTTAGTTCATTCACATTTTTTAGACACAAGGACAACATTGGATTAAAGATATTTGACCATCTGACTTGCACCCACAATACCAAGCTTATACTGAAAATTATGCAAGAGATCCTCCACTTTCAAAAGGACATTCTTAAACTGATTATGTTTGTGCTGGAAAGGTGTACTAATTTGCGGATTGAAAACAGTGACATATCTATATAGGACAGGAAGGTCTGGGATAGAAAGGAGTCCTTATAACAATCATTCATACTCTGAATAAACATAAATAAATAATGCTTCATGAAACAAAAAAACCACAAAGGATGGATGGATAAATACAAGGAGAAACAAAGTAGGAAATAAACTGAGAATAAAAAAAAAATCTGGGTGTGACTATACAGATCTTGAACCATGGCTACTAGGTGTGGTGACACATCCACTTGCCCACCTCAAAAGTACTAAGCACTGCATTTCTAATCTCCTATCTCATTTCATTTCTCTCTCCCTCTTTCAATTCAAACCTCTCATATTCCAATCAGTTGAGACATATTCGCCCATAAGTCTTCCTTAAACCCTCACTCCTCTAGTTATTTGTTTGTGTACAAGCCAATAATTTCCTCCACAAATACTTGTGTAGAATTTCTTCAAGCAACTACTGCTCTTACTTACTGGACTGGGTCACCTTCTCCTAGCTCCCTAGGAAAGCATTTACACTTAGGGTCCAGAGTACACAAACAGCATACTTCAAACCAGACTCGTATTGCCTCACCTTCTGTTTTACAGGCTTTCTACAGGACTTATCCCTTTTCTGTGCCATCCTGCTGGTACTCTTGTCACTGACAACCACTTTCCAGCCATGGCTACTATTGTGGGTCATTTAGAAGATCAAAAAAATCTGGACAAAAAAATATCACAGAATCTGATTTGCCAAAGACTACAGAAATAAAGTCTGTGCTGTTATGAAGGATTTCAATAAGCTCTGGCACAAACTGTTCTCACCTTTTCCATCTGGCATATAGTAACTTAGCTTCAAAGCCCGTCTAGCAACTTCATAAAGTCTTTCTCACAAAGCAGTATATGTTGTCAATAAGGCCAACATTTTTTTATACTGAAGATATCTTTTATAAAGAGATAGAGTATATTGCTCTATTTCCTTCACCCTCTCTCTCCATCTCCACTCTTTGTTTATTACACTTTTATTAGAAAGTTACTTTGTCAGCTAAATGGAAAAAAATCTTGATAACCTTTAACAATAAAATCTTAACTCAAGTAAAGATAGAATTATTAAAACTGAAATGTTACCCAAACTGGCAGACAAAACTGGCAGTATAGTCCTTGAACAATGGTTTGTGATTCCATCTATAACAGACTTGAACAATGACAAAACTTACTTACTTACTAATGCCCTCCACCCCTTCCGGGGTATTGGCCGCCAAAGGTAGATCTCCAGAGGTTTCTGTTCTAAGCCATTTTTTCTAGTTGACTCCAGGTGTAGCTCATCCTTGTGATGTCTGCCTCGAAGGTCGTGTTGCCAGGTGTTTCTTGGATGGCCTCTCTTCCGCTTTCCTTGGGGGTTCCATCTGAGAGCCTGTCTGGTGATGCTGGTTTGCGGTTTGCGTAGGGTGTGCCCTATCCATCCCCCTCTTCTCTTCCAGATTTCTGCTTCTACTGAATGTTGGCAGGTCCTTTCCCATAGATTAGTGTAACTGATGGTGTCTGGCCAGCGAATGTGGAGGATCTTTCTGAGACAGGTGTTGATGAAAGTCTGGATTCTTCGGGTGGTGTTTTTGGTTGTCCTCTAGGTTTCGGCCCTGTACAACAGTACTGACTTCACATTTGTGTTGAACAGACGGATCTTGGTGGTCAAGGTCAGTTCTCTGGAAGCCCAGATGTTCTTGAGCTGGATAAAGGCGGCTCTTGCTTTGCCGATCCTTGCCTTGACGTCTGTATCTGTTCCACCCTGCTGGTCGATGATGCTGCCCAGGTAGGTGAAGGACTGTATCTCCCCCAGGGAACTTCCATTTAAGGTGACTGGGTTGTTGCTGCTGGCGTTGAACTTAATAATCTTTGTCTTCTCCATGTGTATGTTGAGTCCAACCTGTGATGATGTGGCTGCCAACACATTTGTCTTTTCTTGTATCTGCTGCTGACTGTGGGAAAGAAGTGCTAGATCGTCGGCAAACTCTAAGTCTTCCAATTGGCTCCACAAGGTCCACTGGATTCCATTCCTGCGTTCATTAGTGGATGTCTTCATGATCCAGTCAATAGCAATGAGGAAGAGGAACGGGGATAACAAGCATCCCTGTCGGACTCCCGTCTTCACTTGGAAGCTGTTGGTGAGCTGCCCTTCATGGATCACTCTGCAGGTTATTCCCTCGTATGAGCTCTTGATCAGATTGACCACCTTAGCTGGGATGCCGTAGTGCTGGAGGAGCTTCCACAGGATCCCTCGATCCACACTGTCAAACGCCTTCTCATAGTCGACAAAGTTGATGTACAACGGTGTATTCCACTCCAAGGACTGCTCAACTATGATACGTAGCGTTGCAATCTGGTCTGTGCATGATCGATTCTGCCTAAAACCTGCTTACTCATCTTGTAATTGTAGATCGACGACGTCCTTCATCCGCTCTAGGAGGATCCGGTTGAAGACCTTGTCTGGAACTGACAGGAGTGTGATGCCTCTGTAGTTGTTACAATTACTTAGGTCCCCTTTTTTTGGAAGCTTGACTAGGTAACCCTCCTTCAAGTCAGTCGGTATCTCTTCCTCCTCCCAGATCTTCTCGAAAAGGGGGTACAGCATCTCCACCGATGCTTCCAGGTCTGCTTTTAGGGCTTCTGCTGGTATGTCGTCAGGTCCAGCTGCCTTCCCGTTCTTCATCAGGGTGATAGCCTTCCTGATCTCTTCTCTGGTCGGCTTACTGCAGTTAATGGGGAGATCTTCGTTGGCTGGGTTGATGTCTGGAGGGTTTGGTGGTACTAGTCTGTTCAGAAGTTCCTCAAAATGTTCAGACCATCTATTCATCTGCTGTTCTAGTCCTGTGATGGCCTTTCCCTCCTTGTCTTTGACGGGTTGCTCTGGCCTGTTGTATTTCCCAGATAGTTTCTTAGTTGTGTCATACAACTGTTTCATGTTAACGTTGTACACTGCCTGTTCTGCTTCAGCTGCCAGTCCATCTATGTAGTCTTTCTTGTCCTTCCTAATGTTCTTCTTCACTGTTCTATGGGCTTCTGCGTATTCCTCTTGGGCCTTGGCTTTTGATGCCCTAGTCCTGCTGTTATTGACTGCCACTTTCTTCTGTTTCCTCTCTTCTATCCTTCCCAAGTTCACAGCTGTTTTCCACTCTTTGTGACATTGTTTCTTCGTTCCGACCACTTCTTGACAGGCTGTTCTCAGTGTCTCTTTTACTGCCTGTCAGCTGATCTGCACCCTACTTCCTTCCTCTTCCTGGTGCCGTACTTGTAGCACCTCAAACTTGTTCTTCAACTGAAGTCGAAATTCTTCCCTGATGCTGGAGATTTTTAGACGGTTGACATCGTCCTTCACTCTACACTGTGTTGTTTCCTTCCAGTTCTTCTTCAACTTCATCTGCATGCTGGCTACTACTAGGTGGTGGTCGGAAGCCACATCTACTCCTCTTCTAACTCTAACGTCCTGAAGGGATCTTCTAAACTTCTTGCTAATGCAGATGTGGTCAATCTGGTTCTCTGTCAAGCTATCTGGTGATACCCAGGTGCTTTTGTGGATCCTCTTGTGAGGGAAGATGCTGCCTCCGATGACCAGGTTATTGAGTGCACACAGTTCCGTAAATCTCTCTCCATTATCGTTCATCACTCCCAGCCCGTGGATCCCCATGACTTGTTCATATCCTGTATTGTCGGGTCCGAATTTGGTGTTGAAGTCTCCCATAAGGATGACGATGTCTCTGGCTCAAAATGTCTCTACGATTTTCTGCAGTCTGTTGTAGAACTGGTCCTTTTCATTTTCATCAGAGTCATTAGTTGGAGCGTAACTCTGGATGACGTTGAGTTTTATCTTCTTGTGTTTGGTTCTGAAGGATGCTGTGACGATTCTGGGGCCGTGTGCCTCCCATCCAATCAATGCCTTCTGTGCTTGTTTGGACAACATGAGGCCTACTCCCTGTGTATGGGTTGCATTACTCTCTTCATGCCCAGTGTACAGCAACAGTTCTCCTGTCTTCAGTATTCTCTGTCCGACTTGTGTCCATCTGGTTTCACTGATGCCCAACATGATCAGGTTGTTCTTTTTCATCTCGGCAGCTACCTGTGCCGTCTTTCCTGTCTCGTACATGGTCCTGACATTCCATGTGCCGATAAGGGTTCTCCTGGTCGAAAGAAGGTTGGTCGGCTCGATTGCTTCCTTCCGGCTTTCACCCTCTAGCGTCATGTGTCTCTGAGTTGTCAGAGATCCTTCATTTCCCAGGAAGTTAGTCTCTGTTTCTCTTTTTGGCGTTTCTATAACGGTTAGAGTTTTATGGGGTGGAGTTGCTAGCCCAACGCTCAACCCTCCTCCTTTTTCATCCGGGCTTGGGACCGGCAATGGTGGAGTTACAAATGACAATACAATGACAAAAACATTGATAAAATAATTAGTAGAATGTTCCTCTTTCCACAGGAAATGATCAGTGAAATCTCAATCCACTGTGATCACTGAAACTGTATGTACAGTATGTGTGAAATTGTTTAATAACTCCAAATTGACCATGTGTGAGTGAATGTGGGTGTGCGCCTTAAGATGGACTGATAACTCATTCACGGTTGGTTTGTATCTGTGGCCAAAACTGCTGATACAGCACCATGAAAATGTATTT
This sequence comes from Erpetoichthys calabaricus, assembly GCF_900747795.2. Classification (NCBI taxonomy): domain Eukaryota; kingdom Metazoa; phylum Chordata; class Cladistia; order Polypteriformes; family Polypteridae; genus Erpetoichthys; species Erpetoichthys calabaricus. Next base: position 74,318,616 of record NC_041406.2, read on the forward strand.
GCCCTCTTCCTGATTTCCTCAAGTATTGCAAATTCTTTGACAGCATATGTTATTAGATCTTACACCAAAATCTAATACTGCATGAGATAAAGGACACCTGAACAAATAAAATGTTCCTTTTTATTTGTATTGCTCATCTAATAAACAAAATTATAAATCAAAAACTTGCACTGCCACTGCCCCCCAGGTAAATCAATCCAGTTAAGGGATAATCAGTGGGAGTTGATTGATCTCAGCTAGACTTCATTACAACCAGTATGCTCAATGTAAGTTTCACTTAGTTTGACCCTTACCATTAGAAGCAAGTGGCCACACAAAGAATCATCAAGTATATTATGCCAGTATCACAGGAATTCCTCTTGGAATCAGATAAGTTTTTGCAAGCAGTCTGGAATGAGGTACAAAGTTATTTTTTAAAGATCTGGGACTGTACTGAACCACAGAGAAAGCCATAATCTCCAAATGGAAAACACTTGGAACAATGGCAAATTTTCCTAGGAGTGGTTGACCTCTGGCTACTTAAAATTATCCAGAATGTCACAAAAGATTCTTAAAAACAAAATACCCTGGGTTTAACTTTACTTTGAATGAATGTATGATTTTCCTAATCAATTAACTCATAGGCCATATTGGAGCACTTTCTGTTAGATACCTCAGAATATTTTAAGCATTTGGTAGTCATGTATAGGGGGAAATTAAAAAAAAATTTAATTAATTTTCTGCAACATGAAGCAAAGTATTAAACAGAATACTGAAGGATAGTCATCCTTCAGCTTTATTTAGCTCGGAGAATTAATATTGTTATAATTATTTTCTCTTTCAGAGTATTCCTATACTGTTCTTGGATGGTTGGGAGAAGTTGCTTTTGGAGGATGTTTTGGTACCATTCTTTATTCATGGCTATGTTCTTAGGCAAAATTGGGAGTGAGAAGCAACCCCACACTTGAATGGTTTCAGGATGCTTTACTGATGGTCTGACACAGGACTGATGGTAGCACTCACCTTTTTTTCTCCAGACAATCTTCTCTCCGTATGCCCCAATCAATTGGAAAGGGGATTCATCAGAGATAATGACTTTACCCCAGTCCTCAGCAGTCCAATCCCTGTACCTTTTGCAGAATATCAGTCTGTCCCTGATGTTTTTCTTGGAAAGAAGTGGCTTCTTTGCTGCCCTTCTTGACACCAGGTACCAAAACATCCTCCGAGAGCAACTTCTCCCAACCATCCAAGAACAGTTTGGTGATGAACAATGCCTTTTCCAGCATGATGGAGCACTATGCCATAAGGCAAAAGTGATAACTAAGTGGCTTAGGGAACAAAACATCAAAATTTTGGGTTCATGGCTAGGAAACTCCCCAGACCTTAATCCCATTGAGAATTTGTGGTTAATCCTCTAGAGGAGGGTGGACAAACAAAAACCAACAAATTCTGAATCAATTCCAAGCATTGATTATGCAAGAATGGGCTGCCATCAGTCAGGATTTGGCCCAGAAGTTGATTGACAACATGGCTGGGCAAATTGCAGAGGTCTTGAAACTTAAGAAATGCTTATAATTACAGTATACTGCAGTATACCATAGAAACATCTGACAAAAGGATCTAAAAAGACTGAAGCAACAAACTTTGTGAAAAACAATACTTGTGTCACAAAACTTTTGGCAACGACTGTATTAGACCTGATGCTGAACCATAATTGGACAATGCAGTGAGAAAATTATTAAAAATCCCAAAATCAATTCCACATCACAGTGGGAGAAAATGAATAAAATTAAAGCTTTGGACTGCCCTAGACGAATCCTAAATCAAACAGAGGTGCTGTAGAATGTACATGCGCTGAAATGCTGAGCAGTGAAAATTTTTCAGCATTTCTGAATTAAGGCAATTCTGAAAGATAGAGGGAGATACAGTAGTTCCCTCCACAGTCATGTAGATGACGCTAGTCTTAAAATTATAGGAAGTATTTGGTGGCAGTGATTTCACCAAAAGGTGACAAAAATAGTTATTAAAATTGCAGATGAGACAAGCAGTTTGAATGGAGATGTATGGCTGCAAAGAACTGCAGCTGTTCAAAACAGAACAGGTAATTTGACAGCATCAGAGAAATCTGCAGTACAAATATAAATTCTACCTTATCTTGCTAAGACTGTGGCTACGTGTTCTGCCCAAAATGGAATATCATACAACCAATCAACTTTATTTACAATTAGCCTTTGACATAATAAAGGAAGGACTTAATACTTAACAAAAGAAACACAACAATATCATATTTATTGAGTCTGTCCAACAAACTGTTCTCTTATTTTCAAGTAATCACATACAGCTGTAATTGAGGTAATTGAGTGATACCAAACAAACAAACACACATATGCTACATACATTTAAAAGCAATGTCAGATTTATTTGAATAGATAGAGCTGTTTTTCTCTACTGTCCCCACTGTAAATTTAAAGTTGGAAACATTATCGTGATTGGACTAAATACCATCTGTGATCGAATTTTGTTATAAAATTTAATTCAGCTATAGAGTATAGCTATTGGCAAGCAGAATACATCATCTAATAGAACACAGAAACAGGGCTAAGATGGTGGTGTAATGGTGAGTGGTTATGCTTGTGATCGCAAACTGCAAAAGTAAATTACAAAGACAATAGGCTTAAAGAAACACTCGACCCAAAAATAATATTTTTATATGTTACTTACACCATGTACTTGGTAGTGATGACTGAAAAAAAAGTACAAGGCAGTGTGGTGTAGTAGTAAAGGCTTTAGACTCCAGACACTGAGGTTGAGCATAACCATGACTTAGTCACTTCACCTGCCTGTGCTCCAATTGGAAAAAAACAAAAAAAGAAATATAAACAATTGTATCTCTTAAATGTTGCAAGTCCCCTTGGATAAAGGCGTCAGTCAAATAAGTAAACATAAAATTCTGAATCTCTTGTTTTCATGCAGAATGGAGAGAAAGGAGTTTATGCCATAATAGAACTCAATGATAACCAGCAATGTACAATGGCAAACAATGTGAAAAAACATCCATGGAAGAAAAAAAAAGGTCCTCATATTACTTGCGTTTTATAATCCACATGTCTGTTATTCAGTCAGTTGATAAAAATGTACAAAACAATTTTTTTTCCCTAATATATTGTTAAAGAGTTACTTTCAGAATTATCAGCACATATACAAACAGTAAACCCAAAGCTACAGGGGACTGACTTTTTAACTTGAAGACCCGCTTCAACCTATTATTTGTTGGTCGAGAGTCTGGTCTTCAATTCAAAAAGTGACTCTCATGAAGCTTTGGATTTCCCCTTTATGTACGTGATGATAATTCCGGAAGTAACTATTTAACAATATTTTGGCAAAAAAAAAAAACACATACATTTTGCACATTTTAAGCAAGAGACAGGCTAATAGACACGTGGATTATGTCACATGAGTGAGATTGTTTTTTCATGGATGTTTTTCACATTGTTTGCTGTAGTACATCACTGGCCACCATTGAGTTGTATTCTGTCATAAATTTTTTGCTCTCCATACTGCGAGAATCAAATCTAGATTCCATGTTTGGAAGGCATGCTTGTTAACCCTAAGGCCCTGTCCACAAGGACATCTGAACTGAGCGTTTTTCTGCCGTCTTAAGCTTCAGGTGAGTGTGGATCGAACACAGAGTGTTTTTCTGCTCATTGCAGCGAATCAGACTGTCCACACAGGCTTTCATCACTTGCATTCGGTCGGATGTGCATTCAGACGGCATCAAAAAACTTTACATGCAGTTTTTTCTTGGCATCAATTTCTGCCAAAATCCCGGTAAGTGCCAAGAAAACATCTTTATTGCATTTACATGTTATTCATTTAATGTCCTTGAGGACTGGATATTCAGGGCTCCAAGACAATGAGGGAACTAGAATCTCTGGCAGAATCATTCAGCAATGCTAGTCCATAGCTGTTCTGTTGGCTCTGGTATGACAAGAGGCTGGAGACATTCCCATAGCACACATGTTTCATGCACAGTTTTCTGAATGGTGGACTTTCTCAGTAGGTACTGGAAATGTAAGGAAGAAAAGGATTCCCCAGTTGCCAAAAACCTTAGGAAAAAAAATATAGAAATAGGGAATACTGTATATATGGAGAATTTTAAACAGTTTGTAGGATTGTGCTAATGACGTAACTTTAGCTACTATGGGTTATTAATGCCAGTGGGTTAGTGCATACACAAGCACTGTTTATATATTGCTTACCTCAAGGTGACCAGTAGACTCTCCTCAGGGCTAACACTGACTTGCATATTAGTTGACCGGGGTGCAATATGGTGTTGTACCAGCTGCAGCAGGCAATCAAAACTCAAAACTAACATCTCATAGAATGTGAAGGACTAATATGGAAATCATTGCATTTCTTCATAGATTACACAAAAGCTTCCTTTCTTTACATGCTGTGCAGTCAGAGGGTGAACCCAGTAGTAATGGCAATGTTTTCTCTGCCGTCATCGCCGTATCAGGAGGACTTTTAACACAATGAGGTCAAGGTCCAGGTCTAATAAAGCCAACTGATCCATATTTTGCTAATCCAATGAAGGAAGAAGTTCAAACCCCACAGGTTAAAAACATTCTGGACTGCCTGATAACTGCCCCCCACAGGTAAACACAAAACACTACAATCTGGGCTGCAGGTTGGTGTTTAAAAGAGGCAAATGAACACGAATGTAACATCATATTGAAGTCCAGTGCAGGATTTACGTATAAGCTACACAAGCTATAGCTTAGGGCCCCCACCTTCTTGGGGGCCCCCAAAACAAATTGTCCGAGTGAGCAATTGTCATATATACTTAAATATACTACAGCATTATTTGTCCCAATCAGGCCTGGCCTTAGGCATACGCGAAGTAGGCGACCGCCTAGGGCCCTGGCGTCCGGGGGACCCCGGATCGACTCCTTGGTCTAATTTTCACGCATTTCACAGAGCTTACAGGGGTACTCCACCCCCCTCAGGGGGCCCCTGGACACCCCTTTCGCCTAGGGCCCCATAATACCTAAGACCGGGCCTGTTGAAGTCAATGAAATGCCACTACAGAACGCAGTTTAAATGCCTAGGTAGCTCAGAGCGCATTCATTTAACCAAGATTTGAACGCCAGGGCCTTACACTACCATCACAACCTGTGTGGCTCTGTTCTTCTGTCAGGAGATGACACTGTAGTATTTCATGATAAATGATCCAACCCTGAGCAACCCCTACTGCGCTCTGGAGATTGCAAGTCCAAAATTACATGCTGAGAAGTACTTGTATGCCAAATTTCATGTCTTTGGGTTGAAAAACAAAACTGTGCATAAAACCCAAACTTTTTACAGATATAGAAATCATATTTTGGGTTAAGACAATAAAGTATTCTGTCAAAAAATATGCAGTAACTGAAGAAATCGGGAAGGGGCAAATATTTTTTTCATGGCATTGTATGTGTTTGGACTTGGATATCCAATAATTGGATTAAGTACGTTTGATAATGTGTGGGGAATTATTTGAAAACGAACTCAGACCAAATGAGAGAGTGATGTACAGTAACAAGCACCTTCGCAGGTAACCCTCACATACTCTAAGTAAAACTAAGCAAAGTAGCATTTATAAGTGTTTACGGAAAAAGCATAACTTCTCTAAAATGTTAAGATGATGTAAAAAAGCTTATTAAAAATTCATGGTGACTTCCTGACCAGATATTGTTGGGGTGTATCATATTATGTAACAAGCTGCCTACTTCCATCAGAAATTAATCAAAAGAAGGCACTTCGACACCGATATAGCTGGACGGCGCCCGCCGACGCTGCGTTGAGTCTCGCACATTCGTTCGGAAGAAGGTAAAAGGAAGAGCTGGCGGACCAAGGTGTGCCGGTGTCGCTGGTCCGAAGGCACGGAGACAGCTGACTCAACTACAACCAGCGTGTAGCAGAAGAAGCGCCTGGTAAACTTCCGGTCTTGTGATTCTACAAAGGGAAATTGCATTATTTACCACATTCTGCACGGAGAGCCGGAGCAAAAATAGCAAGACGCCAAATCCGACGTCGCAGATCGGGGTCATTTTTTAATTTGACTGCAAACGCGGTATACACGTGCAGCATAGTGCTGCTTCTAGAGACACGGCGGGAGCGCATGATAATAGCACGTGACAGTCCCGGCTAGAATTCTTCCCTTTTTTTTAAAAAAAATCTCTCGTCTGTCCTGTCTCGTGAGCTTCTTTCCGCGTGCCCGTTAAGGCCGAGTGGGCGCATGCTCGCCCTCGCGCGTGTCTTACTATAATACGGCAGCGCGCCGTAAAAAAAAAAAAAAAAAAAAAAACAACACAGCGGCGCATACATGCGGATGGCAGTGGCTGGGAAATAAGGCAAAGAAAGGAAAGCCACCCACTTTGCAAAATTGTTGGTTCAGTGGGAGAAGCAGACGACATCTGGCAAAGAACAGAGATGGCTTCTCTAAGCCTGGGGCTGCATCTTTCTCGAAAGAAGGGGATAGCGAGGAACGCTGCAGTAGAAAGGAAAAACCTGATTACTGTGTGCAGGTACTGTCAGAGATGTGGGGCTTCTGGAGCGGTGCGTACTCGCCTGCTTTCCTTTGTGTATATAGTTGTCATTGGCGATTTTTTTTTTATTTTTGCGATTTGCTGAAATTATGTGGTGCTATTGGATCGTTTTAATTTTGGGGCACGGGGTATATGAAACTGGCATCAGAAGTGAGTGATCAAAGCTCATGTCTTCTCGCCCTTACTGCTGGCCGCATGTGTAGGGTACGGGGCAGTGCGTCTGCCGGAGATAAGAGGCTGCGGTCCTGTCCGATCCTATCCACCCTAAGCACCGTAGGTATTACTGCGCCTACTTCTGGCATTAGTGATATTTTTTTGATTTTACACTTTTGGTTTCTGGAGAAATCAAAATATTCTTGACATGTCATTTATACAACACCAAAGATCGTGAAGTTCTTAATATACTGAAAATAGTTGGGCTGCTCAAACGAGAAGTTTTCTTCGCTTAGTTCTTGCAGACTTTGTCTACAGGTGAACAGGTAAAGATCGCTGGCACCTTCCATCGATTTAGAGATGCGTCAGTGGCACTGACCGATGTCTGTCATTAAATAGATTTTTCAGTCGCATGGTGCACATGCTGTTTTCTCATTTACTTTTGTTCTAACCGCTTTAGTTTAATCAAACGTGTCCGAATACCTTGATTAAACGTCTGTGGGTAACAAATGTAAAAATGTTCACTTTACGATGAAAGAGTTCTCAGTACAGCGGCAACTTTAACTGGTGTCGAGATTCTGTAGAGTGAATAATTCATTTAGATGTTGGTAACTAGAGTTTTAAAAGTAACACCGACTTTATTTGTTATGGAATTTAAGATTTTACATTTTTGACTTAAAGATACTTCCACGATCTGTTATTGTTGACCTGTGGTCTAAATGGGTTGCAAATTATGACAATCGAGGCATGATTTACAGAAAAAGGAAAAAATCAATTTTGAAAATTTATCCCATCATCATTTCACCCAGATTTACCCCAAAATGTGTAAGAGCCTCATCATCTTAAGAATCATGAATAGGTAAAAGCCTTAGGATAATTACAGATGGAGCGTCTCCAAGGATGTGTTTAAGTAGAATTTTGCATATTTGCATGTGCAGTTATTTTCCTCCATTTTTTTGAGACATCAAGACACATGGAAGAAGGAGAGGGTATTTGCTTATCTTACCATAGACAAACGTGATAGTTTCATATTATTTCAGTAGCTAAGAAGTTGTATTGTGGTGCTGTTTATGTCCTCACGCTTGCCTATAAATGATTCAAATCTTCATTGTGTCACAATCCAGTAAAACTGACATGTCTAATGTCACTGAATTATTAGAAGATTCTAGAATGTGATTTCAGTGTTCAGAAGTATTAAAGGAAAATGTCCTTACTGCACTATTAGTATACAGTAACTATAAATAATATGAATTTTATATATATAATATATATGTATATATAATTGTAAAATAAATTTCATAATGAATGAATCAATATGTAGGAACCCAGTGTTACTATTCTTCACTAAAGAACAGAACTTGCAGCAAATTATTTAATACTGTAAATGGATGCACACTATCATTTGAAAATAATCTGTTTAGATGATGAGGCAGATATAAAAGTGGAAACTTTCATAGCTTGTTTAATGGTAAGGGGTCACTACTTGATATTTGTTCCTTAAAAGCAGTAACCAAAAGGTAAAAGTAATGTTCTGAAAGTTATTTGATTTTTTGTCAATAAATATATTGAAAAGACAGAGGTGAAATAATTAAATAATTATATAGATTAGCAAGTGAAATTTTCCAGTGCAAAGGACCAGCTCTTCCTCCTTATCATTCTTAGCTTGCAGTATAGCATTGAATGGATCTGGTGTGTTGGTTTGAGGGAATGTTTACTTTTTAGGGAAGATACACATCACATTGTGAAAATGGATCAGAAAGAGTGCTGCACCATTTGGTAATTATAGAATGCCACACCTATGAGTGTCAAATTTAAAGAGTAAGTTTTGATACTTCTGAAGCTATTTTTTTTAGGAATTATGGTATATATCTATTTCCTACTAAAATGTGAGTTAAGTAAAACTGTATTTATAACTTAAATGCATCTCCCCAGCGGCTTACAATTATGGCCAAAAAGGCACTAGAACAAATGTGAAATAAAAGCCTTAAGAAGTACAGAATATGCACATTGAGAGGAGGCAAAGGTTACAGTTTCTGAAAGCCTGCCTTTAATGTGTTGGAGATATATTTATGACAACAAAATGAAGCTGAAGATAGTTTATTTTTATTGTAGATTCTTGTTAGTATCTTTCCTGATGAAAGGATATGTGTTCTCTTTTCTTTTCACTGTGCCTACTGTGGGTGCAGCTTTCATGTAAACAACAGCCTTTGTAAGGAATGCTACTTATCGTTTTACATATCATAAGGGATAATAATATGTCAGTGTCTATTTCCTGAAATCCATTAAAAATACCTACAACAAATTGACATGGTAAAAGATTAAGTTTCAGCTGTCTTTTTTTGTCATTAGCTTTTTGGTACAACCCTGGAATTATGCACTGAACCAGTTTCTCTCCTATCCTGTTATGGCTTCTTTTTGGTGCACAATATTGGGTTAAAACAAAGTGTCATTCCTCCAGCAAATGATGCTGTTATTTTTTTATGTAGTATACCTCTCAGCCCCAGCGATTGTCTGCATAACATGTTATCTTCAAAGCATGTTAGCTGTGTATTTGATATATTTAGGTGTCATTTACTGTTACTTTATATGGAAAGGTAACTCGAAATGACCTTTTTGTTCATATGTATATTTAATCCTACAATTGGTTGGATTTTTGATTTGATATACTTTATTAATCCCTGAGGGGAAGTTGTCATTTTGCATTACCTGTGGAGGTCAGAGTGCAGGATCAGTAATTATACAGTGCTCTGGAGCAATTTTAAGGTTAAAGGCCTAACGGAGTAGGTTCCATTCTGGGGATAAAGCCTTTGTTAGAAAAGAAAAAAAAAGGAGTCGGGGTGGCCTTATTTGGCTCATAACAAGGTGTTTTCATTTTGAAAGTATTCACACTTGCCAAAATGCTTTTTGGCTAACTTGAGGCTGCTCTAAAGTAAGTATAAAAACTTAATTTCATCAATGTCTGGTATAAGAAAATTAGATCATACTTTCCAAGCTCAATATCTGTACTAATATCAGATTTTGTAAAATGTTAGCCTGACACAAGTTGAAATCGTGCTTTAAGGATTTTAGTCTCTCAAATTCAGATTTTTATTATTTTAGAATGTATGAATAAGCATGAAGCTGTGAATTTATTCATAATTTATGACACACTTGTCTTGCTTGTTGTCTTTTAAAACTGTATATCAGAAGTACTCTTAATTGTACTTGATTACCATTTGTATTTTACTTTAATATTGTACATTTTTTAACAAATAAGCAAAAAACTGTCAATTTGGCAATGGCAGGTTTCTTTGCTTGGTGTGTTTATGCCTCTTGTATAATGTATGCTAGTATTTGTACTTTTGCATATCTTTGTCTTTGTTTAAAGTATCACTAATACTTTTATATGTAAATGCTTTTAATTATCTACATTATAGGGGTGACATGGTAGCAAAAACTTTGCTGTTCCCAGCACTAGACTCTTAGGCTTGTATCCCTGTTCTCTTTGTGACTACATGTTTTTTTTTTGTTTTTTTTTTTCCTCTGGACATTAACTTTTCCCTGCATCCCATTTTAGGTTGAACGGTGACTTCAAACAGGCACTGTTTGATTGAGTAAGGGTATGTGTTAGTGTGCTTTTCAATAGACTGGCACCCAGTTCAAGTTTGTATCTTGTATTAAATACAGTATTATGCTGGTAGGATAGGTTCTGATTCACTGTGGCACTGAATAGGATTAAGAAGGTTTGACTTTAAAAAATAGATGGATGAATGCAACATTTACTGGAAGTTTGAAGTGTTGCTCTCATAGCTTTTATTGCATTGTATTAGTTGTAACATCAAATAATAAGCTGTTACATTGTTTTCAGGTCAAAGATCATTTACTATCATTTAGTAATTACTGCTTTCTATTTTTATTTACATTTCCATACTGCCCCAACGTTTTCCAAGTCGGGGTTGTAATTGGGAGTTTTGTGTATGTGGCTGTGTCTCAATAACTATCCAACACTTGGGAAAAAAACACATTTATTATTAAAACATGACATTGTGATATTCAGGTTTAGCATTGCTTCAAATAAATAGTTTATCAGATGAGTTAATTAACTACATGATCTAAGATGAGTTTTTGTAGAAATGTAATCATGCACAGATTTGTGACAAAATGCTGAAATGTTTTAAAGTTCCATTCTTGTAAACTGTTACATAAGTTACCTGCAAAACATGACCCTGCCTTTCTGCTTACAAAACAGGAAAAGAATATTTGTCAGTTATGCTGAAGTGAATGTTGAAACTCGTCATTTTGGATAATACTCAGATTAACCACAAAGAATATAAACCAATACTGTAAATCCAACATTACCTTGATAACTCAGTGTCTTCATTGACAACTGAATCCCTTGCATTGTTACCTGACGATTTTTGTTAGTTCTCTAGAGTAATGAAGGTTGCTACTAATAACATAATTTGCAAAAAGTATTCAGTATTTCGTCATCTGTTTTATTATGAAAGGTAGCTCATGTGTCATAAAGAGCCAGTCGTCTTCTTCTCTAAACTCAGGAAATGTGAAATATTTGTCTTTTTCCAGAGTTATGTAAAAGATGAGCACCAAAGGTTATGGGCAGCACAGCAACAGTAAACATGTTCTATGTTTAAAGGTTTCCAAAGTACATTATTACTTTAAGTTAGTGTTTGGTACTGTTTGACAACATGAAGAGATGCACATGCCAAATTTACTTGCCATATGGACTCTGCAGTCAGGTGGTAATTTTTCTCTTCTATCCGCCTATGTGTTTCCATGAAGTAATTTATTTAAATCCATGTTACTTATGATTCTTTTTTATAATTTGGTAAGAGCTAGTAATGTTGATGTATGATTTGGTAAGCTAGAATGTGTTTTAAGGATACAATATAAATGATGCTGCTTGGTTGAGCAGAATGGCAGAGAATGAGCAAATGATCACTAGTTCATGTTTCTTATCCATTATTATATCCTGAGTAATGTCCAGCATGTAGTCACAGGTTACTCCAGTGAGAAAGTCTTGATATGGAATTGGTTACAGAGTTTGCTGGCTGACTTTTTTACTGTATGCACATAGCGGTTCAGGTACATAAGAACACCTGGAGTTACCAGAGGGCAGCCTAGTGTGATTGCCCCAGGACTACTTGGTCCTGACAAGTAGCATCCACTGCCAGCTGATGTAAGGAATGCTCTATTAATCTTAACAATTTAATTCAAGCCGATGACCCATTGCTTTAATATAAAATTTTCTTTATAGAGTAGTTGAGTATGCTGCTCATACAGAATTACACAAATAATGTCTGATAGTTATTTTTGTTAAATAATATCGTGACAATCGTTATCAACTATTGTTGACCCTTTTTTTTTTAATCTATGATTTTTATTTTTGGTATCTAGCTGTGTATTTGGGGCCCTTACCACTACTGCTTCTAGCTAAGAAGTGAGTCATCCAGTGGTTGGGAATCAGTGGTTACAGTCCAGGGGCCTCATGTATAAATGGTGCGTACGTACAAAAATGTTACGTATGCCTGTTTTCACGCTCACATCGAGATGTATAAAAACTAAACTTGCCGTAAAGCCACACACATTTTTACAGCAGCCTCAGATGATGCATACATATGTTTCTGCTTGGTTTTGCAAATGGGCGGCAGTAAGCATCAAAGTAGTGCTACTGTTTCTGTATGGTTTCCCTTTCTTTTTTTAGATTCGCTTGCATAACGTGGGCTTTATCAAATACACCAAAATTAACAGCATATCATTTACACATTGTGGTACCTGGAGGAGCGGAGGAGGGCTTGTGCCTCCTCCAGGACGCGAGGGGGCGTCCTCCCTGGTTGCTGTGGGGGCCACGGGTACAGAGCTTGGAAGCTCAACCCTGTAGGGGCCCGTGGTCACCGCCAGAGGGCGCCCCGATGCCTTGGGAGCCCTAGACCTCAGTACTTCCGCCACACCCGGAAGTGCTGGGGGAAGGACTTCCGGATACACAGACAGAGCTTCTGTCACACAGGGGTGTGGCTATGGAAGCCCTTAGGATACACCTGGAGTCCTTCTGGGGTGTATAAATGGGGCCGCCTCCCTCCAGTCAGGGGCAAGAGTTGGGTGGAAGAGGACGAAGCTTGGTGGAGAGGAGTGCAGGCGGAGCAGAGACTGTAAAGGCATTGTGAGTGTGGCCAAGGACTTAAGGGGTGATTGGTGCTGAGGCACTGGGATTGTGCACCTGAACTGTAAATATTATGTACAATAAACGTGTGTGTGGTGAAACCAACATGTCTACCTGTCTGTGTCCGGGCTGTTCCCCACAACATTTAAGGCACTTAATATAATGGTGCATGGAATGGCCAAACTATTCTAACTATGGCTGCTTTAGCATTGTTAGAAGACATCACAAATGGAAGAATTAGAAGAGAGCACATATTTAGAGATACCGGTACTAACTTCTTGTCCCATAATGATACAATACAATACAGTTTATTTTTGTATAGCCCAAAATCACACAAGAAGTGCCGGCAGTGGGCTTTAACAGGCCCTGCCTTTTGACAGCCCCCCAGCCTTGACTGTCTATGAAGACAAGGAAAAACTCCCAAAAAACCCTTGTAGGGAAAAAATGGAAGAAACCTTGGGAAAGGCAGTTCAAAAAGAGACCCCTTTCCAGGTAGGTTGGGCGTGCAGTGGATGTCAAAAAGAAGGGGGTCAATACAATACACAGAACAGAACAAATCCTCAACACAGTATAAAAAATAAAAAATTTACAAGTATGGAGCAGAATTTAACAGTAGGTGATATCACATAATATGATTTGGATTGGATTTATGATGTCTGGCTTCTAAGTCCATTTAGATTTGCAACAGTTGTCCTCTTGGAATGGTGTGCTGTTAGAATACTAGAAAGTATAAATGATATCATTTATATGATGAAATATATTTAAGTATGTATAATACATTTTACAGATAAATTGTTAATTTAAATAACGTATACTGTTAATAATTAAATATGTGGGAGCACGTTGGCATGTCGGAAGCGCTGCTGCCTCACAGTTAGGGGATCACGTTCCGGATATTGCCTGCCTAAAGTTTATATGTTTTCCTGGTGAGCTTCCTCGGTATGCTTCAGTTTTCTTTCAAAGGCATATAGGATCGGGGATGTGGTGATGCTAAACTGATGCTACTAGTGTATGCGTGTGCTCGTATTTACCTTGTAGTGAGCTGGTGCCCCCGTCCAGGGATTGTTCCTGCCTCGCACTCGATGCTTGCTGGGACTGGTGTGACTCATGATGGATAGCTGGATTGATGGAATAATTAAACATGTATAGCAAAGATTTTTCAGTGTTCCTTAAAAGTTTTGAAGAATTGGTGATCTAAGCTTACAGCTGGTTTTACATTTATTACAGACGCTTATTGTGTGGTGATTGGTTACAACTGCCATAAATGTACTCTGCATTGAACATACAGATGTTTTTGCAGTCACTTTTTAGAGATATTGTGGCAAGGTGTCCTTGGAATTTAATGGATGTCCTTCTCAGCAGGTTTTCTTTATTGCAGCTGTGCTTTCTTTATCAAATGTACCAAACCCCAGTTCCTATCCTTTCTTTTTCTTTCCCCACGTAACCAATCACAACACAATAAACGTCTGTGTGATAGTAAAACTAACTATAAACCTAGAACACTGAGTGTTCAGAAATTTTAAGGAACATTGAAAAATCTTTGTTATACATGTTTAATTATTCCATCCAGGGTCGTGCCCATCTCGGCAAGCATTGTGTGCGAGGCAGGAACAATTCCTGGATGGGACACCAGCTCACCGTGCCACAACATGTTTAATACATGCTTTAATGTATTCCATTATGAAAATGATATCAAGTATACATTTTGAGAAGTCAAGCAAAATGAAACCTTTTATTGACTAACTGAACAGATTAGAAGGGGCCTAACCTGCCTCGAAAGCCTGCATATTGCAATCTGTCCAGTTAACTAATAAGAAGTGTCATTTTGCCTGACTTCTCATTGCATCCATTATGGCTAACATGGTGCAACATCCTATTACTACAAGTATACATCTTAGTATTCTAAAATGTTCAGAGAGCTATTATATCATGAATGTAATGAATTCTGTGTTGTGATCACTGCGTGCACACTCCTGATGGCAACATAGACCTTTTATTTTTTTCTTCTCTGTGGCCCTATGACACTCAGAAGGTGGGCTGCGACTTTTCAAGTCAACTTTGATATCTGACCACTTCTTTTTTATTTTGGGCACTGTACAACTTTCTGAATTTGAACTTTTGAGTGCCTCCAGCATGCTGTACCACTCCATCAATTGCCTTTTATTGCTTATACCACTGCTTAAGCCACCAAATAGTGCGTTTTTCCTTTCCTCCACTTCACTGAACAGGACCTCCATTTCGCATTTGCTGAAATTCATCATTTTTACACAAACTCTATGCATGTACCTCTCATTTATAGTTAATTTAAATTGTAATGCAATCTTATGCTTGCTTATCTATATATATAATTCTCAGTCCATGGCAAGCAAGACAGAGCCAAGAGCCACACTCGCCAACTCACAGAACCCTGCCCACCAACAATTCACTAAGCAGCCGACCATGGCACACAAGACAGAGACCATGGGATACGCACGACAGAGCCACGCCCACCAACTCTAAGACCATGGGATACACATGACTGAGCCCCGCCCGCCAACTCTAACCCTCCTCCCGAGTCCACCCTCACTCTCGAGGCACGCAGCACCTCACCAAACACCGCCTCAGTCGCTTTCGTCTCTGCTACAGTCCACATAAGCCACGTTGACTTTTCATTGTTCTTTTCGGTTCCAGCTGCTTTTCTCTAATAATCCACCAAGTTGCCCGACCATGGGATACGCACGCACGCAAGACAGAGCCCCACCTGCCAACTCTAACCCTCCTTCCGCATCATGGGGTATGCACGCCAGAGCCCCGCCCGCCAACCCTAACCCTCCTCCAGCGTCATGGGATACGCACGACAGAGCCTCATGTGCCAGCATGCAACACCTCACCAAACACCGCCTCAGTCGCTTTCGTCTCTGCTACAGTCCACGTGCACCTTTGAGCAGCGTTGACTTTTCATTGTTCTTTTCGGTTCTGGCTGCTTTTCTATATATAATCCACCAAGTCGCTCAACCATGGGATACACACGCACGCAAGACAGAGCCCCGCCCGCCATCTCTAACCCTCCTTCCCGTCATGGGGTACGCACGACAGAGCCCCACCCGCCAACTCTAACACTTACTGTCACTGGTTGCATTAACAAGCAACCTTTGTGGCGTCACATGCATGTACTTACACTGACGACAAATATGACAGCTCTTCCTCACGAACAAGATTTCGCAAGACGGGAAAAACGGAACACCTGCAACATTACCTTCACATTGTTTTCATTTTATTTCTGATCCCGTTCAACAACTATGTGGCGACATCGACTTCTCAACTGTGATTCTGGAACAACTCCGTATGCGAGCTATATTAAGCGTCACCAACGAAGACTCGCTACACCTTAATGAACAGGTGCTGAAACTTATCTCTACCGACGAAGTAACTTTCACCAGCGTTGACTCCATCGTCACAGACGATCCCGCACATCAACTTTCATTCCCCGAAGAATTTTTTAGCAGTCTTACTCCCACTGGCATGCCTCCGCATAAACTCAAACTTAAAATTGGTTCAGTCGTCATGCTTCTCAGAAACCTCATGCCAGCAAGAAGTCTCTGTAAAGGCACTAGACTGACTGTTACCAGCATTCACCGCAATGTACTAGAGTGTAAAACAATCGCAGCTGCTACCTCACGAACTGTCCATATTCCCTGGATTTCCCTGACCCCATCAGATTCAAATTTGCCTTTTACTTTTACACGCAGACAATTTCCTGTTAGATTGGCCTTTGCAATGACAATTAATAAAGCGCAGGGACAAACTTTCAAAAAGATATGCCTGTATCTGCCAAAACCAGTTTTCGGTCACGGACAATTGTATGTTGCTCTCTCCAGAGTTCCATCTTTTCATTCACTCACAGTCGTATCCTCAAACCCACCCCATTTGGACAACTGTGTCTTTCAGGAAGTGTTCACCCATCAATAAATAATTATGCAGCGTATGCTACGCCGTGGGTTGGCTAGTGTGTTATAATGATGTATGTTTATTTATTCTTCTGTGCGGCTGTGTGTTTGTAAAGTGCTGTATAAGTGCTCGGAGTCTTTGAAGACCACAATGTTAGAAGAGACTGACTTTAAGCAAAAGCAAGCAGATATAAAAAGACAGGCTGATCTTTAAAGCTTAATACTGCCCTGAGCAAATTCTTTTTTGATTTCTTTTGCAATATCATCTTATATTTATATTGCAGTTATTTATTTAAATGCCTTTTATCATGCCAATGCCTTTGTGTGCTGGCTTGAAAAGTTGAGTCTTTAGTAATTGCCCACATAAGGCATCCAATAAATATCTTGGAGAGTGAAAGATGTGATTTTTTAGAACAATGAGATGTGTATTTCTCATCTTTCATGCAAAAAATACAACAGACTCTTTGGAGTATTTGTATATTGTAGGTTTCTTTATATTACAGTAATCCCTCCTCCATTGCGGGGGTTGCGTTCCAGAGCCACCCGCGAAATAAGAAAATCCGTGAAGTAGAAACCATATGTTTATATGGTTATTTTTATATTGTCATGCTTGGGTCACAGATTTGCGCAGAAACACAGGAGGTTGTAGAGAGACAGGAACGTTATTCAAACACTGCAAACAAACATTTGTCTCTTTTTCTAAAGTTTAAACTGTGCTCCATGACAAGACAGAGATGACAGTTCAGTCTCACAATTAAAAGAATGCAAACATATCTTCCTCTTCAAAGGAGCAAACAAATCAATAGGGCTGTTTGCTTTTAAGTATGCGAAGCACCGGCACAAAGCTATTGAAGGCGGCAGCTCACACCCCCTCCGTCAGGAGCAGAGAGAGATAGAGATAGAGAGAGACAGATAAAAAAATCAATACGTGCCCTTCCTGCTTTTAAGTATGAGAAGCACCGTTCAGCATGTCGTTTCAGGAAGCAGCTGCACAAAAGATAGCAAGTGAAGATAATCTTTTAGCATTTTTAGACGAGTGTCCGTATCGTCTAGGTGTGCGAACAGCCCCCCTGCTCAATCCCCCTACGTCAGGATCAGAGAAAGTCAGCGCAAGAGACAGAGAAAAGTAAGCTGGGTAGCTTCTCAGCCATCTGCCAGTAGCGTCCCTTGTATGAAATCAACTGGGCAAACCAACTGAGGAAGCATGTACCAGAAATTAAAAGACCCATTGTCCTCAGAAACCCGCGAAGCAGCAAAAAATCCGCGATATATATTTAAATATGCTTACATATAAAATCCGTGATGGAGTGAAGCCGCGAAAGGCGAAGCGCGATATAGCGAGGGATTACTGTACTCTTAAAAATATGAAACAAAAGAAAAAGGCTGCAGTATCCTGTTTTAAACTGCATATCATCACTGGCTGCCATTCTCGCTATTTTAGTCTGTTAGCGAAAGAATGTATTTTGTGTCCATGCAGGCTTAAAACTATTTGCAACTAAGTCAGTATGCCCTTTGAGTCATCACACTGCTTTAAATTACATATTTTCTAAAAATAATAGTGTTCAGATGAATACTGCGTATTACTTCTTGCTAAGAGATGTGATTGCATGGCTTGTGCCTTTTCAGTGAAATGCTTTTTTTCACAAAGCTGAATAAATGATTTTGGTCTTGCCATTGGCGTTATTCTGAAGCAAATCTTCACATTAGATCATGACAACAATGAAATTCACAACATTAGTCACTTTGCATCAGCTGAGTACTGTATATAGCACTTGTGGACTTGAAGCAAGCCTGACTGCTCTTCTGAATTTAACTTAAAAAATAAATGTTAACTATAAAATTTCAAACAACTTTCAGTGGGCTGATTTGATTTGATGCATGCATACAAATTTGCTTACGGCTCTTATTAATGAATGGGTTTGTTGCAGCAAAATTATTCAATTAAACTAAAGTGTTCTAAAACATATTCAATGCATAGTAAACAAATACAAGGTTTTCCATGATATTTAAATAATAACTTGTTTATGTTTAAGTATGAAAAATATCTCCCTACTGTAGGTAGAAACTGGGATGCACAAGTAACTGCACAATTAGGTGAGGATCTTTGGAAGCTCTGTTGTGTTTCTTCAATACATTGTTCATGTGCAGTAGGTTTATCACAAAGTGAGTGTCCTCAATGGCCCGGCTGGTTATGGTATCAACAGTGGTGGGTTCAAGAGGCTCCCAAAGAAGAGTGGTAGCATGGAGCTAACCCACACTGTCACAGAGGGCTAAGGCACAAAAGATTCAAATAAAAGTGGCATGCAGCTGAAAGCTTTGTAGGCATGAATGTCACCTGCTGCCATTTCACAAAACAATGTACATTATAAACTTTACATATTCACATTGGATATTATTAATATTGTATTATATTTATACTATACAGTACATTAAACAGAATTTTTAGATAATAAAGCAATTTCCTGTGTTCTTGGTATTCATTTCTTTAAAAACATTATATTGACAATGATTTGGGGTTTTGTTTTGATTTCATGAAAGATTGTCTTCATGTCCTGGTTTCAGAACTTAATGTGTGTGCATGTTGCTGGCAGAACTTGGTGCAATGCAAGAAGCAGAATTATCCTGGAACATTAGTCCATAGCTACTCGCACTCGCACTCGCACTCACACCTATACTCCTACTTTTCCTTGTTACAGTCTACTAGTTGTGTAATATGTATGGCTTTAGGACAATAGTCCTGCAATAAGGCTCATATCCGTTGTGCCATGGCAGCAATACCTACTAATTGCTCAATTTAGTATGCAGTGCCACTTTCTTTTCTAGTTTAATTTTTGCCAAATGACTGAATTAGTTCTTCTTGTTTGTATGTGGTTCTGTCACTCTTGTGTCAACACTGATACACTGGAATATGTTGAGGACTGTCAGTTAGAACACACACTGAAAAAGCAAGTGGTGAAATTGGTTCCCACTATGTGCAGGTACAGTTTAGGCACTGTTCTACTGCAAATCTGAACTCGGAAAGTGGTTTATAAAATGAAAGAATGATTGTAAACCTTTGTAAAAATATTGATATCTTTGTTCTTTTTTTTTTCCTTCATGAAGTACTTTCTAGGCAAACTCTAAAATTGAGATGTGGTGTACAGTGGGCAGTTTTGCAAACTGCAAGAGAGAAAGTGAAAAATTGAATCGCTCAAATTTCAGTTATAGTTTATCCAAATATAACATTGTTCACACTCTTATCTGTGAGGCCACTCTTGCTACCCAATCTCGAAGAGACAATGTATACAGTAGATTAATTGTCAAAATCCCTCCAAATAACATAACACATCTTAATCCTAATGTATTTTCTTGTTGACTTTACAATAAGCACCATACCTTTTTTCTTGATTGAAATAAATATGAAAACATATAAAACGCACATAAACTGTATCTTTTTTTCTATAAATGCTAAGTAGTAGTAACAGCATTGTCATGTTTTCAGAGTATACAGACATTCTTTCTTGCATGTCCAACCAACATGCGACACATCACAACTCTCGGGTGCCATGGTAACAAGAAATATGTTTTTTTTTTTCTTTCCACGTTCTTTTAAAAATATTCATGTTAAGTAGGTTAAGCGATGACTCCATATTAGTAGAGTATGTGTGAGTATGTTGGGTGCTTGAGTGTGTCCAGAATGTGTTCCTGCCTTGCACCTAGTATTTCTTTTTTCTGACCATGCCCTCACCCTAAATATATATTTGACAGATTAAATAAAAGCATAGATGAAAGTAAATATGGCCAGATTCCTCAGACATGATATATCAATTTATCAACTTCTTTGCACAATGTAAACAATGCATTAAATTATATTATTTTTTATGTTTTGCGTTAACTAAAGTAATTTTATCAGATTTTTTTTTAATATTTGTGAATTAAAAATGAAAACAACTTTTGAACATTTGTTTTTTATGTGTCTTTGCAAAAATTCTAATTAATTAGCTTTAATCAAATCGGTAGATCGGGTGACTGCTGAGTGTATACCTAGCATTAAAATTCCATTTTTAAGGCATATCCTTTTTTCATTTTTTTAATGATGCAGAGGCTGATTTAAATAAGTACAGCTGAATGACTCAATGGCAATTTTTCATTTGCCTCTAAGAATTCATATACATTTCAATGAAGTGCAACCCAGCCTTTAGTAATCAATTGCTTGATGAGGAAAATAGCTGAGTCTCATTAGGGAATCTCTTAAGCCACTCTTAGTGTCAGTGTTAAAGTGTGAGTGGAAAATGAAGTAAAACTGTTGCTGATTTCCTGCCTGGATATCTAATCATGAAGAAATAAAATGTTTTTATTTTTTACATTTTGATAAGGGTTGGGGTTCTAGACAGTTGTTATTGATGTAAATGAACAAAGATGGACTGTGAAAGAAACTTAACACAAACATAGGAGTTTGTTTGGTACACCGTATTAATCCTTGTGGGGAAATTGTCTTTTTGCCTGACTGTTGGAGGTCAGAGTGCAGGAATAGCCATTGTACAGTACCCCTGAGCAATTTTCAGGTTAAGGGCCTTGCTCAAGGGCCCAACGGAGTAGGATACCTTCTGGCCGTAGTGGGAATTGAACCAACAACCTTCCAGATACCAGCACAGATCCACCATTCTGCCTTAAAAAAAGTAATGTGGTTAAAATGTTAAATGAAAAAATAAAGCATGTAACAAAAGTATTTCTTTGTATCGTGTACAGTACATCAGAAAAATTGTTACACAATGCTTTTCCATGTGCACGTAACACACCTATTACATAAAAAAACTGACAGTTTTGCAAAAAGAACTAAAAGTGCCATGAAAGAAAGACAGAACACTCAAATGATTAAGTTCAGATTAGATGCACATGCAGAATAGAGCAGCAAGTGATTGTATTTAAATTGCTTCCCTTATTTAGGCCCAAAAGCCATTATGCTGGAGCTTTAGTATTTTGTTGAATACTAAGGATATTGGGAGTCCTATAACTAACAATCACAGAGGTCTAATAATTTTGTGATATTATTGTGTTACATAGTTAAGTGTTGTATTTTCTAGGTATATGATTTTTACAAAAGGAACACTTTCTCCAGAGGCATTTAATTCAATATGTTCTCAACTTCCTGTAATCCTACACAAAGAACTATGTACATAATGTTGCTATCTTTACGAAACATTTCTCTATTTTACAATATGTATGAAATATAAAAATCTTTATCACCTTTTACATAGTATAATACCAACAAGAAGCACATCCTTTTTTACACAGTTGAAGGAAATTTTAAAAATAAATAGGGGAATGCATAATACATACAACTGTTTGCATCTTTTGCTAAGCAATTATGTTTTTTCCTTATATATGTTTATAAAAATATATGTGACGTTATTTGATGACTACACATTAGTTGGGTATGTGTGAGTGGGGTGGGTGCTTCAGTGTGTCCAGCATTTGTTCCTGCCTTGCAGCCAATACTACAGCTGACACCAACCTAAATGTGAATGTGACAGATTGAGTAAAAAGATACTTGAAAGTAAACATGGACATCTTTCTCAGACAATGTGTAACTTTTCCTTAGAAAAAGGATGGAAAGGGACTGAGGGCCTACCATCTTAATTGTTAATAGGTGCTGGCCGCTCACCTGCTTCATGTCACTGCTTGAAGATAAGTGAGTAGTGCAGTCAAGTGTATAACAAGCTGGCTGTAAAGTAACAGATACATGCTCACATAAGATGTACAAATACAATAATCATTTAACAGTATTAACTGCCTTGGGGACTGGACATCTGTGTGGAGTTAGTGTCTGTCTTATACCTAATGCTGCTGGGAAAGCCAACTGCAACTGTGTATTACAATAAATGAAAGAATATGGACAATTCAACTCTGAGAACCGCATTTCACTAGGTTGCATGATTGATTTCTTATAGGTTGAAAAAAACACTCTACTTTAAAAAACAGTCTAATCTCCATTGATTCCACCGAACAGGCCTTCCACTGGGTAATGATACAATGATGGAACGTGGATTGCTGAAATTACTATTTTAGTGTTTACAACACATTGGATTATCAGAGACAAGCAATGAAAATAAGCAAAATGAGATCTACTTATACATAAGGCTACAGATTTGTTGGCTCAGTTTGTTGATGTTCAAATGGAAATGCAGATTGTTGGTTAATGGGTTAAGCAAATTAGATAACAAGACATCTTCCAAAGATGAAAAAATGTACAATATAAAAGTGACCAACTCCCTTTTTCTGTTTTATTAGCCCACTACTTACTTAATTTCATAGAGACATTTAAAGCAATGCTTTATAAAATTAACTATTTTAAAGCTATGATATAGATTTTTGGCCATATCACCCAGTCCTAGTTGACACTTTTTTCTCCCTCAGCTTGATGTGGTTAAAGTATAATATAGTCAGTTCACTTTGAGGACATGGTATTGTACAAAAGTGGACTAATTGCAAAGTATATCTAAAAATGCTGGTACACATCAAAACATATAGCAGTAGATATAATTTATAAATGAAAGCAATGGATTAAACTTTTTTTTTGTTAGAATTCCTTTCATTTTTACTGTCTTACGTACAGATTGTATTGTCTATGTGTAGACAGACGCAACAGAGAGATGCAAGAATAGTTGGAGTCTCAGATGGGATACTCTGCTTATTATTAATGACTAGGGGAGTTGAGAAGGTACAATAGTTTAGTATAGTTTACATGGTGTTGACATGTTGTCTTTTCTCTTGGTCATGAGACAGTCCCTGGGCCTTGTGGACATAAAAGGAGTCAGCTCTGGAACTGTGGGAGTGGCAGTAGGTAGAGCCAGTTGGTTGTTACAGCTCTTCATACATGCCACAGAAGACAACACAAAAAAGCAGGCATGGCTATATGCAGTATACAAAAGATAAGCAATCAAGTGTGCAAATATGTGTGGCTAGGAGGTGGAACTTACCCCTTAAATAAATTCTTTACTAAGCATCAGAGTCAGCCTGGTTTTCTGTGAAGGGCATACTAAGAATGCAGTAAGCCTGTTCTCAAACATACAAAATAGGGTTAAACATTATGTCTTAACTTGGTTAGGTCAGCATCAAAAATAATCTACAGTATAAAAAGAAATGAAAACTTTATAAAAGATGAAATGTAATTTGATTATTCTATCTTCGCAGATAGTGTATTCATTTTGCTCTTTGTGTTTATTGCATATCATAATAAATTCTCAGTAACTTCTAAACATGGTGCAGGCAGTAATGAATAATACAGTCAAATATGTCTTGATATTATGTTTAAGGCACACTTGTTATATAAAATGTTAAGTAATGTCCATTTGTTTAAGCATGTTTTGTATCAAAATTGCTCTTGATACTACTCTTTTTTTTTTATACACAGTCTCTGAAATATCCAGGTTCTTAACAGAACATGGAGTTGTTTCTTTGCCACTCCCTTTTATATTAGTGTTTATCATTTCAAGCTGCATTGTGTTTGTTTAATTTTGCTAGTTATACATTTCTATGATTTTTTAATTATACAGAAGTAATTTCCACTATGATGGATACTGTTGTCTTTGGGTGACTGGGACATGGCAGGTAGCTTTTTCGGCATCCCCATTACTGAATGGCTTTGTTCCATGAAATTGGTTACTATGCATACTGATGAAGGGAAGCTGGGTCTCTTAGCATTCAGGATATCCCGTCAATTGCATAAAGTAAACTTGAGGTACTCAAATGCAAAGGACATCTTCCACTTTATGTAACTGTATAAGAATGATACTGTTAAGAGCTGCATAAGGGAGCTCAGTTTCTTAGCTATGCATTTTTAAAATCTTCTTAGGCAAAGGAAATTCTATGTACATTAACTCTGCTTAATATTTCACAGTGAACAGCTTCCTCACCCACTTACATTCCTCATACTTTTTGTCACCACCATCATTTTGCGCATGTGCTACTACAGTGTGTTTCAAGCCTGTGAGTTTGTACTTTTTTCTTTTCACATTTTATGACTTTTATGTATTCTACAAATTGTAAATAATAATCTGTACTCTAAGTTTGTACTACAACATGTAAATCTTAATCAGTAAATACAGGTATTCTTGCTGTAGAAAAAATCTTCAATTTTTCAACTGCCAACTGTTTATATTAAATTTTAATCATTTTTCCCAAAACAAACCAGGATGAACTGAATATGCAGAACTTTAATTACAGGCATTGCCAGCATCCTTTTGTATTGTAGGACCTGGGAATTGGAAATAAGGCCAGATGCCATAGAACCTGTTTTAATGAAAGTATAACTTGCAAATGGTTGTTCACTGTAGGACTATGAATTACCAAATTAGTTTACAGCTTGGGAAAGGAAGGAGTGTGGAGGTACTTTAAAGATCAGACACTTTGATCATAGTCATTCGTCATCAGGACATGATAACCAATCAAATTTGTGCAATGTTATATGTCCCAAAACATCACGTGTGCATTTTAACAAAAATATGTAAGTTCCAGAGAGGAAGAAGAAAAAAACAACAACAGAAGGGAGATATCAGAGATGAAGACACAAGGTCATATGATTTGGACAACAGAAAAAGTAACTATGAACAACACTGATTGCTAAACCAAAAGCTACCCAGGACATTAACCCCTTCACACTGCTGATTTTCAGTAAGCTTTTCTAAGACTGCTTATATCTAGACTTTGGTATCTACTTTATTTTCTGCTGTATATTCTATTTGGCATTGTTATACGTTAATAAATACCACACTGATTTTAAATTTTCTATACTTTGTCTTTTATTTAGAGTGACTGAAATAATAAATGACTACCAAGTGTGAGTCAGATGGTTGCTTTCTCATTCACAGGGTTTGTCAAGGCCATTGAGGTCAATCCTCAATAATTACAACAACTGTGGTAAAAGCAAGGCACAGTTTGGTTAGTAAGTAGCATATAACCAAAAGAGTTGTGCTTTTATGTGTGTCGCGACAACACCTGCATGTTTGTTAGAGCTGCTGATAGTGAATCCCTATATAGAGAATCTTATGCAGAATAGTGTGGAGTGACTGGCACTTGGCATTACTCAAGACTTTGTCTGGCTAGGATATCTATATGTATGTGTGTATAGCAGTGTCCTATGTAGGATATTGTGGAGTGACTGGCAATTGGCACCACCTGAGACTTTGTCTGGATAGGATCTCTGTATATATGTGTGTGTGCATGCTAATCTTCAGGGGCAAGAGTAGATGAACCCCATACATGTTCCTTGTAAGTCCCATAAACTTCATGATAATACAGTAGCCTTGAACAGATAGTGTCACAATTTAAGGAGTAAAATAATAAAGAAGTTTTTAAACACTGAATACAGCGTAATGCTTCTTTGAAGATAAGTACAGTAGTCCCCCATATGCACAGGGGATACGTTCCATGCCACAATGTGGATGAGCGAAATCGTGGATAATACCAAACCCTATATATTGTGTTTTTCATGCACTAGGGACATAACTATGCCAGTTTTAGTAGCACAAATAACACTAGCCAGAAGTTCATCATTCTTTTTATCACTTCACAAAAGGATGATTTGTTCTTGTTGTATGTTCTGGCAACTTCAGAATACAGCCTTTTATCTTTCAATGCTAAATCAAGAATTTTGATTTTCTAACTTAAAGAAAGACCTTTACACCTTCTCTTAGGCTTACGAGAATTGCCAGCATCACTACTTTTGTGCTTTTGGGCCAGATTAAGCACAATGAAAAGTATAGAAATAACATTAGCATGGTTAACGTTTACATCATGGATACTATAGGACGATTAACAGTGAGAGGGTGGCAGGCTGGGTAGCTGGAGCAAGAGAAGGGAAAAACCGTGGACAGTGGGATCATTCATGCTGGATGCAGTTAGAAATTATTCAGCCAGGTGGATAAGGTCAATTCAATTTTATGAATTTTTAATTTTTGAATTTAATATTTTCACACTATGTGTAACATAATACATGGCTGGAGAATTTGTGGTTGATGGGGGAATATCGGTATACAGTTTTTTCAAGTACATTGTTGTAGGGAGCTTAAGCTTATTCCCGCAAAATTTTACATTAGGCAGGAACAACATGCAAACACCAATGCATTTGAATATTCAGCCAATTTAAAGTGATACGTTGATCTAGCGTGAATGTCTTTGTGATGTAGAAGGAAGTAAAGTATGATAGTGATACCTTCATTGGATACAGTGAAAACCTGCCTAGTTTGAGGATTGAACCCTAGTTCCAGGAACTGAGAGGCAGCAACGCTAAACCTTGTACTGCATTCCAATTTGTGCATTTTGTTTAATATAATTTTGAATTTCAAACAGCTGTATACAGTAAAGGATTTTAGCAGAATTAATCATTAGATATCCTTGAATGTTTCAATAAGCTGGACTGCTGCTTTTGGATTACATTTTGTGAAAGTCTGCATTAAGATTATTATTATTGTTTTCTAATTGATTAAAGAATTTTACATTTGTTTGTAAAAAAACTAAATTTTGAAAGTGAAAAGTATTTATTTTTCTTACATTTGTGTACATAAATGAATTGACTCTCAAAAGTAGAAGAGTTCTAAGACATACTGTACATTCTATTTTCAATGATTTCTGTGACTTCTGCTAAGAATGGCTCATTCGGTTTACATTTTTCTGGATTCATTATGACCTTTTAAGATCTATTTTTACCCTTTAAGAAGAAAAGAAATATTATCTATATGTCTATAATAGTGACTTGTCTATATGTCTATAATAGTGACTTTCACATGCTGAACAGCAATACTATATAGTACCTAGTTGTTTTTTGGCGAGTCATTTTGAAGTTTTAGTGTCATCTTTTTCAAAGTAATCTTTTAAAGTATTGAGTGCTCACAATGACTGGTTCAACTGTTACATGAAATGCTAACTATAAACATGTATGTTAATTGTAATATTTAATGTATATACAGTACAGTAGATCACTGCATCACTGTAAGCATTAATGCATGTAAAATATATGCAAATTTTTCTGTGATTCAAGGGGAAGTTAATGTGGCGACATACATGACTGCAGCACATTTTAAAAAGGCCATAAACACGCCTTACTTTGTTGCCCTCCCATAAATAATGAATGTTGGTTCTGCTTGACTGGCCATCTTATTATAATTTAATGAACAGAATACTTAACTTCTGAAATTAATATTTATGTTTGTCTTCATTGTAGAACTGGAATCATTGAGGCTTAGTTTACCAAAGTTGCATTATGTATAGAAGAAGGATATCCTGACTAGAAAATGTTTTTTACACTGCTTAATTCGAATGATTACAATGTGTATATACTACAGATGTGCAATTGGGAGCAAGTGTGATGTATGAGAGTTAATCACAGTGAGAGAATGTGGACCTAGAGGTCTAAGCGGGACTGATTTTTTAAACCCGCACCTGCCCACTCCCACAGTACTCTGTCCCGCGTCTGCCTGCTCCTGGGTAAACACTTGACCATATTTGTCCCAATTCCGCCATCACCCTAACGGTTTTGTCCTCTCCCGCCTGTAGAAACACATTGCTTTCATTAAGTAAAAAAGTTATGTATGGTTGATAAGCCTGTTTAACATGGTCTTGCAAAAAGGAGGTGGCTGACGGTTTCCTCTCATTGGCCCAGTTTTCCTTTTCACTTTTTTTGCAACGATTCTGCTTCATGAGTATTTAGTACAGATTTTCCAATGGGACTTAAATAATACTTTCTTAGCACAAGTCTGCTCATCTTTTTCACAGAAAGGAACAATAAAGAGCAATGTAAGCAACGTGTCTTGTTAAAGCTTTGTAAGTAAGCAACTGCTTACTACAGTAATCCCTCCTCCATCGCGGGGGTTGCGTTCCAGAGCCACCCGCGAAATAAGAAAATCCGCGAAGTAGAAACCATATGTTTATATGGTTATTTTTATATTGTCATGCTTGGGTCACAGATTTGCGCAGAAACACAGGAGGTTGTAGAGAGACAGGAACGTTATTCAAACACTGCTAACAAACATTTGTCTCTTTTTCAAAAGTTTAAACTGTGCTCCATGACAAGACAGAGATGACAGTTCCGTCTCACAATTAAAAGAATGCAAACATATCTTCGTCTTCAAAGGAGTGTGTCAGGAGCAGATCATGTCACAGAGATAGAGAAAAAAGCAAACAAATCAATAGGGCTGTTTGGCTTAAGTATGCGAAGCACCGCGGCACAAAGCTGTTGAAGGCGGCAGCTCACACCCCCTCCGTCAGGAGCAGGGAGAGAGAGAGAGAGAGAGAGACAGACAGAGTTTGTTTTTCAAGCACAAATCAATACGTGCCCTTCGAGCTTTTAAGCATGCGAAGCACTGTGCAGCATGTCGTTTCAGGAAGCAGCTGCACAAAAGATAGTAATGTGAAGATAATCTTTCAGCATTTTTAGACGAGCGTCCGTATTGTCTAGGTGTGCGAACAGCCCCCCTGCTCACACCCACTACGTCAGAATCAGAGACAGCGCAAGAGAGAGAAAGAGAAAAGTAAGCTGGGTAGCTTCTCAGCCATCTGCCAATAGCGTCCCTTGTATGAAATCAACTGGGCAAACCAACTGAGGAAGTATGTACCAGAAATTAAAAGACCCATTGTCCGCAGAAACCCGCGAAGCAGCGAAAAATCCGCGATATATATTCAATGGAATGAAGCCGCAAAAGACGAAGCGCGATATAGCGAGGGATTACTGTATTCTATATTGAAATAAAGTATGCTGTCTTTTAAGAATTGCTATTCATTCCACAAAAATGTGGAATGGACACATAAGGTAGGTGCTGTCTTTGTACAAGTCGCACATATATGTTTTGCTTAAAATGTAAGCTTTTCTAGTCCGCATGTTAACAAACACTCCCCACTTTCAAAAAGTATTGGAGATTTATAAAATAAGATTTTTTTTTTTTTTTTTTACAGCTCATAGTACTTTTTCCTTATCAATACAAGCACACTGCAACTATCCAAAGCACACTGAATGTACTGTACTAGGATCTCCTTAAATGCTTGCTAGTTTGAGAGGAAAAAGGGCATTACTAACAGCTGTCCAGTGAACTTCACTTCCCTCTTTAATTTAGTACAGTTGCATTAAATATTAAAAATCTCTTCTTTTCAATTCTCTTAAATAAAAGATAAAGTAATAGATGCTTTGGGCTGAGATATGTTGCTACTTTGTAGAGCATGTGGATAGGAGTTGATGCTGAACAAGTTCTTTCAGACGGTGTAATATCTGATTCTAAATCACTTGTCACGTCTTTTAACAGTTTCAAAAGAAAAACACATTTGGGAGTACCTTTTTCTTGATGCAGCCTATCATCAGATTGCTGCAACAGTGAATCCAGCATTACGAAGTGAGAGTTCCATCTTGTCCCCACAGCCCTGTTTGAGTGACGCTATAAGCTTGCCTTGTTGTCCAGTATGTTTAAAATACCTGACTAACTTTTTAAAATTAGTTGGAAGTTGTGCAACTTCGGGTACTTTCTCTATCAGTGCTGGTGTAAAAGCACTTGAGAGATTTAAGATCATGAGACTTTTGAAACTTGAAATATGGGAATATGTAGAATCCATATCACTGTCACAGCAGACTGTTGCTTGATGTATATGAATGGTTTACCAGCAAGTTATAGATAAGCTGCAAAATGTGGCGAGTACCACTTCATACTTCCCTCTTGCACTGGATAAAGTAAGGATGTGACTGATGGAATCAAGCTGATTATTTTTATAAAATTTGTGGGATATGATTTCAGTACCTCAGAAAGCTTCTAGAATATGTATCACTTCATAAATCCACAAATGGAGAAATGAATTTAATGCTGTTGAAGCAACACTAACAAAATATGGTGGATTTGATAAATGCACATGCATGGTTACAGATGGAGAAAAAGCCATGGTTAGCTAGAAATGAGGACTTGCTGGACTGTTAAAGAAGGGAGGTATTGACAGCTCAATATTCCAATGTATTGTGCATCAAGAGGCGTTTTGTAAGGTTCATCATTAAAATGGCCAATATTATTTAAGGGCGGAGTGGTGGCTCTGAGGCTAAGGATCTGTGCTGGTATCCAGAAGGTTGCCGGTTCGAATCCTCGTCACTGCCAAAAGAGATCCTACTCTGCTGGGCCCTTGAGCAAGACCCTTAACCTGCAATTGCTCCAGGGGCACTGTACGATGGCTGACCCTGCGCTCTGACCCCAAGGAGTATGCGAAAACTAACAAATTCCTAATACAAGAAATTGTATAAGGTGAAATAAAGAACAAAAAAAATATGAAAGTAGTGACAAAGTATTCTTGTTTAAAGGTGATAACATTACCGTGACACACAGAAGAATTAAAAGCTTTCTTAAGATCTGTATTCTGCATATAAATGTTTATATATGTCAGGTCTTTAAGAGCAGGGAAGTGTCTGCAAAATTTTTTTACAGTTAAAATTAAGTTCTTTTCTAACTTTACAAAAATTAAATGTGACCCTACATTACCTGAAGGTATGATTCATTTCCCTTGCACTCTAGACTGACATAGCTTAGTATTAAAGTTCCTGGTGTTTAAGTTTGCAAAGAAGAGTCCAAAATGTGAACCAGCTATAGAGCAATTTTTGAAATTCAACTTGCTGAAACTTTTTTTGATCAAGAATGACTTGACTCATTTTGACAGCTGCAGGCATCTGTTCCAGGAGATGAAAGAAAACAGACAAATTTTAAACTTTGATCAGTTTGTAACCGATACAGGAGTTTAAGGAAATTGAGTCAAACTTCAGATTTTTTAAACAACCCTCATAAGACAGACATTGTAACTGAAAGCAAAATATGTGGAACTGCTGAGTTGCAGACAGATCAGTTGCTTCTTTCACACTCTAATCTTCAGACTGCTCTTCAAAAACAGGTAGCCTGCACTAAGAGATATTGGTCTGGGGATGGCTTCAATATTTGACAGTGCATACATTTATGAGAGGTCATTCTCAGACATGGGCTTCATCAAGTCAAAATATAGGAAAAGTATCGGACACTACTAAGCATCCAATCATTTGTCCTTCTGAAACACAACAAATACCATGATAGATGTTGATGTGCTTGTTGCTGTTATGAACCTGCCTTTTGAAAATCTTAGAAATAGGTGCTGGGCCCCAGACCAAAAGCTAGACCACACTTCACACAGGTCTTGCTTAACTGAGTTGAGTCCAAACTCAAATTGTAGTTTATCAGCCTATACAAGCCCAAAAAAGGTCTGTAATAAGGATTTGGGATGTGATTGAGGGGTGGATGGACTGTTAAACCTCTGGTACCAAAAAAAGAAAAGAAACGTGCATGTAATAATTAAGGATTAATTTTAAGGAAATTGAAAAGATAACAAAGAGACAAGGCAAAAAAAAGGCAGGTTTTGTCTAAATTATAAAACTTAAAGCAAACAAATCTAATAAATCCACAAAGCATTTTATTAGTACATAGTGTACCTAGTTTAGTGCTGAAGCTGCTCTTCCATCAGCAGGTTTGTCCTTGATACAGTAACCCTGCTACCTCATATAGTGGCCACACCTTCTTGGGGTCCACATAAGGCAGATAGGATAGATAACAATAAACACGAAATAATAGAAAATAGTCTATAAATATATTACATTAACCAATAACATAATATGAAAAATGTATTAAATATTATATTTTGTTTAATAAACAATATAAAGAAAAAATATATTTGAGCCAGGGAAAAGACACTGGCTGAAACAACAGTGGCACAAAAGCCGCATCCCCAGATATCACAGTAATTGTCCCTCTGCAAGAGATGTCCTTTTCACAACCATGTTCTCTTCACTGTTATCATTGCAGCTAGTCTTCTGCTCATTTATCCACACACCCACTCTTGCCTCACCCATTATCCCTCCTTCTCTTTTGTCCCAGTTCTTTGATTGTTTTTTTATTAGGAGAGAAGTTACACATTTGACCTATTGATACTTCACACATTTGACATATTAGTTGTTCTTATTTGTTTGGTAATGTTGCTTTTATCTATGATGTCTCAGTTCCTTTGTATTTTTTGACCTTTTCCTTGCTATATACAGGAATCAGCAGACCTACAGCAGACTAAGAAAATACACTACGCATAAAAAACCCAACAGAACATAAAAATGCCCGCCACAGGTGTACCCATCTGTATGTTAAGAGTAAGGTAAAAGATGACTTGTCTGAACATGCAAGACTGGTAAGACCAGTTGACATTTTCTTTCTGCTCATTGAACCAGTGTGTGTATCATTTACACAGCTCTATTAAGAAATCACATTTTTAGTTGTAACATGGTGTTTATGTTCTGTGACCTGACCATAGTGTTTCTGTCTGTAAATTTCTCAACTCTTCTTGAAACTGTCTCTTTTCATCTTAGATTGAAATTTGCAGATGCTTAATTTAGAGTGGCTTGTCTGATGGTTTATGCATTTTAATCAATGCACAGACGTATTGCTCAAATAGTTTGAACTTTCTTCCATAATCAGGTCTACCTGATGATATACCTCAATCTGATTTCCATGCCATCATCATCTTGGCTACTGTCCCATCTGAAACATAAAGCTGAACAGAGTCTGTCATCAAAGTGCCTGCCAAATGAGCCATAAAAATCTGTTAGCCCTTAGCCAAATAACTGAAATCTTAAACATCTTGGTTTTGTTCAGCATTTTTAAGCATGTTCTTAAACTTGTTACAAAGTTAATTACTTAAATATTGACTTAACCACACCTTTGTAGAAAGTGTTGTCAGAACAACTTGAATCACTCATTTGTGTTTCTTTCATTTTGTTATTTGCCTGTAACAACTCATATGTTTCTAAGCATTTGGTACCACATTGAGGTACTCTTCGTAATACAGTACTGCAGGACATTTGCATGTTGCGTTATCTATTGTTGAATAAATCATAACAATGCATAATCTGTTGTGTTTTGTCACCTGAAGTTACATTTATCTACTAGTAAAGATTTGTAAGTGTCAGATTGTTGGTTAAATCACAGTACGTAAAACTATAGAAGTGAAATGAATGTTTTTACTTTTACTTTATTTATAGACTACATTATAGTAAACATTTTTTTTCTCATAAACACACAGAACTTTGTTTATTTGTTGCATACTCTTTTTTTTACTTCAGAATTTAGAGTAACATATTAAATGATTTATATTCAGTGACTTTTAACCTCTTTAAAGTTAACCCAGAGTGTCACTCAGGCTTCAAAAACAGATAACCCTGAGTCTTGCTCAGGTTAAGCAACTCTGATAAATTAGCCTGAATAATGTTTGGGACAGTATTCTTTTGCCATCTTGAGGAGGAAATAGTATCATCGCACAAGAAAATCATCAGTTTTTCTCTGCGCTCTGCCATTCTGTGGTAACTCCTCAGTATTAGTGATTGGGGCAGCCTTTAACCAAAACTCACAATGACGTGCAAATGAAAAGTTGTAAAGCCAGTTTTAGAACAAACTGAAACTGAACCGTTAGTTGAATCAAGTAATCAGATGTTGATGCTGATAGTGAAAGTGATGTATATGGCACTGAATGACCGAATTGCTTTGGTATGCCTGGTGAATTTGGCCACATGAAAGTTCACTGTGGTGTAAGTAAGTGCATGGAAAAAGGGCAAAATGATTCCGATCAAGTGGAAGAACAAGAAAAGCATTAGCCCACTAATAACTGTTCACAATGCAGCAACTGTCAACGTCATGTCAGGTGAAATGTGGAAGTCACTAAGCCTTATGTTGTGGCAATGTAGTCTGTTGTCTGGATGACGCCCTGATATTCTACCCACTCGTGTGCAAGCAACAGAAAAAATATATGTTTGAAAAGCAACTTGTTTTTGTTGTCCCAATTGCAGTGTCAGGCTGTGAGTTGGTAATTGGTTTAAAACATATCACACAAAGGATGTTTATTAAATCTGTATCAATACAGCAGTGGACACTAGACAAAGCTTTGTCACTGTATTTGTGATGACGTTTTGGTTTTTGAAAGTTTCTGTTACACATAATAAAATTTTGTTTTATTGAAAACAAATTCAACATTTTGGTTCATTTTTTCAGTGGTAAACATAATAATAGATAGGTTAGTAGTGGGCATGCAGACACAACCTAGCAAAACACCAATGGTCCCAAGAGTTAAATCATACAGGATTAGTGTTTGGTGTGGAAATTGCGAGGCTGTGTTAGCTGGAGTTGTATTATGTGGAATGCTTCATTATGCCTCCTTGAGGCGAATGTCAGCACTGTTTAGCTGCTTAAGCAAAACGGGCAAAGTAGTCTCTGGATTCTTTTTTTCTATCTTTGCCTTGAAGACTCTTCCATTCTTTCAAATGAATGGAATCCAACTGGGGACGTGGATGGGGTTTGAGGAATACGGAGGTAACACATTAAGGATGCAACATGTGAAGGTGAAAAGGAGGAGAGGCAGGGCGAGATATGAATGAGAGAAGAGCATGAAAAATTGATACCAACACTACCAAAACAATATAAGGGAAGCTGCAAAACAGTTGAAGAGTTATAAGGCACTAGGGGCTAGCGACATAACTTCTAAAATATTGTGGAGACATATTGGAGAAAAGAGTCCATCATATGATTAAAACATAAAATTAAAGCAAGAGATGCCAGAGGATTGGGCATTGGAGTATGTGTCCCATCTATAAGAACAATTTCAAATCAATGTGTGGGAAGTATCATGATAAGTGTTTATATAAGTGTTCACAAAGATGCTGGGGGGATAAAAGGGTAGAACTGAGAGAGTTGAGATAATACAAATGCGATTTTAGGTGTAACAGATCAACAATGGATTTGAGTTTTGTATTCAAGTTCTGGGAAAGTGCGACAAGGTTGACACTGACCTACTGTATATCAAGTGTATGTTGACTTTGGATAGGCATACGAAAAAATGAACCGATTAAAATCATACCAGACTTTTCAAGAATTTCTCATTATAGCAAAATTCACGCGCTTAATAAAAGTTACTTTAAAGGACACTAAAAGTTTGATCAGAGTTGGAAGGATGCTGTTACATAGACATGATGTGGAAAAGGGAGGCCTGCAACAGCAATATACAGTACATTAAACAATACTATTTAATTTGCTGATGAAGAAGATAATGGCAAAAGAATTAGTAAATACCCCATGTGGAACAATTTTCAGTAGAATATACCAGTGCATGGCCTGCGCAGAGTATATATCAGTGAGAAGCGAGAAATGAAAGAGACCTACAAGTAAATTTAATATATTTACATGAAATAGCAAGAATATAGGATTAGACATGTATTCAGAAAAAAAAACTATAGGCATGGTTATGTCTAGGAGGCAAAGATGAGGATATGATGAAATGATGGTGTTGGGAGGAAAGGAATTTGGAAGAGCTGGTGAGTTTAAGTACTTGTAAACTGTAATGCTGGGAAAATTGAGGCACATTTGCACTTATGCGTATTTTTACATCAAAGACAATAAGTGGAAAAAGAAAAGTTAGAATTTATACAACAGTAGTAATACATACAATAACATATTTCAAAAGGTTTTTTAATATCACTGATTAAAAGTAAAATTTCAATTGATAAAGATCTAAAAGGTGAAATACCAACTAATTATTAGTGGCACTTCTTGTCACATTTTTGAAATATTTTATATTTGACACATTATGAGGATGGGCAGTAAAGAGACACAGCGATTACTGCTGCTCTCTCAAGAATCCCGTAACCTTGGTATGAATTCTGTACCATCTTTGTATGTATTGAATATGCGTACCTTTTTCTTAAATACACTGGCTTTACAATCAATAATATTTATCCATTGCAATGGACACCAGGCATGGGCTGGCGTTCTGGCTGGGAGAGTTCTGGATCATTACCCAGCTGGGAGGCCAGATTCTTCAAATGACAGAGGGAGGACAGACAATTTACCTCCCTGATACACTAGATGGCAGACCTCCTGGACAGCAGTGCCTCCATGCATGCCCACAGGACAGGCTGGGAGTTGTAGTCTGATAGGGCAGCCCTATGGTGTTACATCAGTGCCACCAGGGGGAGCTGCAGGGCAAGGTCTTGGGGTCCAGGGGCTGTGGGGCATGTGTTTTGTGAAGAAAGATTCACGGATCTTGACTTTGCTGACGATGCTGTGATCTTCGCGGAGTCATTGGAGGCTCTGATCAGGGCACTCGAGAGAGTGAGCGAGGAGTCTGAATGTCTGGGCTTGCGAGTGTCCTGGATAAAAACCAAGATCCAAGCCTTTACTGACCTCTTGGCCACAGCCATTATCAGTGTCTGTTTGCGGAGAGAGTGTCGACCTTGTTGAGAGGTTTACTTACCTTGGCAGTGACATTCATGTCTCTGGTGACTCTTCATATGAAATCAGTAGACGGACTGGGAGAGTATGGGGGGTCATGGGGTCACTGGAAAGGGGTGTGTGGCACTCCCGATATCTATGCAAAAGGACGAAGGTTCAAGTCTTTAGAGTCCTGGTGCTTCCTGTCTTGCTATATGGTTTGCGAGACATAGATGCTATCCAGTGACCTGAGACGAAGACTGGACTCCTTTGGTACTGTGTCTCTCTGGAAAATCCTTGGGTACCGTTGGTTTGACTTTGTGTCGAAAGAGCAGTTGCTCATGGAGTCCCGAATGAGGCACATTACCTGAATTTTGAGGGAGCGTCAGTTACAGCACTAGGGCCATGTGGCGCGTTTCCCCGAGGGTGATCCGGCTTATAAGATTGTTGGGGACCCGAGTGGCTGGACCAGGCCAAGGGGTCGCCCGTGTAACACCTGGCTGCGGCAGATAGAAGGTAATTTCCGGAGGGTGGGACTGGACCGCGTGTCTGCCTGGGGGGTTGCCAACTGGGATCCCGAGTTGTTTCGTTGTGTAGTGGGTGCGGCAATGCACTGTACCAGTGCATGCTCCCCAACTTAACTTAACTTGACTTGTACCATGCTATATTTATATTAATATACATTTTTAAATACCAGACTACAGATAGATATGTGATACGATGCTTCAGTGTTAAATACCTCAGTGCATTAACTTTAATTAAACTGCTGAGTCTTCGTATTATTGTGTTTCATCATGTTTAAAGTCAAGGATTTTTCACTGCCTATATTTATTTTAACGCAAAAAGATGTGTCTTTTATATATTATAAAATGAAGAGCAACTTATTGTTTAATAGACAATGCTTTTCTTTCTTGTTTATGAAAGCTAAATGCAACTTGATTTTATATTTGTTTTGTTAATCTTATTACAAAGTTATCTTTGTTTGTACACAATAAGAATTGAACTGTTAAGTGTTTTCTCTTTGTGTACTGAAAGATGAACTATTTTGTAACTCAGAATTATAATACTAAGCTAACTTTGGAATTTGAGATGTGTATATACTGAATGTGTGTGTGTGTGTCTATCCATATGACAGAGTGAGAGGGAGAGACAGAGATTGGATAGATATATAATTAATATTTATATTGTGCAGCCTAATTTACTATTTACACAAATTTGATTATACTCCTTTTCACTGTCATGACTGTTCCCTGTAATTATTGTCCAAATGAAAAATTATAATAGAGTACGCTTGCATGTCGATTGGGGATTTATCATTTCAATTGCATTCTGCGCTTTCAATTGGATATAGTTAAACCTAAAATATAATGAAAAGATGTAGTCATTTGGTTTAGATTTAAATGTTAAACTTAGAGACCCACAAATAGGTACGAATGTATGAACTGGCTAGAATAAATTCTTTTCACTGACATCTGCTATCTAGAAATGTGGCAAAAAAATCAATAGGGTAATGGTATTCCAATATTATTCATTACAATAACTTAATTATACACCAAGGACTGTTATCAGGATTTTCCCCCCATCAGCAACAGGACTGCAGAACTAAAGCATTTTAATTCTTACATAATATAAGACATTCCATGTATACTTTTCCATAATAGTGTAGCATTATATTTAGTGTTTCAATACACTTGAAAATGACTTTCATTAATAAGTCAATAACAAACATAATGTAATGCATAAAAGATTCTTAGTTAATGTACAGTTAAATAGTTGTAAATTTTATGAAATGATAATTCATGCTGTATATTAGTAAACACTTTATAGTAACTTAAACAGACATTAATAAAAAAAATTACAAAATGCTTCTGTACATTTTTCAAAGTCATTTTTTAAGTAGGTCCTTGTTCATCCATTGTAAAGGTTTTTAAATGATTATTAATGAAAGGAATGAAGTTTGTTTTAAAGTGTTAACAAAGGTTCATTCATTTTGCTTTCACATTGCAATATTGTCTTACCACAATCAGTTACTTCATCTTGCTATGAGCTAGGGCCTTCTTTACCCTGCAAGTCTTTTTCTTCTTGCCTCACACAGAGGATTATAAGAATTTTGCACAGAGGAAACCTTAGCTAATGTCACATTCAG
Organism: Erpetoichthys calabaricus; assembly: GCF_900747795.2. NCBI lineage: Eukaryota > Metazoa > Chordata > Cladistia > Polypteriformes > Polypteridae > Erpetoichthys > Erpetoichthys calabaricus. The sequence continues at coordinate 74,357,822 of NC_041406.2, forward strand.
TTGCAGTATTCCACACATCATATCATGATTGGCCAGACTTTTCTTGTGTGTAAACCAAATCAGCAATAGTAAACATTTTTTGCTGTAATATTTTTGTTGTAAATATAATACAGTATAAGGTCTGTTTTTGTTAAAGTAACATATTGAAACATTTGTTTATGTATTTTATCATAGAAGTGTCCACAAAGGGTACTTTAATCTCCAAAAGTTCTTTTTTATGGGTGGCCAAGTTAATCCTGGAAATGCCTAAATTATTTACCTTGTTTACATGTACACCCTACAATATGTATCATTGGAATCCATAATAAGTGCTGGCTACCTTAGTAAAGGATTCAACACTAAACCCCTGACATACTTTAACAAAGGTATCGACCTACCTTGTTCCCAGTTTCCCCTCCAGCAAGGGCTGAACGTCTGAATGTCCTAACAGAGGCCAGGAGCCTGCTTCTGTTCAGATCACAGGGCGCAGCCTGATCCCAGTTCACTACCTCTGGCAGGATTTAATCTGAAAGAGTATAGATCGTCACATTACAGAAAATCCTAATACTTATCACCAGGGTTAGATTGCTAGTGTCAGTAAAGAACAAGGAAGTTTGGGGAGATAATATCCAAACTTTATTTCCATCTAAACTTATTTGCAGACGTTGGCCCAAAAGTTAGATCAAATAATGGATGAAAACATCCTACTTGGATGGATTGAAATTAGAGGCACACAGCAAGCTTCTTATCAGGTCGGTAATTGGCTTTTGGTTGCTACAGCCTTTGTTTAGCTTAGACATGATGCTTGTTTTCTCTTCCCCTCTTGTGATGTCTGTCTTCTCAAAATCTACAAGGGGGCTCCGCCCCCTGCTCACTTCGCTCGCCTACCCCCGGTGTTAGGTAACCTGAAATACATTGATGAATGTATGCGATATGTGCCTGCTTTGCTTGCGGCATTTCAGACGTGCGCTGTAGGCGCCTGCGTTCATTGATTATATCCAGGCGGGCTCGTGTTTGTATCTCCATCAGTTGTGGTCTTTCGTTTTGAACCTGTGCCTGCTTTGCTTCTGCAGTTTCTGACGCGCGTTGTAGGCGTCTATGTACATTGTATTTGTTCATGCGGAGCTGTTTGGTTTTGGAGCCGAGACAGTTTTGCTTCCGCGGTTTCAGACGCACGTTGTAGGCGCCCACGTCTATTGTTTTTATCCATGCAGGCTCGCTTTTGTAGCTCCGTTAGTTCAGCTGGATCGTTTTGGAGCCGTGACCGTGACTCCATTAGTTATCCGTTGTCTACCGTTAGCAATATGGATAATTGCACTTACTTTTAATACGGAGCGTTTTCTGTGGTTGTACTGTTAATAATGCATCACTGTAATGTGATTCACATATGCTATATGGTTTAGACGTGTGAGGATGCCATACGTTTAATATGGAGAGTTCGTTTGTTCTCATTACCCGGACCATGCTGTGTAGTGTGGACGTTTAGTTCAGAAGCGTGTTGTAGGCGCCTGGGCCTTTCGTACTTTCTTGCGCCTTCCATACTATCTTTGTGGACCTTTGCGGACGCCGTAGTGTCTTACGTGTGACTCTGGGGTGCAGTGCAGAATCCTCTTTTTTGTGTGGCTGTGTCGTTAGTCGTTTGCTATGGGCGCGTTGTTGCTTCATGTCCTATTCAGAAGCGCGTTGTAGGCGTCTGCGCCTTTCGTACTTTCCCGCGCCTTCCGTACTATCTTTATGGACCTGTGGGACCTCCGTAGCCTCTTCCGTTTGACTCTGGGGTGCAACGCAGAATCCTCTTTTTTGTGTGGCTGTGTCGTTAGTCGTTAGCTATGGGCGCGTTGTTGCTTCATTTCTCATTCACGTTAGTTGAGCTCTTTCGTTTTTGGGCCGTGACTCCTTCGTTCGCGGTGGATAAGACTTCGCTTGCGGTTTATGAGACACGCGCTGTAGGCACCTGCGCAGTATGTCTCATTGTCCCATCGCCGTGTACCTGCGTCCATATCCGGTTTATTCTCGGTTAGTAATATGGATGAGTCACTTAAGTACTCTCAAAACCATTCATTACTACAGAACCTTGCTAGCTGATTATGCAAGATTTTTAGAGCAGCATAATTATGACAAGTGATAGTTTCCCATGGTCTGGTTACTTGTCAGTTACTATAAGTGACTTTTAGCTAACTATAACAAACATTTTGACTAGAAAGCTCCATGCTTCTGTTTTTTTACAAGCATATAGTCATTGCTTAGTTTATATGAGATTAAACATATACATAGATAAAACAATATCTTTTTTTACAACAACAACAACAGAATTTATATGTGCTTTAACTCTTTGATGGCTGAATATTTCTTCCAAAAAATACAGTTGTCTGAAAAGCACACAAAGCAATGGTTTCACACAGAAACAAACTTAAAATGTCTGTTGCTGCATGCTGTGACCACCAGTTCGCCAGGTATGCATGTCAGGCTGGCTTCCAGGCTGTCTTTCAGGCTGGAGGGGGCAGCAGCGGTGGTTGCGGTCAGCATGCATCGCAATGTGGTGTGTACCTCTTTTCAGTGTAAGTGGCCCTCCTCCCAGGCAAATGTTGCCTTATACTCATTAGCTGCACGCATCTTTTCAGCACCACAATCAGCTGGGGATCGATCACTTGATGCTGGTACCTCACATTAGTTTTCGATCACTTGTATCAAAATCGGAGTCTGATAAGTCTGTGGTATAGTGGATCTGTGGCTCAGAAAAAAAGGCTGTTTTAAATAATAGAGTGCATTGGTGCTTGGAAGTATAGCAGTTGGCGCAATCGTCTGAGAAGACAGCTCGTCTCCAAGTTGGTGCGAGGTGGTCAGTTGACCATGTGTTGCCTTGTTGGCACCTGCGGACCAACTGATTGGCTCATTATCAGCTTGGGTCGAGCATCAGATGATCACACCTGTAACCTTTCCTCAGCATATGAAAGGGGAGCACAAGGGAGAAACAGGGGGAACCAGAGAACAAAGAGTAGAAGAGCCATGAGAACAGCAATGGGTTGAGAAGCAGGATGAGCCAGCCAGCCATTGTGGAGAAAGGCAGCATGATCTTTCGGCCCACGTAGGAGTAAAAGTTTAGCTCCTTGGGGAGGATTGGTCTCCACTGACAATCCTTGAGTAGTGAGTGTGATCGAGGTGCCATCCTCCCCAGGGATCCGAGGGATGACTGCAGGAGTGTGAAGGAAGATGGGATAACAACTGACCCCAAACGGTCTGGCTGATGCTGCTTGAGGCAGCTAAGACTGGGGTTGGGAGGAGAGGACTGCAGCTGCTAGTATCTCTGCCAGCTGAGTGTGCTATGGGTGAGCTGGGGAGATGAAGAGAGTTGTATTGGGCTCGTCCAGTTATGGAAGGAACAATGACCTGCTGACTGTGGTGTTAGTTTCAGTCTCATTTTAAACCTTGTTTTTAATCTCATGGACTTCCACTGTTTTATTGATTACTAGCTGGATTACCTGGCGTTGCCCAGGCTATTCATAATTGAAATATAAAACAAAATACTGTATTAATTTTGATTTGATTATAGTATGATATTATGATATTATTATTATTATATTATTTGATATACATGTATATATTTATATATATTTTATTTTACATATATTTAGTATTTATATATTTTATTTTATATATATATTTTGCCCGCGAGTTTGTCTGCGTGAAATTCGATAAAGGTCAGCAGATCATCAAAAAACACTTTAACCCTTTACATATTACGGCTAGAGCACTTCTGTATAAACAATGTTTCTAGTCTTTTTTTTCTTGTGCCAAAATGACCAGACTGCTGGATGAGCTGACTCTCGAACATCCATCCATCCATCCATTTTCCAACCCGCTGAATCCAAACACAGGGTCACGGGGGTCTGCTGGAGCCAATCCCAGCCAACACAGGGCCAAGGCAGGAACCAATCCTGGGCAGGGTGCCAACCCACCGCAGGACACACACAAACACACCGACACACCCAGCACACACTAGAGCCAATTTAGAATCACCTATCCACCTAACCTGCATGTGTTTGGACTGTGGGAGGAAACCGGAGCGCTCACTTGATGCTGCATGCAAACTCCACGCAGGGTGGACCCGGGAAGCGAACCCGGATCTCCTAACTGCGAGGCAGCAGCGCTACCACTGCGCCACCATGCCGCCCGACTCTCCAACATGCAACATAAAATTGACTGTGTGAGAAATAGTCTTCCCTTAAGTCCACTCCGACGAAACGTAATGTCTGACCCTGAGATGTACTGATGGTCATGGCAAAACAGACTTTAAGTGGGAACTGCAATCTCTTGAATTCAAATGGGAAATCAGAGGTTATTAAGGGTATGCGTGGTGTGAGCACTGACTCCCCTCGAGCACATCTGGTTAATATTGTCGCCTCGATAATATTGCTTTTTAATGATGTTACCTGCAGCCTGGTTCCATTACAGCGTTTGGGAGGGCGTAGGTTTCGCAGCAACATCATTAGAGCACCTACTTCCAAAATAAACCTATGGGTTGGGAGGCCTGGTGGTTTAAGCATATTAAGAAATTCAGTGGGATAGTTTGTAGCATCATCTGTATTTAGCACCGAATCTACCGATTTGTATTCCATTAAAGCCCCTTCAAAAGAATTTAATAAGACGTCGTTGATCACGCTTGGTTGATTGTTTTTAGGGGTCAGAATAGCACGCTTGCATATCCATTCCATAGGCTTATTATGTATGTTGGCAATATCAGGATATATTTTGGAAATTAAGTCTTCCACAGTGGTCACGATAGAACACAGTTCTGAAGGGATGGTAAGTTTACCATTCGATTCTGGAAAATCGCCATGCACTATTTTGGGCAACAGGTCTGAAAACTGACCAGGGAAAACATTACCCCTTAGATGGAGTCTCATATTTTTGGTGAGTTTGAGTTTGGTCACCGATGGCCATAGATAAGATCTCTTAAAACATGCTTTGACTTCATCTCCTCCTATCCTGGGCACTACTGGTAATGTTTGACGAAAATTGCCTGCTAACAACACTGTAACTCAACCCATTACCTTATTATTATTCCTGATATCTTGAAGGCTTCTATTCAGAGTTTCAATACTCCTTTTATGTGCCATGGTTCTTTCATCCCAAACAATAAGCTTAGTATGTCGCAGTACTTCTGCCATGTTACTTTGCTTGGAAATACAGCATAAAGGGGTTTCTATGTGTATCAGGTTTAAAGGAAGCTTAAAAGCATGCGCAGTCTTGCTCCCTTCTAGAAGTGTAGCAGCGATCCCAGAGGACGCAACAGCTAAAGCAATTTTACGACTGATTTTCACTGGAAAGTGCAGTTTTACAAATTAGAAGATAGAACCAAAAGTAATATCGAATGCACAGACATGTTGCCTAAACAGGCAAATGTCGCATTTATAATGAAGCAGCCGGCACTGTTCTGCTGCTTATATACTCGGCGGCAGTGGTGTGCACACAGTATGAAAGCTACAACTATTATTTTGTTACAATTCTTAGTAGCTAATAATTACACAATTGGTGTGCATGTTAAAAAGATGAAAATTAAAATGTTTTTAATGTAGAAGCACATATTTATTTAAGTATTTAAATATGTGTTTATTTTTATGTATTGAAGAGTCTCTATACTAATTCTTGCATATCTCAGTCAAGTAGGTTCTGATATACAGGTGTCAGTTTAAAAATATTTAACCATCGGTTTCACTCCGTCAGGGATTAAATTTTCAAAAACACCGAAGTATGTGTTTGTTTATTTATTTCTTTTGTAGAGCATATTTATCAAGTTTGAAGCCCAAAGTCTGATTTTCATTTTTTATCCATACAAATTTGCACACCCTGTATCATCCCTGCAGGGGTTGAATTTTGAAAAATCCAAAAAGAAGTGTTTTTTTTTATTTTTTTTTATTGAAGTGTCTATACAAATTTTTATGTGTCTCAGTTAATTAGATTCTGATATATGGGTGTCACTTTAAAAAAATTTAACCACAATTTTCACCCCCTCAGGGATTGGATTTCGAAAAATCCCTTCTTATTGGGTGCCTACGTCACAAAAGATATCTATTGTCCAAATTTCACATTTCTACCTCCAGCAGTTTAGGCTGTTCATTGATCGATTAGTCAGTCAGTCACCGTACAGTTTTATATATAAAGATTTATTTATTGATTTTTAGAAGCATTGCACTTACTGAGCATTTTGTCATGGACTATTTTAATAAAAGCATTGAGCACTGTTTCCCCTTCCCCTTGCTTTGTGTGGTGTCCTCATTTGCTTGGCCCATCCCTCAGAAACGTTATCTGCGGTGGCAGGTTCAAGAGGCTCCCTGGGGGAACTGATAGTGTGGGGCTGACAGACACTGTCATAAAATCAGAATTCAATTTGGCGATAATTTGCAAAATATCTTCTGATGATTAGTTTTCTTTATGCATTCTCTCTCGCCAGATGTTGATGCCATTTTTGCTGTTGTTTGCTCCTCGCTACTCGCACAGGTGCAGGGAATCTTGGCCAAACTAATGAAGATAGCTTTCATTCTAGCAGAGTCCAATTAAAACATAATGGTGGATTTTGTCACCATTTACAGTTCATTACCACTGTCAACTCCTCCTTTTGACCAAAGTCGACATCTGCCCTGAAAAAGTTTATTCGCTGAAACCTGTATTTCCTGGGGGGGATAGTATAGTGAAACATAGTTGCAAATAATCAGTGTTTTATTTGTCGAACAGTATTTGGTGGTGTGTCACGTTTTGGAACCTGCAGTGAAAAAGTTACATGTATTTCATACAATAGCATTTCGTCCATCTGCATATGTTCAGTGTTTACGCTTGAAAACAATTCATGCTTCTGGCATAATCTTCAGCAGCCCACCAAATGTTGTTCTTTGCTTGTAAGTTATATTTTGATATTGCTGAGTAGAATATTATTTTGTGCCAATTTTCTGATGTAAGGTTGTAATCTTATATATAATTCGCCAGTCTACTCACTCACTCACTCACTCACTCACTCACTCACTCACTCACTCACTCACTCACTCACTCACTCACTCACTCACTCACTCACTCACTCACTCACTCACTCACTCACTCACTCACTCACATCCATCCGAAGCCGAATGCGCAGTCGCCTTCTGAGCACGTCGCCTTCTGCGCATGTCTGAAGCTGAATGCGCAGTCGCCTTCTGCACAGCTGCCCGAAAAACCTTACGAGACTGACATTGCGGCAGGCGGCAGATTTATGGCCGCAAAAATTCAAAGAGAAAGGCGACTTTGACCAACATCGCAGCAGGCGGTGGATTTACGGCGGCAAAAATTCAAAGAGAAAGGCGACTTCGACCAACATTGTGGCAGGCGACAGATTTACGGCGGCGAAAATTCAGAGAGAAAGGCGACTTCGACCAACATCGCAGCAGGTGGCGGATTTACGGCCACAAAAATTCAAAGAGAAAGGCGACTTCGACCAACATCGTGGCAGGCGGCGGATTTACATCCGCGAAAATTCAAAGAGAAAGGCGACTTCGATTAAAGCTCTACAGGCCTGAAAGGAAATTTCGATTATAGCTCCAGGCCTAATTACGCATTCATTCAATACACCTATATCAGGTTTGTGGTGCTTATACTTATTACTATTCCACTCGTGCCCGTTTCATCTTACGTTGTCGAAACGGGCTCTTTGTCTAGTATTGAATAACTTAGGTGATAGCAGTTTCTTATTATAGACAAGTTAACCAGTAATGCCTAATTTGGGCACAATGTATATGAAAGCTATCAAGATTCTGCAGTATTTAAAGGCCTTTGGTTTATAGTAAGTATCAAATGTTGAACTATTTTGTATAATTTGTGTTTAAAAGACTGGCTTTCTGATTCATTGGAAGAAAGGATTGTAGCATCACTCTGTTTCTTCCAGAAATCACTGCTGTCTTTTTGGTCCCACTTATGAGGTGACAAGGGTGCCATCTCACAATACAAAGAGCATCATACTTATGTGCTTACAGTTTGTTTCTTTTGAAGTCTGTGTAAATATGAAGTAAGTGATTCCATGTTCTGGGATGGTATAGGCGAGGCAATGTTCATTTAAGGTTAATTTTGTTTTATTGAAAACTTATTGCATTTGAGCGACTGCTTGCATGTTGATGCTAAGAAGGAGTAAATGTTATTTATGTGTGCAATATATGGCCTTTGTTATTGTTATTACTTCATTTGGGCCTAATTTTGTTACATTTTGTTACATTACATTTTTGTTACGTCACTTACAGTTCCGGCCAGGATGAAGTCACTTCCATTTCCTGCCCAGACAATGTCATTTCCCCTGCCCAGCTTTAAAACCGCCATGTTTTGTCTACCTGCCAGTTCTGTTTTGGACTGATGTCTGTAAAGACTTGTACTACCAAACCTTCTATTTTTGACAGCCAAATTCAAGTATATGGGTGGCTGCCCCAAACCTTTTTGCCATGTGGTCTGAGTCCTTTTACAGTGGTGTAGTTGAGCCCAGGTGGAATTTCCAGTATTTGATCTGGAGAGGAAAAAGAGGAAGGATTAGTGCGCTCTGTCCCCTGGTCTGGCGTGGAATTATCCTTTCTTGAGTCCTTTAGCTGCCTCCCATGCATACGTGTGTGACACTGTTTAATTTGGAAAGTCAGTTGTTAAGTTCCAGATAGACATGTTAATATTCTAAGCATACAACATGCCATTTCCTTCTAGCAATTTTATTAGTTTACACCAATCAATTTTTTGCTGCCATAAACAGGATGTGTAGTATTATTAATTTAGTACTATTTTTTTTTATGAAAGTTTATGAAACTTTCTTGTCTTTCAGGAAAACCATGAATCTTTGTATGTATACAGTATAAAGGAAAAATTGATTCATTAAGTCTGATCCAATTAAATGTGAACAGTGTGGTAAAGAAAATAAATGGGATAATCTGAAAGATTTCTCATATCTCTTTGTCTCTGACCAGACAAATGCAGTCAGTTCAGCCTCCATTGAAACAGCAGTGCATTATTGTGAAGATTATGCACTGAGCAATACCTTTGTTTTAATCCGACTTTATTATATTCATTAGTTTCAAACAGCCTTTTAAGATTTTTTATGTATTGCTTCAATTTCACAAAAAAAGAAAGAAAGAAAGCAAGAAAATATGGAAAGAGGAAATACATAAACTCTCAGAATTTACGAGTAAAGGATCCTTAGCTTTGCTTCTGCCTTTGAGTCATCATTCAGTCCTTTCATTTGTTAGTCATCCAGTGTCTTAGTTAGTCATACTGTGTATCCATTTTATTTCAGTTTAGTCAATGAGGATGCATTAATAGGTCATTACCTCCCAGATGCTTCCCTAGAGACTAGTGAATTTTTGAGAGACTATCTCTAGTGGTCAGCCATGCTTTTAGCTATGCAGTATTTACCAATCTTTTTCCCTGTACCATGAGCTATGGCATCATTGAACATTTCTTTAGCATTGTCCTTTTAAACCTGAAGCATTAATTCCAGTATATTTAATAATAAGATACAGCCATACAATGCTGAGCAGAAAAATAGGTCCAAAGATGGTAAATTTGTTTGTATTTATTGTGAAATGTTGAAATCCCACTTAACCCTTCTGTGAGATCAGTCTTTTTTAAAAAAGACTGCCATTAGAGTGTGTATTGCATAAGTGGTTTGGGTTTGAATGGGCAACTCTAGAGTAAGAGCACATAATGTAACCTGACATTCTTATTATTTATGTTTCGCAAATTGTCATGAGATAAGAGCATAATTAAAACTAAAATTATTGTACCTTGGAAAACTACAAAGCAGAAAATATATTTCTCTTCCCGTTATTCACTGTGACCATCAGGGTACCTCTAGGCGATTTCCTTAGCCTGTCATTACAAAAAATAACTAAAAAAGTCAGCTGTGATTTTTGACTTGTATAATGCTTTGGAATGGTGTTTGGTAGAGAAGGAGTTATGATATATGTTGTACAATGATAATAAAGAAACAATTAATATAGAATAATCTTTTTGAGATAAACAGTTAAACTAAATAAATTTATAAAGATTTTTTTAAAACCCTCAAAGAATTTCATAGAAAAAAAATGAATGGCAGTATACCATGTTTGAAATAAATAGAGTGCATTTCCTTTTGATATCTTAATAGTAATGATTTTAAACATAATAATTCTACATGCTCCATTTTGTTATTTTTTGATTCACTCAAAGTGTTTCTATCAAATGGCTTTTATTGTTATTTCAGTTTTTGCATAATTAGAAACACATTGGTATTTTTTAGGGTTTTGCTTTGTTCTTATGTGTTATTACTGTTTAATTTTTGTTGTTCAGATTTTTTTAAGCATTTTTTTTTTTTAATATACTCTAACATTTTGTGGATACGGGTGTAGTGTATTGCCTAGCAATGTGGTGCACCCAGTGCCAGTACTGTTGCCCTATAAAAGAAGGGAGCACTCACAGCAATGTGCTTGAACTTTGAACGCTAACAGGAAAGATTTTCTTAGAAACCAGTTCTGAAACAGTATCAGGAAAGAAACTCTAGTGTTCCTCATGTTTCACTTTATGACTTTTCCTTTAGTCCTAGTAATGTCAAGTAAGACATTTGTAGCACCCTAACGAATGCCCCAGTATTGCCCTCATCAGTCACATGAGCAGTGAAGTTAGTTGGATAGGGTCTTCATCATTTGTCTTTGAGGGTTCAGGTCTTCAGCTACATTAATGGCAAATTAAGAATTATCACAACCTATTCAGCAATATTATAAATAGAACGGCAACATTAAAATGTCTTGGAAATGAGACCAAGAGGTTGAATAATGCAGGGGTCCCTGAAAGTAACTGTTCAGTATATTTTTAATAGAATGGAGGACAGTGGCTAAGAGACTAATAGTTCCTTAAGCTAATTTGCTAGTAGGCAGGCATACTGCCTTATGTGTGGCCTCTCACTAAACAATGCGCAAGTGAGACTATGAGGCTATGGAGTCCTTTTAATGTAAGTTAAAAGTAGTTCAGGCACATGTAGGATCAGGGGGTTAGGAGACAACCAGCATGACATTGCATATTTGGAAGTGTGATGCTTGCAAATAGGAGCTGTCCTTTCAGCTGATCAGAAAGTTCAACGCAATGAGATAGATTCTTTGTAAACTGAAGGTCAGTGGTTCATGAAGAGGAATGCTTAGCTACCACACTACAGAGTGAACTCCTGGAGATAAGTCTGGGATTTGATTTTGTTTGTGGAGGTGTTTGGAGGTGGTTGTGGAGTGTAATAGTCCTGGTGTGTGTAAAAATTGGCAGGTGGGAGAGAACCAGTTTTGGCTGTGATTTGTGACTGGCAGGGAGCATTTAGCTGTGGCAACACAAAGTCATGTCAGAAAAAAGAGATACGAAGGAGTACCTTTTTGGTTCTTGGTGTGACCAAGTGGACTCTCCATCTCACAGACTAGTCAGGGACATTTTGTTGTATTAAATAGGCCCAAAGAAGCTTATAATTCCTTTATTTTGATGATATTGTGTTTTTCTTTTACTTCTTGAATGTTATCTACCCTTGTGTATTCATCATTTTTACCTAAGCTTCCTTAATGTTAACACAAGTGTCCCCTATAAGCCACACCATATAGATGTGATGGTGGGAAGATATTGATGTCCATTGTTGTTGGAAGCAGCCAACACTGTGAGAAGACTGTCTGATCCTTAGGTGAACATTTTTAGTGTCATCAGTAATGTGACAATTTTCAGAGGTCCATTGCCTGATGGCTTGGACCATAGGTCTAAAACCTGTGGAGGCGGCACTCCATGCACAGCATTTATGACCATCCAATTTGCCAAATGTGTTTGGATTAGCATGGACTAACTTTGGGGTCATATTCAGGTTTTTTCTTGGAGCTAATTATCGCCACCTTTACTTTCAAAAGCATTACAGACAAAAGATGTTTTCAAAAATTGCTGTTATAAAGTAGCTTCCCACTGCCACAGGGCACCTCTGTCAGGGGCAGTTTGATCATGCAGAGTTACTTGAAGGAGATACTGTCACTTATCCTATGACATTTCATTGCTAATCTTATTGATGCCTCAGCACACGCAGCTTCTATTTTCTGTGAAGCATTTGTGGCATTAACTAACTTTTCTAGCCAGCTGCTTTTGGAGTTTTGATCTGAATTTGTAATCGCCTCTTACCTACATTTCACCTGTTGTGTCCACTGTTTTTTTTTCTGAGTCCATTTGTCACAGAGTATTACATTTTTTTATTACAGTAAACTAATTTATTCTTCATTGTGGTAAGCAACAAATATTCTGAGGACTGAAATATCAGCCAAGTACATTTTTTTCCTTTGGACATAAAAGCAAAAAGTCTGGCTTCTCAATATGTGTTGTTGTAGTGCTGTGTGTGAAAACAGATTCATGGCAGAATGCCCACTTTACAAAATCTCAGTAGCGTAGTCCTGTTAAAATTACTTACTTGATCATGATGTGTTTTTTAGACTCTTCTGACGCTATGAGACTTTGCAATAAAAATTATGATCTCTTTCTCACATAAACTTACATATTAATAAAGTTGTTCTATTTGTCTTCCTTGTTCTTCAATTTTAAACGTCTCCCTTTCTCCATTTTGTTAAGTAATGTGTTGATTAAGGGCAACATAGTGGTATACATTGTTGGCTCACAACTCTGAAGACATTGATTCCATTCCTTGACAGACTACTGTCTACATAGAGGTTCCCCCCCAAGTTTGCAGACTTATTTCCATGAATATGCTGGTTTATTCCCACAATTCAAAGACATGTATGTTGCGCTAATCTGAGTTTCTTAATTAATTCTGTGTTATTGTGTGTATGCGTGGCTGGCTCTACCTTTGGAATGAGCTTGGCAAACACCTATGGCAGCACTAGAAGCACTGAGGTGGACAAGGTAAGCCTACAGTTAAAAAAATGGAGCCAGCACTGTGTTTGGAGTCATGTATTGGACTGGCATCTTGTCCATGTTTGTTTCTTGGTTTACATGTGATGCTGGAAGAAAGTCTCACTACAACCCTGTAAAGGTAACAGTTGGCTCAGAAAACTGATTTGGGAATATTTTGATGACATTATGGCACTTAGTTTAGCATTGCTGAATTCAGTCTTCCTTTGGTTTTCTAGCTTTTTGATAACTGAGGCATTTATCCTCTCCCATAGACCAAGTTGTTTCTCTTTTTGCTGTCACATTGAAATTTCAGACTTCCCTCTGACTAGTTAGTTAAACTCACCTGTACCAATTCAAAACTTTTTTCCTAGTACCAAGTAAAAATGTAATCATTCAATCTTGCCCCAAACTTGTAGTCCTTAAGTAGAAAAAACTTGTAAAGAATATGTTGCCATAGCCTTACTTTTTAAAAAAAAATAAATTCTTCATTGTAATTTTTAATGCTTTCCCTCACTTGAGTGCCTCATCTAATTAAAGTGAAATAAGCAATCTGGATGGATTTACAGCACCAATGGAAGAAAATTCTTTTAGCCTACTTAGCGTTAGACTCAAGCGTTACTCTTGATGCTAAAACATTGCTAAAAGTGTTAGTCCTGAACCTTACTTGGGCAGCTGTATAGACGCATTTCGCGTAAGCGTTAGATCCAAGGATCACTCGGGCTATAAAAGTGCCAACAGAATTAGTGCCGAGAGTTGCTTGACAAACAATATAAGTGTGCCGTCCGTTAGTGTCAGGCCAGAGTGTTACCCGAGCAATGGTACAGACACGTCTTCTCCTAGCCTTATCATGGCATCTCGTAAGAAATGTTTTTCAGCAGCCCAGGTGTTGCATGCTCTTGACAGTGATACGAGCACTGATGATGAAGTGACTGTCTTCAGGCAGTGAAACTGAAACAGACAGTGAAATCGAAAAGTGATTTTGATGAATCTGAAAGTGACGCTCATATCAATCACACATGTGAAGTGTGCTGTTCAAAAGCTGATCAGTCTGGAAAGAAAATTTGCAAAGAATCACAGTACTATTGTCCCAACTGTGACATTGGATTGTGTATTTCATTTGTGCTTCAAGATATACCACACAAACGACACATTTTGACAGTATGTATGGTATTATTATTATTTTTATTCATTATTATTTATATCTTTATTATACCTTCTACACTTCTGACTTTATACTTTTAGTATTTTGCATGTTTTGCAGTAGAAAAGTGAGATTTAATATATATGTCATTTTTCAAGTCAAAAAATGCAATTCTTTTTACATGTTTTTTTGAGAAATAAATGCAACACTAAGGAGGCTACTAAACACCCTTACTTAGAACTTGCAGGTAGGCTTCTATACTAGGGCCTGTGTTAGCAATGTCCAGTACGTATATTTTTCATTTGAATTGTTTCTACTTTCATGGTGTCATTAAAGATGAGTCTCACAGTAGCTTCTTCATGTCAGTCCTGAGAATGCAGCCCTGGGATGGCAGATGAGCCTTGTGCTAGAGTGCTAGAGGTAATGCCAGTAATTCTCATAATATGTTGCTTATTGTGTAGCTGAAATGCTCTTGGTACTTTATCACATCATGAAGGGTGATGAAATTGTCAACAAATGTTTGCGTATTCTTTAAACGAATGATTAATGAGATCAGTGACTGCTGGGGTCACTTTCCTTTCACATGCAGAAAAAATGAGTTTTAAATTATGCTATAAAGGATTACTTTTTCTTTAAAATTATGGCCTTTTGTTCAAATTGAGCAAGTTGTCCTTGATCTTTACCAGATTGTCCTTTAACTTCGTCCTAGAGTACTTATTATGAAGTGAGTTCTCCTTGTTGGCATGCAACATTTATAGATAACTTTGTTGAGTCTGGCCAATTATGGATCTATTTTTCTTCATTAAATTTCTTTGGCATGGTTGCCTTGTAACATTTTGGACATCTCTCACGTGACGACGCCCCCATCCTTTTTTAAGATAGAGGATAACCAGCTTGGAGTCGTCAGATGATTGTTAGTCACTTCTCTGACAATGACTGCAATGACCCAGCATTAAATTCTGGCTTTACTCCATTGTTAGGTGGAGGCCGGTGGACTTTAAACCACAAGCTTACTGCTTCAATTAATTGGATACTGACATTGACCAACTATGCAATAATAATAATAATAATAATAATAACTGCATTGTCTCATGGGAGACCACAGAGACTTCATTTTATATTTTTAGTGCTATAAATATTTGCTTTTATTATTAAAAATCTACAAACTGACAACCTTGTTAACATTATGAACCTTTCAAAGGATAATTATAATATTCATCTTACCCTCTCTATAAAAATAAATAAATGTGCCACATTCCACAGTTATACTATACACACAAAGTCCACCACATCTGCAAATGCATTTTCATAATTAATTGTACTGACACAGTAACACAATGTCAGGTTTCAGAATGTGGTCCATGTATAAACAGATCATGGCCACCTCTCACCTTAAATACAGTATCTGCATGTATTTTACAGAATAAGGTAATGCTTTTGGCTGCATTGTGGCGCAGTGTAGATCTAAGGTCACATCACAGGTCCTCCCTGTGTGGCGTTTCGATGTTCTGCATAGGTTTCCTCCCGCAGTCCAAAGACATGCATGATAGGTGGACTGGTGATACTAAATTGTCCATTGTCGGTGTGGATGTGTGTGTGTTTGCCTTGCAACAGATTGGTGCACAGTCCAAAGATTGTTCCCGATTGTGCCCTGTGTTTGCTGGGATAGGTTCCAGCTCCCCTGCGACCCTCCTCAGGATAAGCCAGGTTTAGAAAATGGACAGATGAAGGAAGTCTTTTACTTACCACTTTCATTTTGGGCATCATATAGCAAAAATATATTGTCTATGTTTGAATTGTTTTGGATAAGCAATTTACCATTTACTGTAGTCTTTTGAGTGAATTTTCATGAAATCAAACTGCAGCCTCTTTTAATACTGCACTTGTTAAATGCACAATTTTAATATTGCATATATTGTAGTCTAGATTTTCTTATAATATAAAATCCATCAAATCTGACTCCAATAACAATAAAAAGAGCTTTCTACAACTGCTGCTTTTTCTAATCCTTGGGTGTACATGATTTTTCTTTGCACTTATTTTTGTAGTCTACCTCTTTTATGTTAGGAGGTAATCTAAACTCATTGAAAGACAATTTTCTGAACTGTCAAACAGTGCCTACTGCAGATCAACTTTGAACAATGAAGGCAATCCTGCAATGCCAGCATGACATGATGTGCTGCTGTCAGCCGTTTTGTAGCAATTTCGCATTTGGTGCTGTGGATGGAAATTCTTGCTTTGTTACTTTTTTAATGTGTACAGCTTAGAATTTGATTACTGAAAGCCAGTCTATCTTAAATATAACTTTTTGAAGCTGCCATTAAAATATTTAAATATTTAGGATTTTTCCTCCTGATTCCTGGAATCAGGGATAATAATTCTTTCTCCGGCATTTATTTCTGTTTTTTTTTTTTCTTTTATGAGCATTATTTAGCGTGTAATGTCTTCAGTTAGGTCCATAAGTATTTGGACAGAGGCACAATTTTCATAATTTTGGCTCTGCATGCCACCACAGTTAATTTGAAATGAAGCCATCATTTTGTGATTGAAATGTAGACTTTCAGGCTTTAACTTAAGGGGTTTACCAAAAAAATCATATGAGCCGTTTAGGAATGATAGTCATTTTTCTGCATAGCCCCCCATTAACTGTAACAGTAGGAAACAACAGAAAATATATTGGGGTTCAAACTAGGAGAACACTTTAATTTGAATCCTTAAGGAAAAGGAAGGAAAATAAAGAAGATCAGGTGCACTAGCTCACTGCTGGAAGCTACTGTTGCACATTAAAGTCACCAGACTATTGTTTTTTGATATGACGAGACTACTTATTAAAGAGGTTAGACAATGTACTCATGTTCTCACTCAGGTGTGTCTGGTAACTAAGTTAACTAATATGTAAGTTGGAACATTTTTTATTTACTTCATCTATGAGTCAATTATTAGATTTTTGTTTATTGAATAATTTTGTAACAATATATCATTTTCAAAAAGTAATAATGATAATAAAATGCAATTCCATGTGTTAGTAGACAACATTAAATATATGCTTTTAACAGAACTATGCAATGGAGTTAAATATGGAGCACAAATAGGCTTGAGGTGGCTCAATAGATTTCATACACAGCAGATTGCAATTCAAATGATGTGGAAATGGCATTGATTGATTTGTTTTAGTAGAGGTGGGCCTGTGACTAATTGTTGTTCAGTTTCATTAACATAACATACCGAGTAGAGAAGTTTGCAACAATTATCAGTTGAAAAATATTTGATAACACAAAAAGACCAAACATAAAATTAGTATTATTAACCTGTGAAAGGAGAAAAGCAACTGAAATAAGTTCCTCATCTAGCAATTAATATTAGTTAAAACACAGTAATTCATTAAAATTTTATAAATAATTGAGAACTTTTAATTGACCTGATTTGTTGTGTAGCAGGAATACAAATGGAGTGGTGGCTCTGATACTAGGGATCTGCACTGGCAATCGGAAGGTTGCCGGTTCGAATCCCGTAAATGCCAGAAAGGGACTCTGCTCTGTTGGGCCCTTAAGCAAGGCCCTTAACCTGCAATTGCTGAGCGCTTTGAGTAGTTAGAAAAGTGCTATATAAATGCAAAGAATTATTAATATTATTATTATTATTATTATTATGGCATACGAATAGCAAGAAAATCAGGGGCTTGCTGCAATTGTTCATGTATCTCTGGGCACCAGAGATCAGGGGCTTAAGCCACTTTAGTACACAGCCCCCTGGTGGTCAGGTCAGGTCTGAGGTTACAGTTCTTTTGAATCCGCCACATCAGAAACTAGGAAGAAGGAGACAGAAAATGTATCTTTATGGTGTTAGACATCACCCCTAGGTATGTTTTGTTTTACAAAACTGCATGCCAATATGAACCTTGTCTCTGACACACTAACACTGAGTTCTTTTAGCCGACATATTGTTCAGCAGAAGTGAGTCAAGAAACACTATTGGAGCTCCTTTCTTGCCAACAGCAATACGCCTGCATAATGCCTCACTGTGACTGTGACCTATTTGTTGTTTTTTATAATATAATAATATTTATTTAGTTATTTATTTTTTGAGCTTTGATAAAAAGACTAATATTCTATCTGTTAATCAAGACAGCAGAGTTTTGTATTCCATACAGGACCAGCTTTTGTGCTACCCCAGTAAACATTGTGCCAATCATGTGGCCATTTCTATGACATAAGACTAGCCAATTTCTCAGAAAGTTTTATAATGCAGTGTTTGTTATTTTGTTTTATGTGTGTCAGATTTCTTCGCTAAGATTTAGGACTAGGATTTAGGTTTCTGGTTAACATTTCAATGACTCGTTTGATTAGTTTAGATCTCCTGGTGTTTTACTGCAGCTTGTTTTCTTGGTTGACTCCTGTTCCTCTTCTTAAACTAACGTTGGGCCACACTATTTAACTGAGAAGAGTATAATTAAGACATGGGTACAATTTCAGGAAACTGAGTCCAAATCTTTGTCTGTCCACTCTGTATGCATTGGCTGAATGTTGTTCTGTCTCTGGCTCCATTGTTAGTTTCTTCTGGTACCGTAATTTAATGCTATATCTGAAATGCATGTATGTTAGATCAACTGCCAACTACAAATTGAATTATCCAATTATTAGTAAAATTGTGTGCATTCATCAGTGTACCCTACAATGGATTGGTGCCCTGTCATGGATTACTTTTGATATACATTTAAAATTCAGGTATTAAGCTTACTATTTTTGAGGAGTAACCAATCTTCATCTAGTCATTTTTTGAATTTCAGTGTTCATGGTGCAGTTTATAATCCTTAAATTTGGCAAATTCCCTTGTTGTCAAATGTAAAAGCTAATTTAAATTAGAATTTTTTTTGAGATTAAATTTTTAATGCAAACCCTAAATGAGTTAATTCTGTCAATTTGGCTGCACATCACACTCAATGAAACAGTGCCAAATAAATCCATGTCTATTAGTAGTAGTAGCAGGTCACCGTCACTTGTTAATTTCCTGTGTTATTTCTGAATAATGAGCTTCATTGACACACTCAACCCTTAAGCATTGTGCTCTGAGAGAGACTGAACTTCAGCATCATCTTTTTCACACATTAACTGCAAAAAAATTAAAAAACAGTAGCATTGCTCAGTATAGCCTAAAGTGCAGCACAAGATGGTAGATGACCATGGTGATGTCTGCTGATCCAAGTCTCTCATGTAAAAAAGGTTGTCGAGGCACAGGTCTGAGTGGGAGACACTTACTGTTGAGCTCTTTCGGTTGTGGAAACCGCACAATGCAGGTACAACCCATGTTTAAGCTCCTGAAGAGCAGACGACACAGAGAGGAATCATTTACACTTCCCAGCAAAGCAGACATGATATGTTCTTGTTATTCATTTAATTGTATGTTACCTACAATGTATACTGATTAGCTGACAGTGCACTCGCTTCATTGCTACTCTTTAGATAGCTGGTAGATTGACATTTCAGAGAGCATTGAACTTTTCCCAACATTGCACACATCTTTGGATGAGCTTATCCTTTGCAATTTACTTCTTCATACCAGCACTGACTGTAAGACAAAAGAATTCTTGAAATGAAAAAAAAAGTTATATAATGTATTAGTATTGGGACATGTGCAGCACCATCTGCTAGTGTGTCATAACAATACATAGTATTTCCTTGTGAGGAATCCATCAATATATCTTTTTATTAATTGAATCTTTGTAATATCTTTTTACCCTCACAGGCAGCTAGGAACCATCCTGACTGCATCAGATGGAACACATGGACCAACCCTGGACATGGCACCATTCTTTCATGCACACACCTAAATTCACTCATGCTGAGCCAGTTTACACCTATGAATTATGCTAACATAAACATCTTTTAGATGAGGAGATAAAAATGGAAAGGAAAAAAAAGATACATACAGTATATGCTAGGAGCAGACAGGCTGGCTGAAATCCACGCACAGAGCTTTGAGGCAGTAATGTGAATTAGATGGTCTTTCTACTAAATGATAAATAGAAATCCTTCAAAAGGCACAGGCAGCAAACCAAAAAGAATTAGTTTGTCATCTGGAGGCCTGCCATTTGTATCAGTTGACTGGCAAGTATGAAGTCAATAGCTCAAAGTTCTTAATTGAGTTTACTTTTGAGAAAGGTTTTAAAAATAAGTAACATAGTAAAAGAACGGGCACTTGTTGAAAGTTCCTGGCAATTATGATTGCAATTAAATTTGTCATTGGTC
Source organism: Erpetoichthys calabaricus (assembly GCF_900747795.2). Lineage (NCBI taxonomy): Eukaryota > Metazoa > Chordata > Cladistia > Polypteriformes > Polypteridae > Erpetoichthys > Erpetoichthys calabaricus. The sequence continues at coordinate 74,378,069 of NC_041406.2, forward strand.
ATGGCAGATTTTTAATATCCAGCTCTATTAAACTTCTTTCACCAGCTAATTAATAATAATAATTCATTGTATATTGTGTACAGTGTTTAAAACCATGTTCTTTTGCTGCTTTATTTAACATTTCAGAATATATATATATATATATATATATATATATATATATATATATATATATAATATGTATGTATTTTAGGCTTCTTTGTGTGTGCTTGGCCTGATTGAAATATCAAAGACTGCAGTGAGGAGCACTGATTTGACTTTGGCATACATGACTGGCTTAGCCATGATACATTACCTTATTCATCAGAACTCTAATGACTCAATGTCTGCCAATCCATAAATGTTTAGTAATCTCCCATCAGCTAAAGGCTTAACAGGTGACAGATATCAAGCTCTCATTATTTATTTATATTTTACATCCCTATAATTATGAAATATGCAAGATTAAAGGAGTTCAGCTCTGAATGACCTGCACCTCAGTGCATCTCAATCTGATAGCTGCCAAGCAACAAACAGCAAGCTGGGCTGCTCTGCTCTTTTATGATTGAAAAATAGTCTAGTTGATGAGCTTAATATTGGTTGAAATTGGTCTATTACAATCTGAGGAAAAAAAGATCATCTTCTACAAAGATGCTGAGAAAATGACAGTATTAAAAAAATTGCTTTCTCGAAATAAGAAACCTATTACCAAGACCATTTTAGGAAATTGAAAATATGGAATGTTATGTGAATGCCAGTATTTCTGAAATCTTTGCCTCTGTTTGATTAAGTGAGTGTGCTGTAATTTAATGCCATCAGTAAAGTTCTTCAAGAATATTCCTACATAAATCAGATTTGTTTAACATTGTTGTTTATTACTTCGGTTTATTAATAACCTATCGCAACTGTCAACATAGTGATAATTTATAAATAACAATAAATGGCTGAAACAGATGCTCACTCCAACCACTGAAACATTGCACTGTGCCAGTTGGACTCGTATCTCATCATATTTCCAGGTGTCAGTTTGTTTTCTCAAAATGCTTGATAGATTTTCTGAAGCAAATTTCTGTTCCAGCTGACCCAGCAGTCCTATTGATGTTCTCCTAATATCAATATAGTGCCTTTTGTATGGATTCATGTGAGCGCGCTCTGTGATGAACTGGTTTCCCTTTTACACTCCTTGTTCCTTTTACTACAAACTACACGTACATCAGAAATTTATGAAAGGATCGATGTATTAATGCTGCATATGGTGGTGTTAGTACAGTAGTCTGCTTCTTATTCTTCTTCCTTTTTAATGGAAATGTCAAAGAAGGAAATTTTATATGTAAGTAACTTGAATTACATTTATTAGAGATTCTGTTTTAAAGTTGAGATTCTTGAAGTCGTAACCATGTTTAATATAAATGCTGTAGTTTGGTTAGTGTTCCGGCCTTAGCTTTAATTTTTTTCTCTTTGAATTTATTTTTTTGCTTTTCTGTATTTTTTTTTTTTTTTTGCTTTATGTTTCTGAGCAAGTTTTTGTTTCTTTTGTGTTTTATTAATCTTTAAAGAGTATTTGTGTATTCCTTAAGAATTCCAATGTAGCTTGTTATTTATCTTATAATCCTTGTTTCTTGACTATTTAGCCTAAGGGGATGGAGACCCCTGACAGTACTACTGAGAGACCACCCTCCGCTCTATATATGACCTGAGTTGTCTCACCATTTCACTTCCTGCTCTTGTTGTTTTCTTTCATTTTTTAGATTCCCTTGTGTTTTGTAAGTGCTGGTCTTTGATTCTCTGATTTTTTTTTCCTAATTTTGCTGTTGTCTAGGATTCTTGATGTTTGGATAATGGGCTTGGTTTTGATCTCTTTTGGTTATTCTGTTATACACAACTTTTTGTTCTTGTTTAGTTTTTTTAATCTTTCGTAATAAATTATTTAATTATTAATAAACTTTATTTCCATTTCGGGCCAAGGGTTTCATTAATATGGAATGACATTTTTTCCAAAATTAAACAATAATTAAACAATGAAAATGGTAATAATAACATGATATTATAATAGATAGATAGATACTTAGCTGCTGAAAAGGCTGCCACTCTCGGCAGTGATTGTATGGGTGGTTACCTACCAGGTAACGCTTGTGGTTGGTCAGCAAGTCGGCTAACATCCGCCACGGTGCCCTCTTTCAGTTGTGAGAATCAGATCATACAATCAGATTGTGATTCAGACTACGAATGCCATGAATGTAATTACCCCGATCTACATGCTGTCAAATGAACGAACCACACACCATGGCGCAACGTTAGAGGCCTCTGGCGCTGACGTCTGAGGTTCGGTTCCCCGAGAAGAGGGTGCAGTGAGTGTGTACGCCTGATGAGCCCAGAATTAGGGTGAAACACGTGTCGCGTACTCTTTGCATTATTTGACAGTAAAACTATTTCAACCATTCTATGATCTGCTTCTCGCAACTGGAAGAGGGCACCGTGGCGGATGTTAGCTGACTTGCTGACCAACCACAAGCATTACCTGGTAGGTAACCACCCGTACAATCAGATTGTGATTCAGACTACGAATGCCATGAATAAATATATATATATATATATATATATATATATATATATATATATATATATATATATATATATATATATATATATATATATATATATATATACTGTATATATATATATATATATATATATATATATATATATATATATATACTGTATATATATATATATATATATATACTGTATATATATATATATATATATATATACTGTATATATTATATATATATATATATACTGTATATATATATATATATAATATGGTGATAGAAACAGTGGCACCAGTGAGCCCCACACCCGGCCATGAACACATATGGAGTCCCATGTTTAAATAAGGTATGTTTTTTATTTCACTAGATTACCTCCATAAAGTTGCACAAGCAATAAGCACAGGTTCCCTCGCTCCTCCAATCACCTCTCAATTCCTCTCACCACTGCACTACCCTTTTTCAACTGAGTATTGCTCTCCGTCCTCACAGCTCCAAGTGCGGTCACTTCTATTGAGGACCCAGGAATATTTCCGGTGCTGGGCCTGGTGCCCATTGGAAGTACTTCCACTTCATATGGAAGTCCCTTGTGGCATCACCGGAACCCAGCAGGGCTGTGCTGCCGGACTACAACTCATGGCATTCCCTGCTGGTTCCTGAATGGGTGCCAATATGGAGGGTTGCTGCAATCTGTCCTGTCCTCTTCTTTTATCCCGGCCAGGGAAGGTACTGGAATCATATGCGGCCAGGACACCTGTCCATTTGCCCAGGGACTCCCGTCTGGGTAGGGAATCTCCTTGTCTGGATGCAACCTCATTTCCTCTCTTGGCCGGGATGCCTTTCTGTACTCTCGGGGCCTCCAGTCCAGGTAAGGGATCCTCTTGACTTCCTGCCGGGATGTTTCTCCATCCTGTATGTCTCCTACAATATATATAATATTGTAAGACAAAACACATAAAGTGATGAAGTGTTGGGCCTTCTGAAGGCAAACTCCATATAATATAAACAAAACATGGTTAGAATTGTGAAAATGAAAAAAAGTGTCATGCAGATGCGAGTCTCCAAATAGACTGCCTAAAGATGGTGGAGCTCCTGGAAATAAGGATAGACACTGGAAACTATGTCAATCTTCTGGTCTGCAGAGAGAGAAAGAGAAAAGGTATAAGTTAGCAGTACCCTTTTGTGTTCTGTTGGGAAATAACCATTGTCTGAGCCTTTAAACTGTCCCTAATGTGCATGTGTGTATATATAAATATATAGAGTCATGCACTGAATTACAGATCCATTTAGAACCAGCCATTTGGCCGTATATCAATCCCAAAGTGTACGGATCATTGCAAATAAGGCTCTGAGACTTTGGTGTGGGCCACCAGTACATATACTTTAACTGGACATTTGGAGTAGCACAAACAGATCTTCTAGTCTTGGTGTCTACACACCGGGTCCATGTGAGGCAGTGTTTGTCAACCACTGGATGGGTTGCAGGTTGCTGATGTTGGTTCACTGGTGTAAGGGAAGGCAGGGTGAGACGAATACTTAAGAATTAGCCCATGAAGCAGCACCAATCAAAACAATCTTTAAAGAGCCCTCCAAGATTTAAAAAAACATACGAGACCCTGTGAAATAATAATAATAGTGAAAGATTTATTACTGTGACTGGTTTTGGCAATTATTTCCATATTGTTTTCAATGGCCTTGCTGTAAGTAAGAATGGCCTCAGCTTGGTCGGGCATAAATCTGCACATGACTGTATATATTGCTTCCATTTTTCGTGTGAGTATTTCGTAATTGCCATTTTATCTTTGTCATTTTGTCACAAATGGTAATTCATACTGTGGTTCTCCTCTGCTTTTTTGAGAGATATAAAGCATTGTCCCCTTTAGGATGTGTTAGCTACAAAATGTTCTTCTTTGAGTTTTGAAGTCTAGGCTTACTTAGTAAGGCTTATCTAGTAATTTTCAGGAATATTTTTGGGTTTTGAGGCCTACTTTCAAGTTTTGTGAGCCCTGTAAACATAAACAGTAATATACTATAATAGCAAGATAAGAAATTAAGCAAACATTATTTATTAAAAGCCATTTAAAAAGTATTTTTAGGGAAACCGATCACCCCACAAAAATTAAACTATTCTGGACTTTCAGTGTTCTAAATAGTTCAAGGTGTAACCATTGAAACATAATTTGATATTTTAGGTCAGTACTTTATTTTTTAAATTAAAAAGTGACTTTTGGGTAGTTGTAACAGATGTTTTTGCACATCAAGGACCTCATTTGCTTTTCTCAGAGAGACTACAAGGATGGCACACTAGCGTTCTTTCCACAAATCCCAAAGTTCTGTTTAAACAGCTTTAGCCAATTGTCATTATAGAACATACTGCTGTGCTAGTTTTTACTGTGAAGATAAAGTGTCCAGGTACTGATTAGATGGGGTAAAGTGTACTCATGCATGCCCATTTTTTCCTTTAACAGTTGTGCCATCACTGTGCCTTCTGCCTTTGAATAATGGAGAACAACAACATCACCCTTAATTAAAAACAAACCCCCTGCTTCATTATTTGAATAATGAGCTTGAACTGCTGCTGTTTCTGTATGCATTTTAAAATGTTAATTAATAATGAAGTCACATTTGAAATAAATTACTTTTGGAAGCTGTTTTCTACCCCCACCCTCCCACTCCCACATTTAAATAAATGAAAACCTCAGAGAAAATGCAATTGCAGTTGTATATAAAATGCTACTATCATTTGTCATTATTGTCCCTGTATATAATTAACTGTAGACTGGAAAACCGCTACAACCCACTTCAATAAAAAGCGAAAAGCATAATGAATATTATGTCCAATTTGACTTACCATATCTTGCAATCCCCCAGTGATTAAATGACTGTAGCCATCTACTAGTAAATAATTGGTAATACACTATATGCCATTGCATAGACGCTCCATTCATTTTTTAATTCTGCTCATTTTACTACAGTTGAAGACTAGGAATGGCATATTATTGCATGTAAAACAGTAACTTACCCTGCATTGGATGTCAAGACTTCTAAGGGCACACTTTCATCCTTATGCACCGGGGTATAGATGTTGGGGCACCAACCAGGTGGCCGGCCCTATTTACTCAATGAAAAAGTCTTTTAACAAAAACAGTGCACTGCAGAACATATAAACCAAAATAAAGAGCAGCTGTCGCAATCTTATAGCGTTTCAAGTCTGGTTGGGAGCTGTGTCGCTGTCGAGCATCAGTCCAGATTTGGACACCACCTTCTGTGAGTGCTTCAAATATAGTGTCCTCTGACCGGAAGGGGCAGAGTCAGTTGCTCTCATTGGATGTCTTCTGTGTTGTGGGGGAAGAGAAAAAGACAATTCTTTTAGCGACAACTCACCCTGTCACCCCGACGTGGAATTACTTATCACGGATAAGCCAGGAGGTTGATCATGAGACACGTGTGTGTTTGTGATACCACACACACTTAACTCATACCAAGCCAATTTAGATTGATCAGTTAGCCTAACTTACACATCATTGGGATGTCAGATAAAATAATGGTCTGTTTGGAATTATCCACATGTGCATGGCAGGAATGTGGGACCAGGATTTGAACCTAAATGCCCAAAGTTGTACGTCAGCAGCAGCAACCATTGCAAGAACCACTGCACCATCAATTTTGAAATAAATTAATAGTAATTAATACACATAAGTAATTAATTGTTTTGAAATGTGTGAGCTAATGTGGGATTTGTGGAATTGCTTTCATACTCATAAATGCCAAAACATTAGTAGAAATGAGATTTGTGTTTAAGCTCATAGATAAGAGCAAAATTTTTTTTGTTTTTCCAATTGGAGTACAGGCAGGTGAAGTAGTCACACAGTGTCAATAGCAGGATCTGAATCTACAGCTTCAGGGTTTTAAGTCCTAGGTCCAAAGCCTTAACCACTTACACTATAATGTGCCAATAATGTTAGCCTTTTGTAAAAGACCTATGAATATTGTATGCAGAAAGTACCCAGGTAGTTACATAGTACTTCTGATACATCTGTTTAACTGACACACTGCAACTCAGGCCCATTGTTTTATGAAAATGTAAAGCCAGGTAACACAGCTAGTGGCTTTATATAAGATATTTTATCATGCTTAGCAAGTACTGGTATGAAATGGCTCTCTTCCATTGGGTATCAAATCTCAATTTGTTTATGCACACCCATAAATATATTTTCTTGTGTCTGCTTCTCTTTATTCTATATGATTTGTTCCATCCATTAAAGAAATCATAAGCACTACTTTCACACTGGGAAAATTCCAGAGCTAATGAAACATGCTATATTGAAAGTAATAAAATTGCATGTAATTACATACTAATTTGTAATTTCCCAATTCTTTTAAAGTTTTTAGAAAGTGCTGTCTTTTCAGAAATTCTTGAGTAATTTTTGAGTGCTTTCAATCAATCTTTCATAGAAAGTACAGAAAAGAAGCAGCTGAGTAAAGTGCAGTAGTCAAGTGTTCAGTGATGGTGGCGACTCAGGACACCTTCCAGGCTTGATTTCACATGATCTTAGAGCTATATCTGATGCCACTCATTTGGGTCAGCTTAAGAGGCTAGCAGTTCGGAACTACAAGAACAGAAGCCACTCACTTGCAATAAGTAATGTTGTTTACAGCTCAAAATCCAAAGTGTTCAACTTTGAGCTCTTTAGTTTTAACCATATGCAAGTTTCCTCTTTGTTCCATGCAATGTTTCTGTTGTTTACTGATGACAAAAAAAGATTTATGCATCATTTAAATCAGATATGAGTATTGGTCAGGGATTACAGACTGAATACATATTGGCTTGCTCTAATTCCATGAAGAACTTCACAAAAAGCCGTCAATTAAGCACAACACCACATCTCATGAAGACAGATGCCATAATTTTGCAACAAGGCCTTCTCTCATTGGCCCCTGCACATTCCTTTCGGTGGCTGGAAATCAGGGTTAGCACTGCCACATGTTCATCCTAATAACGGTCTTGTTTATTCAACACTATACATTGAGAGCCTACAGAAACTGAGCTTTATATGAAAAAATAGTGAACTGAAGTGTCTGTTTTGGTGTGTAAAAAGGAGACACATCAGAGTGAAAGAGTTGGGCACCGCCTTGGTGACCCTGTATAATTTGAAAGAATGCACAACAATGCAACACGCAGTACTTAGTGGAGACATCTTTTTAGACTCGTGTTCAAAACAGAGCTGAAGACAAGATGGCTGGTTCCCTGGTTGGATGGGTCCAGGCGGGCTAAGAAAAAAGTGACGTCAGCAGTGGAGTGGCTGTCAGCATTAGACCACAGCATAACCCCTGGTTCAGTGGGTAATTACCATCTCCAGAGCCCATAAGCTGTCTCCCATGCACACAAGCATGACAGGTGATGCACATTCTCTATATATGCAGTAAATTCTTGTTATTTGCAAGGGTTATGTTCCTGAAAAACCCTATGGAAATGGAAGCTGAAGCAGCAATCCTGTGGGAAAAATTCAATAAGGTTCCGGCGGACCCTATTCACTATGCACGTTTACTACCTGTTACCATAAACATGTAATTTCATGTACTGAAAATCAACTAAGCTCACCACAATGCATTTGTGCGTAGGAGCACTTGGTAGAATACTGTCATTAGCACCATGCTTTGCTGCTGTTGGCCAGATGTAAAAATTGTATCTGAAAAACAGTATGAAACACTGAGAGAAGATGTGGAATATTATCAGAACATGGAGAGACAAATAGGTACCTGGCCCACTGTAGCCAAAAATGGAAGGACATGGGATGCTGTTCTGGCTCATGTGGGACAAGCAGGTTGGACTCACGAAATCGGGTGTGGGGAGCAGTTAATTATCGTTATGCAGGTTCACCTACTAAAACCTTGTTGCAACATTTACTTCCTCTGTCGCCACGTTCAGACGTCTTCTCAGTTCCCCATCAGAAGCCATGAGCAACGGGTGCAGAGCAAATCTAAGGATCTCGCTAAACCATCCAATCAGTAGGAGCAGTCCAGTTGTTGTGTACAAAGGGCCGGGAATAAGTTGGTGTGAGCTTATGACCTGCACTTATTGGGAATTCTTAGTTTCTGGGGAGTAATTGCAGTGATGGGTTCAATGGCTACATAGGATAGACACACGTTGATCCGTTCAGTGTGTTTCTTGTGCATTTCCAGACATAAAAGGGCATTGCAGACCTGTAATTGCTTGGATCTTGTATGCTGCTGTGGCGTGATAGGCCTCTCAGAATTTTTTGTCTATTGCTCATGGCCACAAATAGGTAAACTGTAAGTGTTTTGAAATGGATAACACTTTTATAGATGTGGATAAGCGAATCCATGGGAGCAGAACCTGCTAATAGTAAGGATATACTGTAATTCTGTAAAACTAGTAAACTCTCAATTTCTATTTAACTTATGAACACCAATTCTTTGGACTCTTTGAAACAGTTGGTGAAAAGTTACTTTAACATGCTATGTAGAGAAAAGCCAAGCAAAATTACACCTTTTATTGGCTAACTACTAGAGGCAACTCAGGCCCCTTCTTCAGGCAAGATAAGAAGGGACCTGAGTTGCCTCGAAAGCTTGCATATTGTAATCTTTTTAGTTAGCCAATAAAAGGTGTCATTTTGCTTGGCTTTTCTCTAAATTCATAATGGCTAACACGGTTCAACACCCTAGTAATATTTAACATGCTATTAAATTCACCTAAAAATATATATATATTTGTTTTATATTTTTCTTGTATATGCATATCTTTGTTTTTTCTCTTCTGTAGGTTATTTGTTTTACCTTGAGGTTTTGAGAAATAACATTTTTGATTAATCTACAAGCGTAAGCCTTGTCCACTAAAGCTTTTGAGAAGGGTACTTCTGTTTTCAGAATAAACTACAAATACAAGTAATTTGTTGCTAGTTAATGAAGTCAAGATGGAGAATAAACGAGAATTATAAAATCTCTGTCCAGTTGTTTGCCTTTATAGGAACTTTCTCCTGGATTGAAGGCAAGATTCAGCCTTATACCATTGTAGCTTTTTATGTGAACACAGTGAGCAACAAGTCCCATGCAGCTCATTATGCTCAAGTCATTCTTTCACCAATAGCGCATGCAAGTACAGTTTGGACCTCCAAACTGAACCCCAGCATGATTCATGTAGATGGGATCCTTCTTTAATCATCTCAATCTTATATGATTATAAAATGAGGATGGTGTTTTCATTTTGCTATTTTACTTTACATTGTTTGCTTGGAATTGTTTGCTATTAAAATGGACATATTCTTTAATATCCCCTTTGTGTTTGAGTTACACTCCTCACCACCTTCCATTTATACAAGTGCTTTGATGATGTGACTGAAAATGTAAAATGAAACAGTGAAACTGAAATTGCTTCACCGTAATTTGCACAATGTCCTGCTCCCAGCATGTGTTCTGAAATCTGACAGTGTGAACTGTTGTATTTCAATATTTATGGAGGAGTAGAGAAAGAAAGTTGTTATATCCTATGTTGCCAATAAAGAAATAAACCTAAAGCAGAAACACTTTATTTCAAGGCTTTGTCTGGGTATCTCAGTGAAGCACTTCTAGTAGAAGATGTTCACTGGGAATATAAAATAAAATGTATTTGTACCACTATGTGATTTTATAATATCCTTCTTAATGTGCTAATGAATCATAATTCTCCCTTTCACTCTGCTACTTTATTAAAAGGTAGAATTTTAAACAATTAGAAAGTAATTTTGTTTGATGAATAAACTCAATAAACACAACGTGCATAACATGGCTGACATTTCCTTCACCGCTTTTAAAGATTCTACATACGTAGTGCCTTGTTCTACACTAAAGCAGTTATTTCATGCGGGTTAGCACGGGATGGGTATTTAAATGGGCGGATGAATGAAATTCTATCTGCAAATGTTAAAGCTTCAACAAATTATTTGATTATTCATAATACATTTAATGCATAATTATACCCATGTGTTGTGCCAGATATCCATTTGTACTTTAAAAAATGTTTTGGAAGTATTGTAATCTTGTTAACATGTATTTAGAATTAATTTGTTTTTTGATTTTCAGCCAGTCTAAGACCATACTTACAATTAGCTCAGCTGGTGCTTTTAATAACATTTCAAAGCCCAAGGCAGAATGTTAGTTTCTGCATCCAGTTATTCATATTAACACATTATTGTAAGCATAGTATAATCTGAAATTGAACATTTGTGAACTTTAAGCATTATTGGTCCCTTTTGATTTCTTGACTAAACTGCCACAGTGCATTTTTATATATATTTATATATTTATATAATATATATATATATATATATATATATATATATACTGTATGTATATATATATATATATATACTGTATGTATATATATATATATATATATATATATATATATATACTGTATGTATATATATATATATATATACTGTATGTATATATATATATATATATACTGTATGTATATATATATATATATATATATACTGTATGTATATATATATATATATACTGTATGTATATATATATATATATATATACTGTATGTATATATATATATATATATATACTGTATGTATATATATATATATATATATATATATACTGTATGTGTGTATATATATATATATATATATATATATACTGTATGTATATATATATATATATATATACTGTATGTATATATATATATATATATATATATATATACTGTATGTATATATATATATATATATATATATATATATATATATATATACTGTATGTATGTATATATATATATATATATATACTGTATGTATGTATATATATATATATATATATATATATATATATATATATATATATACTGTATGTATGTATATATATATATATATATATACTGTATGTATATATATATATATATATATATATATATATATATACTGTATGTATGTATATACTGTATGTATATATATATATATATATATATATATATATATATACTGTATGTATATATACTGTATGTATATATATATATATATATATATATATATATATATACTGTATGTATATATATATATATATATATATATATATATATATATATACTGTATGTATGTATATACTGTATGTATATATATATATATATATATATATATATATATATATACTGTATGTATATATACTGTATGTATATATATATATATATATATATATATATATATATATATACTGTATGTATATATATTTATATATATATATATATACTGTATATATATATTATGAGCACCAACAGTTTTGTTCAGGTCCTTTTAGGAGCAACGTTTGATCAGAGGAGCAACACGTCTAGTGTTGTCAGAATAACTGAGAAAAAGCACAATGATAATCAAGCAGGCAAAAGTCAACCTGTTCAATAAAACTGATGAACTGATCTTGTAAAAACTGAATTTGCAAATTGGTTTTCAAAATAAGCACAAGCAAGCAGAAAAAAAGCTCATTATTACAGTGATGCCATTAAATTGTATGCTTCTGCCCCAAAGTGTTTATAATTTACTTAAAAATACCACAAGCCAAAAATATATCCATCCATCCATCCATTTTCCAACCCGCTGAATTCGAACACAGGGTCACGGGGGTCTCCTGGAGCCAATCCCAACCAACACAGGGCACAAGGCAGGAACCAATCCTGGGCAGGGTGCCAACCCACCGCAGGACACATACAAACATACCCACACACCAAGCACACACACTAGGGCCAATTTAGAATCGCCAATCCACCTAACCTGCATGTCTTTGGACTGTGGGAGGAAACCAGAGCGCCTGGAGGAAACCCACGCGGACACGGGGAGAACATGCAAACTCCATGCAGAGAGAACCTGGGAAGCGAACCAGGGTCTCCTAACTGCGAGGCAGCAGCGCTACCACTGCGCCACCGTGCTGCCCAGCCAAAAATACAGTATTTCAAAATTTTCTGGTTAAGTTTGGCTAAAATACACTTTATAATTCTAGTTTCTGTAATATGATTGTATGATTGTACAATATTTCTGTGCTTTGTTTGAGTTTTTGCATCTTTAAGTGCTTCTTTGCACATTATTTATTCATGGTTTAAGACTATTGTTTTCCAAAGCATATTCATGTTAGAGATGCTCTTTGCATCTGATACAGATTTTAAATTAATGGTAGTAGGTTTTTTTGAACAACTATTTCTAGTCTCTTCCTTTTTTTTTCTCTTCTAACTGTCTGTGGTGGAACTTGATCTGCCATGTAGTGGATGTGTTGCCAAAAGTAAGGGAGCAATTTTCTGACATTTTTTCAGAGATTGCCTTGGTTTACCTAGTAAAATCAATTGGAGTGTAGACTTTAAAAAAACAACCTACATATTATAAGGGTATACAGTAATCCCCCGCTATATCACGCTTCGACTTTCGCGGCTTCACTCTATCGCGGATTTTATATGTAAGCATATTTAAATATATATCGCGGATTTTTTGCTGGTTTGCGGATTTCTGCGGACAATGGGTCTTTTAATTTCTGATACATCCTTCCTCAGTTGGTTTGCCCAGTTGATTTCATACAAGGGACACTATTGGCAGATGGCTGAGAAGCTACCCAACCAGAGAGCGTATTACGTATTAAATAAAACTCCTCAAATATATTATGAGCATGGGGGCTGTTCGCACCCCTAGAGGATACGGCCGCTCCTCAAAAAACGCTGAAAGATTACCTTCACTTTGCTCTCTTCCTTGCTGGGCTTACATATGGCTGCTTTGTCAAGCGATATGCTTCCCGCACTATGCTTCGCATACTTAAAAGATCAAACAGCACGTATTGATTTTTGATTGTTTGCTTTCCTCCCTCTCTCTCTCTTGCTCTGACGTTCTCTGCTCCTGACAGATGGGGTGTGAGCAGGGGGGCTGTTCGCACCCCTAGACGATATGGACGCTCGTCTAAAAATGCTGAAAGATTAACTTCACGTTGCTCCCTTCTGTGCAGTAGGTTTGTCAAGTGACATGCTTCCCGCACAGCGCTTCGCATACTTAAAAGCTCGAAGGGCACGTATTGGTTTTTGATTGTTTGTTTTTCTCTGTCTCTCTGACATTCTCTGCTCCTGACGGAGGGGGTGTGGGCAGAGGGGCTGTTCGCACACTGGCCTAGAGGATACGGACGCTGAAATGCTGAAAGACTACCTTTATATTGCTGCCTTCCTTGCAGCTGCTTTATCCGGTGGTGCTTCGCATACTTAAAAGCCAAGCAGCCCTATTGATTTTTGTTTGCTTTTTTCTCTCTCTCTCTGACATTCTCTGCTCCTGACGCGCAGTCCTTTGAAGAGAAAGATATGTTTGCATTCTTTTAATTGTGAGACGGAACTGTCATCTCTGTCTTGTCATGGAGCACAGTTTAAACTTTTGAGAAAAAGACAAATGTTTGTTTGCAGTGTTTGAATAAAGTTCCTGTCTCTCTACAACCTCCTGTGTTTCTGTGCAAATCTGTGACCCAAGCATGACAATATAAAAATAACCATATAAACATATGGTTTCTACTTCGCGGATTTTCACCTTTCGCGGGGGAATCTGGAACGCAACCCCTGCAATAGAGGAGGGATTACTGTATACACACACACACACACACACACACACACACACACACACACACACATACATATATATATACTATATATATATATAATTCAAGGAAAGGTAGTTTAATAATTAAAAATAAATTGCCATTTCTTGCCCTATGTGTACTTTCAGTGCCTTTCTTCAGTATTTACGTGTGTCTGAATCTCTCTGTCTCTTCAGTGTGTTCCCATAAAGCCTGCTTCTCAAACTCTGTCTTTATTTTCAAGGCGCCTTTCCCACTTCTGCTCCGGATCTTATACTTTCCGTATTTGACAGTGACTCTCTCAGTTTGCACCTTTACTCTTCCTTAAGTGTCTCACATTTGCACTTGCTCTTTTAACGCATCACCAAAGCCAAACTGACCAATCACACTAAAGTCAAACTGACTAATCAGGTTGCTCTGAGGGATTGGACACACAAACCTTAGTGTTTTATTATATAGTAAAAGTAGATGCCTATATGTAGATAGTAATATGTATGTGATGTGTAAATTCAATATCTCAAAGTCAGATATCCTGTACTTGCCTTTTGATTCTCCTTTCTTAACTTTTTGTGTAAACATTACCCTTGAAGGTGTCCCCCTTTCACCATCAGCGCAGTCTAGAATCTTGGCATAACTCTGGACTCTTCATCTTCACTCATCGAAATATAGTATAGTTCAAGGACCAAATCATGTCATATCTTTCTTTGTAATGTTCAGAGGAGTCGACCCTTTCTCACTTATTATGCCACACAAGTCCTTGTTCAGGCCCAGGTTCTCTCTTGGCTGGACTATTGCAACTCTCTTTTGGTGGGGCTTCTTTTAACTGCTATAAGACCTCTCCTTCTCTTTCAGAATGCAACTACCTGACTGGTGTTGTACAACTCCTGTAACTTCTCTGCTTCATTCTCTTCACTGGCTCCTGTTGCTATCCAGTTCAAAATGTTTGTCTTGACCTATGGTTGTCTGAATGGTTCTGCTCCTTGGTATCTCCAGTATTTGGTCTCTCCATTTGTCTCTTCAATAAGTCGCCATTCTACCTCTAGTTTTCTGCTGACTGTCCCTCCTCTTGACAGGCATGCCAAGACTGAACAATGCTTCTCCGTTCTTGCTGCAGACCTCTGGAATGATCTTCCTTTGTCTATACAAACTACATCCAATTTACTCATGTTTAATGAAAAGGTGATATTTTCTAATGGTGCTTACATATTCTGGAAGTAAAAAAGAGTTTAGGATTTTTGACTTAGTTTAGTTGCAGGTTTAATTATATAGTAGTAGTAGTACTACTTCTACTACTCCCTCTTGCTCGGTTTTTTATCTTGTTTATTGCTTTTGATGCATGTACAGTACCTCTAATTATTTTTGTATGTATTATAACTTGCTTTGTAAGTCACCTTGAATAAAGTTGTCTGCAAAGTAAATTAATAATAATAACAACAACTTGGTTTGTATATTAAAGGGTCTGTAAAATGTGACCTGCTATGTGCCTAAGGTTTTCAGAAGCAGGAGAAGTTTAAATGAAAATTGCTTGAAATGTATGACATGGGGAAAGAATTAAAGAAATGTGTCTAAATGTGTAACCTTGAGAAGGAGATGGACATTAACTGTTTTTTATTCATATATATTAAAAACTGTTCTTCAGAGGCAATCAGGAGTTTAGAGGGAATATTTTTGGGTACTTACCATCTCTTTTCAATTATTATCTAATGTATGAGAATTAATACACTTGATAAGAAGGAGCAATGTTACAAATTCCATGGAAATTTAGAAAATACACCATTCAGATACAAGAAAAAGGATATAAACACAGAATCATTGGTAGTTATTTGCTACATTTTGGCCATTGAGACTTGAAATTCTCAGAAGACTATAAGAAGCCTATAATGTGACATGCTTCTTTGATGTACCCTCATATGAGATAATGATTGCTGCCATTGTAGGCAAGACCCACAAGAACCAAAATTGATACCATTAAAGTGATTTTTGTAATGTTTTTACCATCATCTAGAAGTTAAAAGTATGTGTGAAATAACACACTGTACTGTCCTAGATCCATTTTGTTAAAAATTGATACTTTGTGCCTGAAAACTTAAAAAACGTCTGTGCTCAATTTTTCTTGATATATCTGATTTACACCAAATAATCTACAAGTTAATTGTAATCATTTGTAAAGCAATTTTAATTAAATGAGCAATGTTTAACTTTTTCCATTAAAAATCTCATATATATTTCTCTTCTGGTTCATCCTGCTTCCTCTTCAAAAGCGGTCCCGCCCACACGCAGCCGACACGGCATTTCTCGATTGCTATTCGTCCTCTTCCAAACCCTTCCCCACGCTGCCTGCGACTCCTCTTCAAAACCGGTCTTACCCACACGCAGCCAACTTGGCATTTCTCGATTCCTATCCCTGCTCTTCCAAACCCTTCTCCATGCTGCCTGAGGCCTCCCATACACCCCCATACACCTCGATTCCTATTCCTCCTTCTGACTACCGCGTTCCCCG
Organism: Erpetoichthys calabaricus; assembly: GCF_900747795.2. Lineage (NCBI taxonomy): Eukaryota > Metazoa > Chordata > Cladistia > Polypteriformes > Polypteridae > Erpetoichthys > Erpetoichthys calabaricus. Next base: position 74,394,689 of record NC_041406.2, read on the forward strand.
CTCCTCTCTCATGACCCCATTGGTGTCATGTCACCGCCCTATATCTAGCCTGACCGTGTGACCCTTTCACTTCAGCCATGTGTGCGCCTGGGAGTCTTTTCCGTAGCCTGCTACAGAAAGGTACTCTGTCGACAATTGGCATTGGTTTCGCTCCTTGCTATTGGTTTCGCTCCTTCGTATTTTCGTTATACTGCAACAGTTGTTTCCTAAGCCTTTGTTATAAAATGAACAACAGTATCTTCTCTGTCAACGGGTTTTTGTACAACGTCATCTTTATTCCGGGATCCGGCAACTGCCTGTTCCTATCAGTGGGTTATTTCTTGACACAAACGGTTGGCGAAGTCAATGCACTCTCACTACGACATAGGGCAGTAGATTTCGTTGCATCACATTGGGACAGATTTGGAGACGTTCTTCCGGTTGTTCTTTCCAACGCAAGTCGAGTTATCACAACAAGTCAGGACTACTATCAATACATGGCAACGTCTGGAGTTTATGGTGGTGAAGCTGAAATTCAAGCTCATTCCGAGATTCTCCATGCTACCATTGTCATTTACCTCAAACACGACCCCAACATCCCGCCTTGCATTTACAATTCTGGAAATACTCTCTTCATTATCTGTCATCTTCACCAAAACATCTATTCACAACTGCGTCTTTCAAGAAGTATTTATTTCTTCTTGATTTCTGAATTCCTTTCTCACCGTTTTCCGTTCCTATTCTTACACCGCTGTATGCTACGGCGGGCGTCGGCTAGTGAACTAATATTTTATTAAGACTGTAACAAAGTTCTGCTAATACGTGACTACTTTAATGTTTTTCTTTTTAGTCAGAGAAAAAAGGAACACAATTTCATTCTGTAAATAATTCTGAGTTTAAGAAACTGGACCTTAGACAGTGCTAATATAACCCCTAGGGGGTGCTACAAAACATAAACTCGTCTCTATTTCTTATTGTTCCACTGGGTCTTGTGCCTTCATCAGACACATTCCCTTGAATGCAGGATGACCTCAATGGGTGGACCAGATGCTAATGGATTTCTAGTTTCCCCCAGAAGCATGTCTTGATACAGAAGTCCTATAATCCATCTGCAAAGATAGAAGAACTTGCTTTAAGTCAGACATTCTGTTTTTCTTCCCTTTGAGCTTTTTCTGCTTGTAGCTTGTACATCCCAAGAAGGTAGAATGAATTGTGAGTTACTCCCTTATGATTTTAGATTCCACCCATTTGAGCCTCCCACAATCACCACAGCATACCTGGAGCTATCCTGCTTAGAGAAGGCAGAGTGTGAATATTTCTGATATGCAGTAGTAGTCACATGAGAAGAATGATGGAATGCTGCCTGTTGATTGTAGAAAAACTTTCAGTTTCTCAATTAGCCATTTTCTGTATTTGGTATCTCCCCAGATAGAACTCATTGTGATATTCTTGACTGTTTCTGTTGACTTTACATTTTGGTCAGAACTTTCACTCACTTGCATGCATTCTTAAGAGTGTTTCAGGCAAAACCATATATCTATTGGTGAATTAACCATCTCAAGTATTGTATTTCTGTGAGAGTTAATGAGGACTGCTTATTTCTTCAAGATCCTCACTTGAGCGTGATTTGGTGTCAAGAGACATTGTTTGATGTACAGCAAAGGCAATAGAAGAAGAATTGTAAAATACAATGGATTTTGTAGATCAACATGTTTCTATCTATGCTATAGTTATTAGATTAGTACAAATGGTAATGTTTAATGTTGAGTTTGCCCAGTTCTTGATGAAACCATCTTACCTGATAAGTCAAGTTGAAGCAGAATGACACAAAGCAGTGCTTTGCACTCCTGATTCTATCAGTGGGATCAAAATGAGACATTTTACCAGGAATATAATGATTCTTGCAGCCCATTGGACATAGTGTTGTGGAAAAAACTTTTCTATCTTCAAAGAAGGCAGTTATGGAGTCCAGATGAGAATTCAGAACAATTCTTTATATGCACAGTTATACACAAATGACTCAGTCCACAAAGTGAGCACATCGATTAAAAAATTAATCTACTTTTATATTTTTTTTCTAATTACATCACCTTATCGAATATATCATGTCATTTGACTCAATCAGCTAAAGGCACCAGTAATTTCTGACTCATGTCGATTCTCCCATTTTTCTAAATGCTACTTTGTTAAGAAGTGTGTTTAATGGATCTTAGCACCGCTTCATAGGAGGGGTGTATGGGCTTTCTCATCAGTTTATCCCCGCTCTCCGGAGGGGTGCTTGTTACTCATTTACCTCATTCTAACCTTGGAAAATTACATTGGTAGCTTCTCTAAGATGAGGCAGAGACCTTTTGTGCTTTCAGCTTTAAGTTCCTTTTCCTTATGGTTAATAATTCATTCTGTTATTGCTTCATACAGGTGTATATTATATTATATTATATTATATTATATTATATTATATTATATTATATTATATTATATTATATATACTTGTAACAGATTGTAAAAGATTATTATGTATTGTGGTATATGGTCGGCAGTTCATCCTGGACAGTACCCCCATGCCGCCAGGTGGAGCCCTTCTTGCAACATGGAGGTGCCCCGAGTTCCAGTAGGGCATCATGAACAGTGGAGTTTTACATCACAGCCCTGCTGGATAACATGGGGGCCTCCAAGGGACGCTGCAGGAAGGCACATTGATTTTTATTATAACCCAGAAGTACTTTCTAATCACGGGAATGGAACTGATGAAGTACTTCCGGGATGAAGAAAAGGAGTTTTCACCTGACCTGGAAGTGTTATGAAATCACGTGGACTGAGAGAAAGAAGCACTTCCGGGTCAGGGACTATAAAAGGACTGTGGGATGGAGCCGAATTGGGAGGAAGGGTGACTGAGCTGCTGGGAGTGGAGGATTGTTTATTGTAGTATTGATTTATTGAGTATTGTGGAGAGGGGGTGCTTTGTGCACTGTTATTATAATAAATGTAAATATTTGGACTGTTATCTGGTGTCTGACGTGTGGTCGGAGGGTTCAAGGGGACGACAGTGCTCCCTATCTGTCACAGTATTAACTAAAAATTCCATAATAGGCTCCATTTATTGTGCTGCTTATGTGTAAATAGTGATCAAGCATACACTGTAACATAAACTCACACACTCAGAGACTCAGTTTTAAACATGAGCATTATGACAAAATAGTACAAAAAGTAAAAAAACAAAACCATAGCTTCCATAGCAGTCATGGTGATAATGTGCAATTCTTATAAATATGTGCACCTACTATATATGACCTTGTTTTATTGATCATAGATTTTCTCAAGTTCTTTTTCTTGAAATATCTAAAATATAAAAGCCTACACCAACCTCAAATTAGATTTAAATTATACAATTTGCATAATAAGGCAGGTCTTGTCAATGAATCCTACTAACAGTTTCATCTGTTCCCTGTACACTTGACCCAAAATATTTCAAAAGTGCTCCTGAGTAGATTAATTAGAGCAGCTACAGATTCAGTATAATCACAAAAGTATAGTTTTTGCATTAAATTGTCAGTTGCTTCTTTTCCTTAAATTATATAAACTATTAGCTAGCTAATTTGTTTTCTAACTTGACCTATAATATTGATAACTGAAGCTGTTATTGCCTTCAAGTGATTACGATTACGCTCTAATTTTACAGACAACCATCTCATCAGACCAGCTTTCCCTCTCCAGAGCAGCTCTCAGCCAGCTCTTCTCACTTTTGCTTTCAAAGTAGAAGCTAAAAGAAAATAACAATGCTGTTAAAAATGAAAGAGAAAAAAAAGCTTTTCCTTTTCTATTCATGATGGGTATACATTTTTGGTATCAGAACTGATATTTGGTAATCCTGAAACACAGCTTCAGGGAAATAACCCCCTTTATTGTCAAGCAAAGAAGAGTGCATGAGAACCTTATCCAGGTCTTGAAAATTATCATAGACGTCAGTAAAGCTGATCCAGCAGAATTCTTTGGAAGCAATTAATCACACAAAGCTTCTTGAAGAAATCGACAAGCTATTGAATCACGCAGTTAAAGTGAAAACCTTGACAGCTCCTGAAAATTAAATGGATGACTTATTGGGACATCTCAGCTAACCAAATGAACTTGATCGACTGAATGGTTTCCTATCATTTGTCAAAAGTTCCTAACATAATTAGTGAAGTTGCAGCTCACCCTCCAATAAACAAACAAAATAATTTTCTAGAAAGCTTCTAGTTGCCACTTACAGTGCATCCAGAAAGTATTCACAGCGCATCACTTTTTCCACCTTTTGCTATGTTACAGCCTTATTCCAAAATGGATTAAATTCATTTTTTTCCTCAGAATTCTGCACACAACACCCCATAATGACAACGTGAAAAAAGTTTACTTGAGGTTTTTGCAAATTTATTAAAAATAAAAAAACTGAGAAATCACATGTACATAAGTATTCACAGCCTTTGCTCAATACTTTGTCGACGCACCTTTGGCAGCAATTATAGCCTCAAGTCTTGTTGAATATGATGCCACAAGCTTGGCACACCTATCCTTGGCCAGTTTCGCCCATTCCTCTTTGCAGCACCTCTCAAGCTCCATCAGGTTGGATGGGAAGCGTCGGTGCACAGCCATTTTAAGATCTCTCCAGAGATGTTCAATCGGATTCAAGTCTGGGCTCTGGCTGGGCCACTCAAGGACATTCACAGAGTTGTCCTGAAGCCACTCCTTTGATATCTTGGCTGTGTGCTTAGGGGCGTTGTCCTGCTGAAAGATGAACAGTTTCCCCAGTCTGAGGTCAAGAGCGCTCCGGAGCAGGTTTTCATCCAGGATGTCTCTAAACATTGCTGCAGTCATCTTTCCCTTTATCCTGACTAGTCTCCCAATTCCTGCCGCTGAAAAACATCCCCACAGCATGATGCTGCCACCACCATGCTTCACTGTAGGGATGGTGCCAGGTTTCCTCCATACGTGACGCCTGGCATTCACACCAAAGAGTTCAATCTTTGTCTCATCAGACCAGAGAATTTTCTTTCTCATGGTCTGAGAGTCCTTCAGGTGCCTTTTGGCAAACTCCAGGCGAGCTGCCATGTGCCTTTCACTAAGGAGTGGCTTCCGTCTGGCCACTCTACCATACACGCGTGATTGGTGGATTGCTGCAGAGATGGTTGTCCTTCTGGAAGGTTCTCCTCTCTCCACAGAGGACCTCTGGAGCTCTGACAGAGTGACCATCGGGTTCTTAGTCACCTCCTTGACTAAGGCCCTTCTCCCCCAATCGCTCAGTTTAGGTGGCCGGCCAGCTCTAGGAAGAGTCCTGGTGGTTTCAAACTTCTTCCACTTACGAATGATGGAGGCCACTGTGCTCATTGAGACCTTCAAAGCAGCAGAAATTTTTCTGTAACCTTCCCCAGATATGTGCCTTGAGACAATCCTGTCTCGGAGGTTTACAGACAATTCCTTTGACTTCATGCTTGGTTTGTGCTCTGACATGAACTGTCAACTGTGGGACCTTATATAGACAGGTGTGTGCCTTTCCAAATCATGTCCAATCAACTGAATTTACCACAGGTGGACTCCAATTAAGCTGCAGAAACATCTCAAGGATGATCAGGGGAAACAGGATGCACCTGAGCTCAATTTCAAGCTTCATGGCAAAGGCTGTGAATACTTATGTACATGTGCTTTCTCAATTTTTTTATTTTTAATAAATTTGCAAAAACCTCAAGTAAACTTTTTTCACGTTGTCATTATGGGGTGTTGTGTGTAGAATTCTGAGGAAAAAAATGAATTTAATCCATTTTGGAATAAGGCTGTAACATAACAAAATGTGGAAAAGTGATGCGCTGTGAATACTTTCCGGATGCACTGTATCTCATTTATTAGGTGTTATGATCTGGTGTTTATTTTTACATTTTTATGTTTTCTTTTTGATCTCTAAAAATAATTAAAACTTTTTTTGGGGAGTTTAAGATGTGAAGGAATCATGAATTAAACACATTTTTAATAGTGATAATATGAAACGTATTCTCACATTACACCATCTTGATTTTGCTATCAGTGTCGTCATTTTATGATTTGTGTGTGAAAGGGAGGACGACTGGGATGGTGTAACATTGTTATCATGGCAGTATAAAAGTCAGCATCCTGTTTGTCCAAGTCTGTGGATATTACCTAAATTCCATGTGCTATTGTTTGGGTATCAAAAATAAACATCTCATTTTTTGAAGTCTTTTTTGCCCCTCAACTTAAATTTACGTCTGTTTTTTCTGACAGTCCGGTTATGTTTCTATACTTATGATTCTTGTCTCATGCCCAAGGCTATTTTTCCTAAGGCCGGAGTTATACTTCACGTGATGCATGCTGCAGTGGACGCTCCCGCTACACAAGCGTTGAAGTGTGTATACTTGCGCTCATACTTTACGTAAATCTAGAGGAATCTGCCAGGTGGCAGTGTGAGATATTATCACGGTGAGAACATATTCGGCTTCTCTGTGTTGTGAATTGCCTAGAACACCCATTAAATTCCGATGACACCTTACCGCAATATCTCTGAAAAGGATGTTTATTGATTAAATCCAGGGATGTGTCCATTCTAGCAAGCATTGGGCACGAGTGAGAAACAATCCCTGGACGATGCCTTGGCTCATCGCAAGGTGAATACAAGCACACACATACACTAGTGTCATTTTAACGGCACCAAATCCCCAAATCTGCATATCTTTGGAAGAAAACTGGAGCACACTGAGGAAACCCATCAGGAAAACGTGTAAACTCCAGGCAGGGAATATCAGCAACATGACTCCCTGCAAGACAGCAACGCTAACACTCCGCCGCTGTGTCACCCCATGTCTGTTATTAAACAGTATTCATTATTTAAACGAAATTACCGATTTATTTGTAAAATGTAATATACATACTTTAATGCTTTTCATCATGAAAGTGATATCAAGTATAAATCTAAGGATTCTAAATGTGCAGAGAGTTGGAATATAATACATTTAATGTGCTCAGTGTGGCGATCTATTGCTGGCGATTCGCTGCTGTCAGGAGCAGAGGAAGCCCTAGAAAAAAAGATAGCACAGAAGACGGTATGTGAGAATTTTAAAATGTATTGTGTCATTACGTCGGGAGTATGCGACACTTGAATATAAAAGCACCATGAGTACATCTGTATGTCGGCATTTTGCTTCACCACATCGAACCATTTATCAAATATCGAAGCGCGCACACCGATCTCATAGGATCTGCAAAGCGGCTTTCTGTCACATGTAGATAGTAAACAGAGACTCTGACGTCATATTCCAACTTTTAGCACACTGCGCCCCCCGACTTTTTGCTGTTACTGCAACTCGCGCATGTGTCGCGTTAATTTCTGAGGACCTGCTCAGAGGATGCATCAAATGAACGCTCAGAACGTGTGGCGGCCATGATGCGGGCGCGTACGCGTTCTGAGCGTGAAGTATAAATGAGCCCTAAGTCTTGCCTTGCTGGTGTTGACCTTGGTTAGTTATTATTTACGATTCATTTTCTGATTCCATTGCTATTCAAAACACCAGCAGTCAGCACATTAGGTGGGGTCAGCCTTGCTGTCTGCCCAAGCTATTGTTATCAGAAATTCTGTGTCCCTAAATTTCTTTCTATTGTGTTAGGGTGAATAGACATATTGTGAGGCATCTAACTGCAGATCTTTCAGTCTCTTGATTTGTTTTTTTTTCACACAACCCTTTCTTTTTTTAATCATGTTTCTCTGAGCTACTATATATATTTTGTTAGTCAAATAGATTGAAGATACAATTTTTATTATTGCTTAAAAGGCTTTTTCATATCATACAGTACAACAGCCCATGGTAGCTGGTGAAGCTTTGGGGGGAAAACCATGCCTGTCCCAATGCCATTCTGAGGTTGCCTGTCAGCTCACTGTTCATTGATTTTCATTGAAGCAGATTTGTTAAACATAGAATAAGTACTGCAGCATCAGTTTGCATTTTGATATCATATATTTCATTATCATTTATTGGATATCACTTTACATCCATTTTATACACCTGATATCTTCTTATTCACCTTTTATATTGGTAATTGAAGCAGACTGTTTGCTCAGGTTTATTACACTGCAGTTAAGGCAGAGAGGTAAAAAGTCAAGGATCAAGTGAAACTGATTCAGTGAGCCTTGGGGTGGCCGCAGTGAATAGCAGGAATATCTAGGTGAATAGGCCAAACACAAAGTGTGGCTTGAATTCATCTATAACCAAGAACACTGAAGGCAGTGATTCCCAACATTTTCTATGCCCCGCACCTCCTACAAAAAAGTTTGGTTTATGTTTGCACCTACAAAAGTAATATCTCATTTAAAAATGAATAAGTCAAATTTCACATTTTTCTTTACTGCAGGTTAACACATTGAAGTCAAAAAACTTTTAACTCAGTACATAAAATTTAAAATATACAGTAAATTCAGTAATTTACCTTTATAAATCTCAATAATCTTGTAAATGTGTCCCCCATGAAACTTAGACACTCAGTTGATGATCTGGGGGTTGGGGTATCCCATGAAGCATCAAGTGCCCATGGAAATGACACACAATCAACAATTGAAGGGTTTGGGGGATTGGAGACCCCCGTGACGCAATGGGTGCCGGTGCGTCACTAAGCAGTGAGACACAGTCAACGAGCTTTGTCCGTGGATTACACCTGCACTGCATATCAAAAACAGATGTACAACACAGTTAGAATTGCTGCTCTACTACTAGGACTTCCAGCAGGAGAGATGGGCTGAGTATAAGTAGCAGGTGTTACATCCAGTTCAGTCCCCGTAGTCCAAACACCCGGCAAAATTGTCAATCAAACCTCAAAAATCAGTGACATTTCATGATCAGGGCTTACACAGAAGTCAGTTCTAGACCTACAAATCATTGCAAGGTCTCTTAAAAATAAAAAAAAACTTATTTGCCTTTATGAACACTTTGCCCACAGCATGGAACCTGCAAGAGCATGCATTTCTGTGGCTCATTCACAGGTAACAATTGCGCATGCAATGATTAACTCTGTTCATATTGTAGAATATGAGCACTAACTAATAAATGACCTACAAATGATGTCACACTGCCAGACACTGATTGCACTATGATAAATCAGAAAATGCATCTCACTCTATTTTTTTTTTTTTTATGAATCGCGACTTAGCCTTCCTCTGTACTACACCCCCTGAAATGCTGTCTCAGGGTGTGGGAACCCCAGGTTGGGAAACCTCGACATAGGGCTTTGACTTTATTTGAAAGCTAAAGAACAATATCCTCATGTAATTAGGTCTAGCATTTGGTGTCAGTAGGAGTAGGAGTAGGTGCCATTTGCTGTCCTAATAATGTCACATCCAGATGTTAAAAGATTTTATCTTGGAGCTTTTCTTTGCTTCTCAGAGCTGATATGATCAGAATTTAAAGAGGTATGGTATGTGGTCCAACTATAGTAATGAATGGGCTATGCCAAGCAGACAGTGCCTTGGTCAAAGTAATTGTCTTGGTGAAATAGTGTCACTATTATACTTGCCCTTGCTATTAATTTAGGGAGTGTGATTATAATTTTCCAAGTATAATCATTCCCATTTTCTTCAACTTATCAAAATCTACAATAAATTAATCTTCTCATTTACTTTCAAGATATTGTGCATAGTGTATCAAGAGATGGCAATAAGTGCAGAGGATCCTGAAATCGTTCCTGTAGCCAGTCTTCGATACTTTCTGTCGATTCTTTGAAAATGTGTTTAAAAAAAAAAAAAAAAAAAAACAGCCCTTTGTCAGAATGCATTCATGCTTGGCAAGCATAGTGGAGCCTACTTCATTCAGTATGAATTTTATGTATTCAGTAATTCAGAAAACTTGCATTTGATCTTCTCTGCTTCTTTTTGTTTTGTATAGGTTCAGTTTATATTACTCAGTACAGCAATCTAGTGCTTCAACCTAAGTGCATTGTCAAAAATCAATAAAAAAGCAAAATTAAGTTCTTTCATAACAGATTGTTTAAATCAAGTACAACACTTTATTTGGAGCAGTCATCTTTTCTCCAGTCAGTCTTTTCAGATAATGTCAAATTTCAAAGTTGAGTTGTTACATCCATTGAAGTTTCAAGCCATTTCATCACTGATCCTCAACAAAAATATGCTACAGTTGAATGCTAATTCCAAAGACTGTGGCATTCATGCCTTTTTCATAGCTGTTTCAGCTTGTACTGCTTACGTTTTAATTTTGCTGCAGATGAATTTAAAAAGAGAGTGACTTTTATGTGTTGAAAGCACATCAGTTAATCCATCACTTGTTGGTCTATTTCTTTTTGACTGTTTACCAAAAGTGGTTAGCATTGGCTCCCGAGTCAAAGATTCTAATCCCAACCCAGAGTGTTGCCTGAGCCGAGTTCTCATTTTCATGCAGGTTTTCTTCCGCATACCAAAGGATGTGTTTCTGTTGAATAGTGTCTATATTGGTCCAGTGTGGGGTGTGCTTGAGTGTGACCTGCAGTAGAGTGGCACCTTGTCCACCTTGATTCCTATTTAGCTTGAAAACTAGCAGCATAAACTTCGGCGCACTGAAACCCAATTCTTGAATAAGTGAGACTAAAATAAATTTATGAACTAAGTTCACTTGTTGAGATCTTTTTTATTGATGATATTAGAAAATTTTACCATGGTTCAGTATATACAGTAAAATATACTTTTATTACAGTACTGGTGAAACTTTTTTTAATGTCAGATTAATCTAATTTGAGATGACTTTTCAGGCTTTTCAGAACAGCACATCTACTAGGAAGATTACTAAAATGTTATAAAATGATTTAGAAGAATCTGTACATCATTTATAGGACTGATTTCTGCTTAGGGTCATATCCTGCTGGGATAGACACCAGCATCTTACTCTGTGTTGTGATAAGCACAACAGAAATCAATGAATTTGGGCAACACCTTTATCCAAGGTTACTCAAGTTTAGGATACAGTACCATTTTTTACTTTTTGTTTTTTTTTTTTTACAATTAAGAAACAGATAATTAATATGGATTGCTTAGGAATGGACAGTAAGGAAGGAGTGAAAACTGAACCAATGGTTTTGTGGTTTAAAGTTCATTGTATATGCGTCTAGAATGAAACTACACCACCTAGCCAAATATGGCAAAGTTTTCTTAGTCTGATAGGAAATTTTTCATCAGGTCAGTATTCTAGCTTTTTTTTAAGGCCAGCAATTGCAAATGAACAAAGAATGACAATATCTTACTTTTTTCCTTTTTTTTTTTTTTTTGCTTTAACAAGATCTCGAAGCAACCCTGAAAAGAAAAATGACGCATAAAGAAGAAAATGGACTAAATGTTAAATCGATTTTTCTAACAGGTTTTAACACTTTCTGTCATCACTTTTCCTGATCACTTCAATGCCAGGTTCATTTTCACCAAGCTTTTTTGCTAGCACATGTACTTGACCCCACAGAGAAGTGTTCTGGCTTAACCATTGGAAAATAAAGCCACATAATAACCTGCTTGGCACATGGGAGTTTGTGACCTGTTCACAGTTAGGGGCATTTCTTGCTGAGGCAGGATTGTTTGTTCACACGTCAGGACACATTAAGACAAGTTCTTTTTTTTGCCCAGTGTTTTTGTGCCAAAACAAGTTATTTAAAAAATTAGTACTGTTTTTGGAATTCCCCTGGGACCAAGGGGCATTGGTTTATGACAAGCATGCTTCTACTGTTGTTTAATTATCGGTACATCCAGGCATCTTCTGACATGCAGGTTTTCCCGATGAATGTATTGACATTTTGCCAGCTGCATTAATCCTTAACTTGTTTGAGTTTTAATTTTAGCTCTATACTGTATATGTAGATGTTTGCTTGTTTGTACAGCAGATCAGAAGTAATTTATGTGAGATACCTACAGTACTGTATTTCAGTTTAATGCTTTGGGCATTGTTGACAGAGTAATTGTATATGCTCCTTAAAGTTTAAAATCTATAAAAAGCTTATTTGCAGTATCACTTTGAATACATCACTTTGAATACTCAGAACTGTGCACCACATAGTCTCTTTTATTCGGACATGTCACCTCTGAACATTCGGTTGAAGTTGTTATTCCGTTCTTCTCTTCCTGACTAGCAGATTACAATATATTGCAGCGTATATGTGACTAAGATGGGTCTGAAGACATTAGTTAGGATCACAAGACTTTCTTTTATTGTTTTACTAGACAAAGAGCCCGTTTCGACAATGTAAGATGAAACGGGCATGAATTTGTGTCAGCAGTGCATGAAGAACAAATGATAAGTAACGAAGAAGTTGTTTTGTAATGATTGTAGTCCGCTTTACTCATTACTGTACAGGCTTGTACTGTTAGTTGATGAATTTTCCAGGCCTATAGTATAATATTGAATGATGAATGTTCCAGTACAATATGGAATAGTAATAAGTATAAGCACCACAAACCTGATATAGGTGTATTGAATGAATGCGTAATTGAATCAGAATGCGTAATTAGGCCTCAAGCTGTAGTCGAAATCGCCTTTCAGGCCTGTAGAGCTTTAATCAAAGTCGCCTTTCTCTTTGAATTTTTGCGGCCGTAAATCTGCTGCCTGCCGCGATGTTGGGGTTGGATGTCGGTCTCGTAAGGTTTTTCGGGCAGCTGCGCAGAAGGCGACTGCGCATTCAGCTTTCGGACGTGCGCAGAAGGCGACTGCGCATTCGGCTTCGGACAGACGTGAGTGAGTGAGTGAGGAGGCAGGCGAATTATGTATTAAGATTTAGTACATTTATGAGGTGACCTCTTTGCTATCTATTTAGGATGACTCACTGAGTGATAGGCACTCTTTTCCTGTTTCTGAGTGCATTCTGTCACCAAAAAAAGACACAGAGGACACACAGAGACATGGATCCATGCATCAAATTTCACTTCTGTGACCATTTTTGTGTATTGGATATGTCACTGATGACATCCTCATTAATACTAAGGATTATTCTATCTATCTATCTATCTATCTATCTATCTATCTATCTATCTATCTATCTATCTATCTATCTATCTATCTATCTATCTATCTATCTATCTATCTATCTATCTATCTATCTATCTATCTATCTATCTCTCTCTCTCTCTCTCTCTCTCTCTCTCTCTCTCTCTCTCTCTCTGTGTCTGTCTGTCTGTCTGTCTGTTTTATGGTGCCTTTCGTATGTGTCTGTCTGTCTGTCTGTCTGTGAGTATTTTTATATGCACACACATAACCAATTGATTAACCAGGATAAGGACAATCCTAGTTCTGGAGTGCGCTTCTGGAGCTCTCCTTCAGCAAAACAATCTGACATCATTAAGCTGCACGAAAAGTCTTAAGCTTCATCATCAGCCGCTGTAAATCCAAAAACAAGCATGAAGCCTGTGTTAATTTTCTTGTTTTATAAGTATGTTTAGTCCTTCATGTGCCGTTAAGTAAATAAAATCTATCCCCTTTATACATCCTCGACCTAAGCCACTGATGATTTATGGTATGAACACTGGCTGCTGCATCACCTGATCACAGTGTTTCAACATATGTATAGCAAACACCTAAACTGATACTTTATTAATATATTTCTGTTACTGGATTGCATGAAGCACATTCTTTTTTGCTGAGCTATGCAATTTAACCCTGCCAAAGACCAGCGTACTGATACGTCTGCTTCTTGACTTACATCCACACACTCAGCTTAGCACCGTACACTCAGCTTGCAATTTCTGAAATATCAAGGCAGGTTATTTCTACCAGGAGAAAGGATAATGTGATTGCCTGAGTAATTGCCTCAGAAAACGTATCTTTGTGAACACTTCTACTCATGGCTGCTGAAAGCGAATGCAAACCTGACACATGCACAGGTGAACAGAGTGCAACGGACATTAGCAGACTACAAAATCCACAACAGTAACCTGGTTAAGGGTTTACATGGCCTAATAACTGCGTCACTTGCCAAAACATTTGCGTGTTTTAAAAAAGTTTCTCGGATACCCATATCCTAGTTTCTCTAACCAAAATAAGGTTTTATATGGGATTTTAGAAAACTGGTTTCTATGGGAGAAAAAAATGGTTTATTAAAGCGCACATAAATGCAGTGAGTATCTTCAATCAGACAAGAGACTGGTCGATTATTAAACTGAGCAATGGACTAAAACTTTAAGAAATTGATAAAAATCTATATTAAATGTGCTTCACAGTTTCAGGGATTGACATTTGATTTCTGGCTTGGTTGCTGTTTGTGTGAAGATGAAATGTTCTCCCTGTGTCTGCCTGAGCTTTATCTGGTTGCTCTTATTTATTTTTCTCACATCCGAAGGTTTGTTTCTTTTAAATTGTCTAACTTTGAGCCAGACCAGTTCAAGCAAATTTGTGAGTGAGCTTGATATGATAGAGGTAGGTTTTAACTTTCTTCTATTCTGTAATTGAAAATGTGGCTTTGGAAAACGGATTACTTTTATGCTCCATTTGCTTACACAGTATACTGCATGTTTTCATTAACTCTGAACACCTAACAAACTAATGAAATACATTTTACACTTTATTTAGTACATAAACACATTTTTAAAAATATGTAATTAATGTGGGTAGTGCATTGCTACAGTGTTTAGTGCTGTTTCCTTATGAATTCTGGAGACTGAAATGAAATCTTACATTTTTTAATGTAAGTACGTGTGGGCTTTCATCCTTGTTCTCATGGCAATTGCTCCTGGTATTCTGGTTTTTCTCCCACATCCCAAAGATGTATGTGTTTGAGGATTCAATATGTCAAAATGTGTCATATTTATGCTCTGAAGGAACTGGAGAAAATGATCAAACCCAGATTATGCTCAGGTCATTTTGGCAATCTTGTCATGACATTATGTAACCCGCTTAAACCAGACCAGGGTTGCAGGAGCCTATCGTAGCTAGCATGGGGCCAGTCTGTCACAGGGTGAACACTCACACATACACCTACACACCAAACACACACTAGGCCAATTTAACATTGCCAGTTCACCTAACTTGCATGTCTTTGGACAGTGGGAGGAAACAGGAGCACTCGGAGGAAACTCACATGAACATGGGGAGAACATGCAAACTCCATGGAGGGAAGAACAGTACTGTGAAGCAGAAATGCTACCACTGCACCATCTTGCTGCCCTATTTTGCCAGTCAGTTATGTTAATTGACTCCATAAAGAATTCACTGTACTTGTCATTTGTTTGGTCAAAAATGTTATACTGAATATAAACAGCTGAAAGCTTTTGACCTGTAATTAACATATTTGCCCCATCATTGAAGGTGGAATAAATGAAACAAAAGCTGTCACTTTGGTGAAGTTCATCTACTGACAGGATTCCAGCTTGAATGTTTCAAGTGTCTAGTAAATACTCGCATTTTCTCCTGCAAGAGCGGCTGTCTGTGAGCCTTCCAAATCAATGCTGGTATTGTTGTTGACCTCTTTTCACAAATCTTTTGCAAGACAAGCACATTTTTAGAGTATTTTGGGAAGACAAAGAATAGCTGTCATATGACTTACTGTATTTAATTGAGTCAATAGTGTTTTCAATTTAGAGAGATGATAATGTGATTTCTTTAACAGGGCTGCCTGTCTGAATTCTGGGGCTACTTCTTAGCTTTGGCCTCTTTGTTAGGGAAATTTGAAAGTATAACACCAGTTTGTATAATATGGAATTCATGTTTTTTTTTTTTTTTGTTCTTTATTTCGTCTTATACGATTTCTCGTATTAGAAATTTGTTAGTTTTCGCATACCCCTTGGGGTCAGAGCACAGGGTCAGCCATTGTACAGCACCCCTGGAGCAATTACAGGTTAAGGGTCTTGCTCAAGGGCCCAGCAGAGTAGGATCTCTTTTTGGCAGTGACGGGGATTCGAACCGGCAACCTTCTGGATACCAGCGCAGATCCTTAGCCTCAGAGCCACCACTCCGCCGTTTTACATCTGTTAGCAAAATTGCAGTAATTTATATATTGTTTTTGTACACTGATAAACTTTTAAAACCTTCAGGTCCCCTTGTTATTTTTTCAATGATTTAATAAGGCTTGTAGTTCATATGTGTTAATAAGTTCATTAGTAAGATCTACAGAGAAAAGAGTTTTATTTCTTTTGATCTGCTCCTTGTTAGGCTGTCTGCCTACTCTCCATTGAATTTTCTTCATGGATTGCCTTTGTTACCGACCTCGGGCCTAGGGGATCCTGGGCCAGGTACAAGCCACTGTTGCTACAGGGTGTAGCCACAGTGATATGTTGAAAGAGAATTAAAGAAGCAGGCAGCAGTCACAAGTCCCAGACCATACTTCTCTGTTCTTCTTTATTCTTCTTTACCCAGAAATATATAAATGCTTCAATTTCTGCATAGATCAAATGGCAATCAGTGAAACAATGGTACAAGCCAATTTCCTCTGCATAACAAATAGTGTAAACACATTTACTTTGATTCAACAATAGTATTGTGGCCAGATATCAAAAAGTACTTCATTAGAAACCAATGTCCCCAGAACCCGTTTTCAAAGGAAGCAGACAGTTCTGTATGCCCACATTGTGTGTAGATGAGATGCTAAATCCTTAGCAAGACAGGTAAATTTTTATGTCTTGTAGATAGCCATCAACAATAACCTGTAGCAGAATGTTTCAGAAATTCTGCCTTTTCTTTAAAACACTGGTTTATAGCCCATTACACTAAGCAACACACAGAAATGTCATTTTCTTAAGAATACTGAATTCTAGCCCATTACACCTTTTTACTGTATTTTATTTAATATGGCTCTCCAAAATGAAGGATATTACTATGCAAGTGTGTCACTATTGACTCATTATATTGCGCTTGTAATGACCTGAATGCATTTAATTTATGGAAGGTTTCATTCTTCAGTCATGTTAGGCCAAAATCTCACCCTGGCAAAGTGATTATTTGCTTTGGTCACATGGCATTTCAGAGAGATTTCCTCTGCAAAAATGCCATATGTAGTTCTCTTCTAATACCAGTAGTCACAAAAGACAGTTATGCTGTATTTGGATATTCAGAATTCAGTCTCTAGCTGACATCATGAAATCTAATTTTTAATCGTCAACTGTCTCCCCAAAGTAATATTTGAGAAGAGTCTTGGTAGTGTGAAGCTGTATAATGTTGCCAGGAGATTGTCACGTGCACTCGATTTTGCAGGTATTGTCATTCTGGGTGAAGGGACCATCAGAATAAATTTGACATAGAAGATAATTTTACTGTGGGAAGAAAGTGTCAACAGCCAGAATACTGGAACTGATGTAGCAGACCATTAAAGCATGGCTGTCTTCTCTAGTATTTGTAATTCACTGTTGAATAATAGTGTGCATGATATATAAAACGATATTGGCAAAGATAATAATGGTGCACCCAACTCAAACAATAAGCAGATTCAGAAGATTAAGGATGGATAGATGCTGGTGGCACAGAAGTGGCATTTTTTTCCTATGTGGCTTCAATTTTAATAATGCAGAACACGTTGCCCTGCAAGGATACAGCTAATCAAAGCAGTGATCCATGGTGTCTATAGGATTGTTCCAGTCAATTCTGTAATCAAATGCAAATGCTGCTTTCTGTTTGAAGAGGGAAGTTAGAATTTTCAACTGGATCATCCCCTTATGCTGAATTTCCAACTCAAATTTGAGGATGGTCTGTCAGGCCCGAGTTTCTCAGTCTTCAGATCATGATATTAATCCAAAATGGCGACACCATAAACTTTAGTGAAAACTGCAGTATTATACTGTTTATTAGCACTTCTGTCTGTTTGTATCTCATTAAATCAGTTGTATACACAACTTCTCTCTGTGGACATGTTACTGTGGTATTTGAATGCACAAAATACTGGGCAGTGTGTTGTTACCAACTGTTATTTATTGTGATGGATCAGTCTCAACAAAGGTTTTCCTGGATGTGTCCATATGGGTTTTCCAAATGTTTTAGTGGAACGCGATCAACATGGATGTGCCGTCTTTCCCATCTGACTTCTGAAGTAAATGGAATGTTGCCTTATTCCTTCTTAAGCTGCTTTGTGACTTGTGTTTAGAATGTTTTTTGTTTAAGTGCAATAGTTAAAATGCAGATTGAAGGGAAAGGTATGAAGTGTGAAATGTAAATTAATTCTTTACAAATATTCAAAGTCAGCATCAATTTTTCATAATAAGGGCAGTTTCAGTCAACTCAGAAACATAGCTAAAATCAAACTTTTCTTATCTGCTAAAGACCTAGAGACTGTTAGTCATGCTTTTGTCTCCAGTAGTTCGGATTATCGTAATTCTCTATACTTCAGAGTCAGTCAGGACCCCCTATCTTGTCCTCAGCTAGCTCAAAATTCAGCTGCCAGGTTGCTAACCGGTTCAGGCTAGAAGCAGCATATTACTGCTGTCTTGGCCTCCCTTCATTGGCTGCCTGTTAGATTCAGGAAAATGTTTAAAGTGCTTCTCTTTGTTTTTAAAGCTCTAAATAATCTGGCTCCTCCATACATTTCAGATCTCTTCATTCATCATGCTTCCTCCAGGGGCACTTAGATCATCTTCCCAATCTCTTTTATCAGTGCCATATTCTCGCCTCATAAGGAAAGGGGATCATTCTTTTTCAAAACTCTGGAATGAGTTACCTTTATTTTTTAGAACATCTTCCAAGGTCCCGACATTTAAATCACATTTAAAGACTCACCTTTTTTTCCTTGGGGTTTTGGAGGCACACAATAAAGTTTTTGGTATGGTTTGTTTTGGGAGTCATACTTTTATGCTTTGGGGTTTGGAGATGTATTTTTTGTGTTGTCTTTGTTAGTTTAGTCTTTTTTGTTTCTGTTCTGCAGTTTGAATTTGTACAGCACTTTGGTGCAGCTACTTGCTGTTTTTAAATGTGCGTTATAAATAAATTTGATTTGATGATAATAAATTAATTTTTGCCAAATAATCAAAGTCAGCAGCATTTCTTTTTATAATAGTTATGTCACTCTCTTCCTATCCCATGTACAGCATGGAGACATACATACAGAGAGAGACAGCGATGGCATATATGTAATCTGAACGGATCTGTCTGTGGCAGCTGAGCCTTCCATACAACTTCACTGCACAAATCTTAACTATGTAATGCTGTCTCACATTGCATTATTAGTTAGTAACACAATATTGCGGTCATTGTAAAACCTTGTCACCCAGTAAATATGGCTTTAAGCATAATAAGATGGAAGATTGTTTCCATTTTCATCAATGTTCATATGATGACCATTGTAAGTTCAGCAGAAATCTGACTGGTGTGGACATCAGAGCAGTGCCATGTATTTTATTATTACAACAATAGCAATAATTAATACAATGGCACATATTTTTATTGGACATTGTATTTCATTGTTGGTTGTATTAATTATCTCTCAGTGGTAATTCAAGCCTCAGATTATAATTTTCTGCACAGTGTATGTACACAGCATCCTGGTCGGTTCAGGCCCCTCCACTTGAAACAGTGCCTTATACTTTATTCAACACCAGGCAGCAGGAGCCAACAGCAGGGACCGCAGTGCAGGAGGTCTGTTAAAAGACTTGGTATTCTATAAAAAGCACTTGCATCAAAACCGCCTGGATCGTCCACAGGCAGGGGCTAACAAAGCTGAATCTGAGGCGGATTTTGTTTTCAGTTTTTACTGGCCCAACAGAACAGAACTTGATGAAAAAAATCTCTTTTTAGTGTGTGAACTGAGTGTTCATTATGGTGCAACTCTCCAAATAACTGAAGAAATCCCATTTTTCCCTCTTGTTTTCCCAAAGAATTTACTTACTGGGAAACATGGTGCCATAGTGGTTAGTGCATGGTTTTGAATTCTTGCACTGAGATGTCTGTTGGGAGTTTTCTCCAGGGACTCCACTTTTCCTCCCACTTCCCAAAGCCAAACAAGCCCAATATGAGTGAATGTGGGGGTACACATGTAGATAAAACATCTGGCTTTGGCACCAGCTCAACCACAGCCATCTCTACTTAGAAAATGGATGGATGGAAACATTTTTTAATGGGCAAAATTCAACAGAGTTTAATTGATACCTCCTTCTTATACACACCAGTCACATACCCATGTTAAAAAACAGAAGTCCAGCAGTGCTAGTATTAGGCTTCTGGGTAATTACCTCATAAGTCATAATACCTTTCTGTTGCTGGTGTGTGCTGACGTATCTGTTGATAACAGGTACAGAAAACCTTCTGCAACTTAGATTTTGGACGTCCTAACTGGCAACAACATCTGGGGATTGGCAGTTAATCTCCTTTATGCTGATCCTTAACACACACACATCACAAAAAGTCAGCTGAACCCAAGCACACCTACATCTTCATCAATAAAATTTCTGATGACACGACCTGATTACCAAAAATGATTTACAGGGAAGAGATTTGCCTTCTGACACAATCACCCCTATAATGTCAGCAAAGCCAATGAGCTGGTCATAGACTTCAAGAAGGTGTAAGCAGATCACACTTGCATCTGCATTGGAAGAGAGGCTTTAAGCTTATTGGAGTCACCATCTGCATTGGAAAGAGAAGCTTTAAGCTTATTGGAGTCACCATCACTAATAGTCTGAAGTGGGTACAACACACTTTGGGTATCATCAGGAACGCTTACCAATGTCTTTACTTCATTAGTCACTTATAGGTATGAAAACCTAATGTCTCCATTAACAACCACTAACTTCTGTAAGTGCACAGTGGAGGCCACCCTCACTTGGCTGCATTACATCTTGGTATGGCATCACTTCAGCAGGCATGAATTGGCACAGGCAAAGTGAAAAGTATATGTGGACTAATGGAAGTGTCAAAATGAGCAGAAATGGAAGAATATGATTGATTCTTGCAAACAAAATGAATTTGTTCTATAGTACACATATAAAAACATTAAAAAGAAAAATGAGTTTGTGACAGTAGGGGGCGATGTTGCACCTCCAAACCCGCAGACAACACCCCCAAACACCAGGTAAAAGTCCCAATAATGAATTTATTGTAACAATAATGTGCACAAAGCACCTCCATCTCCACTATACACAATAATAAATAAATAATAAACAATGAATACTAATCAATCCTCCACTCCACCCAGCAGCTCTGTCACACTTCCACCAAACTCCGGCTCTGCCTGCTAGGTTTCTCACAGTCCTTTAAATAGTCCCTGACCCGGAAGTGCTTCTGTCCTTCAGTCCATGTGATGCCATAGCACTTCCGGGTCAGATGAAAACTCTTCTTTTTTCTTCATCCCGGAAGTACTTCATTTCTTCTGTCCCCGTGACAAGGTAGTACTTCCGGGCTATAATAGAAACACTCGTGCCTCCCTGCAGCGTCCCCTGGCGGCCCCCACGGAATCCAGCAGGGCTGTGAAGCCGAACTCCATTGTCCATGATGCCCTGCGGGAATTCGGGGCACTTCCATGTTGCAGGGAGGATGCCATCTATAGGCCTGGGGGTGTTGGCCGGGATAAACTGCCGGCCATCCCTCACAAGTTACAGTTGGAAAGGTGACCACAGAAACATGAAAATGTTAGACTACATTGTAATCAACACAAACTACAACAGCACAATCTCAAAATGCAAAGTAATACACAGAGTTGATAAAACGTTTACTCCAAAACTTTTACTGTGGCAGTAGTACCAAGACTAAAGGTACGAATGAATGTAACAAAAGAGAACCCCCAGATTCTTCTTCTGTTTTTAAATTATAAACTAAAAATTATCAAGAACTTGCGTCCTGCGAGATGAGACTTTGTTCCAAAAGATTTAACCATGCCTGGGGCTGGAAATAAAAGACAAAGAGTAGGACAGCTGCTGAAAAAGGGAAAATATACAGTGAGGGGCAGTTCTCTGGGCAGTAATGCCTTGTTGATGGCAGAAGTCAGAGGAGAATGGTAAGACTGATTCGAGCTGACAGAAAGGCAATAGTAAGTCAAATAACCACTCATTACAACCAAGGTATGCAGAAGAGCATCACATCAAACCTTGAAGCTGATGGCCTACAGCAGCAGGAGACCACACCGGGTGCCACTCCTGTCAACTAAGAACAGACACCTGAGGCTTTAGTTAGCATGGGCTCACCAAAATTGGACAATAGATGATTGGAAAAACATTGCCTGGTTTGATGAGTCTTGATTTCTGCTGCAACATTCGGATGGTAAGATCAGAATTGTGCATCAACAACATGAAAGCATGGATCCATCCTGCCTTTTATCAACGGTTCAGGCTGGTGGTGGAAGTGGTGTAATGGCGTGGGGGATATTTTCTGGGCACACTTTGGGCCCCTTAGTACAAGCTGAGCATTGTTTTAGTGCCACAGTCTACCTGAGTGTTGTTGCTGACCATGTCCATCCTTTCATGGCCACAGTGTACCCATTTTCTGGTGGCTACTTACAGCAGGATAACACGATATGTCACAAAGCTCAGATCAACTCAGACTGGTTTCTTGATCATAACAATGAGTTCACTGTACTAAAATGGCATCCACAGTCACCAGATCTCAATCCAATAGAACACCTTTAGGATGTGGATGAATGGGAGATTCACATCATGGGTGTGCAGCCGAGAAATTTGCAGCAAAATAATGATGCGTGATGGTATCATGTCAATATGGACCAAAATTCCTGATGAATGTTTCTAGCACCTTGTTGAATCTATGCCATGAAGAATTACGGTAGTTCTGAAGGCAAAAGGGGGTCCAATTTGGTACTAGCAAGGTGTACCTAATAAAGTGGCTGGTGAGGGTATAGAGTAAATAAAAAGAATGCATGGAAGTGCTGCAGGAAAGATGTCTCACAACCCGAGACTGTAGAGATAACAAATTATGGGGTTATGAAAGCAATACTAAGCTTGGGTAACAACAAGGCAACAGGCCGTGATGAAATGTTGATTGAATATGTTTAAAAGTATGAGAGACAAAGTAAAAGGAGAGTTTGCTTATATCATAAAAAGCAATTACCAAGGTGAGGAAATCCCAGAGGAATGGCTACAGAAAGTT
The DNA here is from genome assembly GCF_900747795.2 of Erpetoichthys calabaricus. NCBI lineage: Eukaryota > Metazoa > Chordata > Cladistia > Polypteriformes > Polypteridae > Erpetoichthys > Erpetoichthys calabaricus. The sequence continues at coordinate 74,417,659 of NC_041406.2, forward strand.
TTCAAAGCAATCCCAAAGAAAAGAAAAGCCACATAATCGGAAGGGAATCAGACTATAGCCCTGATATCAAATGCAATGAAGGTTCTATCAAAATTAATTTACAGCCAAATTAGTTTGAAACAAAAACACAAAATGAATCCACTGCAGTATGGCTTCCGGCTAAAAGTCGGCCATTATGAGCATCACCACACTGAAAACAATAGTAGAAAATTGGATCAACAAGCAACAGGAAACCTGTCAGTGCTTCATTGACTTTGTTAAGGCTCTGAGACAAGCATGACGTCTTCATGGAAACCCTCTTCAGAGGGTGTCTGAGAAAACAATCTTGTAGCCACTATCTGCAAACAGTCAGTGAAATAAAAACACATTTGTTGGGAGGAATATTGAAAAGAATGTGCAAGTTCTTTGGCCAAAACACAAGAAATTATGTGAGAGAGGAGCAAGATTGTGAAAGAGATCAGGATAAAGAAATGAAATGAGAGAAGAACAACATGGTAGATGGATGACATCCAGGAAATGACAGACAGCCGTGACGTCAGGCAGAATATTAAACTGGCAAAAGAGAAGGTCAAGTGAAAAGCAACGATAGAAACAAGATTCTGGGTTTGAGGTTCACCTAAAACTGTGAGCAGCCATGCTAGTGGAAAGATGGACCACCTCAGCGCTCGGCCACAAACGTTTACAGAATGCAGTGAATTTGGAATGGAATATTACTGATGCACAGCTCCTTTCTGTCCAGTATGTATATAACACATGCAAAATGTTATTAAAGACCTAAACCGCCTGCCACAGTCACATTTTTCTCTCCTCCTTTCTGGCAAATGGTACAGAGCCATTAGCTCTTGCACCACATTCAATGCATGGTGTATCTGTTGTCTTTTTTGGTCTGTTTGTGTCGAACAAGTGGTTGCTCATGGAGTCCCAAATAAGGAACATTACCTGAATTGTGAGAGAGCATCCGTTATGACACTACGGGGGTGATCCAGCTCACAGGATTCTCATTGCCAAGGACCCGAGCAACTGGACCAGGCCAAGGGGGTGCCCACATAACACTTGGTGGCAGCAGATGGAGTCATAACAGAGGGTGGGACTAGACCATGTATCTGCCTGGGGGGGTTGCCAAATGGGGTCCCAAGCTGTTTTGTTGTGTGGTGGGTGTGGCAACGCGCTGTATCAGTGCATGCTCCCCAACCTGACCTGACCTGTTCTGATAGTTTGTAGAAGACATGCAAAAAGAAATCGATTGTATTTCATATACTAATGATAATAGGCTTCTTTCCATGTCTTTGCAGAATTTTTTCAGGGATTTTGCTTTCCTGATGCATTCTGAGGACATGCATGTTTGATTCATTTGTAGTTATGGAAAGACCCTTTGTTTAGGCGTGTGTCCTGTTCCATCCTGAGATCATTTCGGCCTGCCAGTGTCCAATGTTTATTGGATAGATGGGGCCTGCTGTGACCTTGTAGCAAACAAGTAAATTCAGAAAATGGGTGAATGAATAATCACAGATGATTCATGAAGCAATTTGCTTTAACTAGTTCACTTTACGGTAGTCAACACAGTAAAATAATGATCAGGATAAATATACAAGACATTTCAGAATTAAAGTCATCTGCAGGAACATTGCATATTCCAGGTTCCTATCTGCATTATGCTCTTTTCTGTTGATTTCACTCACTAACCTCTTCACAAGGCATCACTTCTGAAATAATCTTGTACATCAGAGGTGTCTACAATCTCTTATTGCACCCACATTCTTCAGTCAAAGTTGAAGGTCCATGTTCTATGTGACCTCAATAGAACAGAAACTTTGCTTGCAAACATTACCTGCCTGCTAGCTTTTTGCTGTCTTGATGATAGTAAAGGTTGGCATGATCAGAAGACTGACTTTCACAAAGTGTTGTCAATAATGTATTACAATATGTACCTTCCAAGTCACTGGGTTAAGTCTGCCAAGAATTAGTGCCCATCATATCTTCTTGATAGTTTTAGGCTCACTGAGACTATGCACTTACATTAACTACCTTCAAAGGATGAAAGGATGTTAATCACAGTGACTACTTTCCACTTTGAAACATAAGAGAAAGCATTTTCAGTCATATGTGTTGGCTGTTGGTCTTTTGCTGAAGGATTAATCTTCAGAAATGGAAATGCATGCCAACCATTAACATTTCATTGCTTTCATTGTACAGACTTTTAACTGTTCCATACTGTGTAATCCATTCCAAGATCAATAGGCAGTTAGGAGGCCGGCTAGACTCTCTTTAGGGAGAGAAGAAAGCAAAACAGACATCATGTGACAAAGGTGAGGAGGTCAAGGTCGTGACTGGTTAGTCGCCAAACATTATATCTTTAAGAATGCTTCTGTTTAGTTGTTGCTTGCTGTAGAAGCTCTTAGAATTTAAGGTGTGACAAGTTAAACTGTATCTGCTTGTTGGGCTCAGGCATTTGTCTTTTCTGATTGTTACATCTTCACTGTAAAAATGGGATTCATTTTATGTTTTAATATGTAGATTTCTTGATTTTTTTATTTATGTAGCTAATGATATATTGGTTTAGATAATATGACTTTATTATTTTAAGCAGATGGGCATGCCTTCACAGTGCTTTGTCTTGCTAGGTCAAATATCCAGGAGACTGGTTTATATCGTAATCCAGACACTGTCTGTGTGAAGTTTGGACATTTTCTGTTTATTTTTATGAATTGTTCCTGGAGGGCCTGGTTAACCCCCACATCTCAAAGGTATGGATATTAGTGTAAGTTGACTGATCTAAATGTGTGCTGGTATGCAAATGTGCCCTTTAAAAAAGACTAGTATCCAGTTCAAGGTTTGTTCCCACCTTGTAGCCTGGGATGGGCTGCAGAACCTCACAACTCTGAACTTGCATATAATATTTGTTCACTTAGCAGGTGCTTCTATCCAAAATGCCTTAGAGAAGTGGTCAGCATAATCAAGTACAGTGATCCCTCGCTATATCAGGCTTCGACTTTCGCGGCTTCACTCTATCGCGATTTTTTTCTCATACACGCTTACGTCACTACGCATGCGCTTTCTGAGAACTTTTATGTAAGCCCCACGATGGCTCCTAAATGTGCTGCTTTTTCTAAGCCTTCTGACAATGAAACTAAGCGCCGGAGGAAGATGCTTACCATCCAGGAGAAGGTGAAACTCTTGGATATGATCAAAGATGGCAATACCCTACAAAAGCCTCCTCACGCATATGAAAAGACAGCGCCAGCAAGATGTTCTTCAGCCGCGCACCCAGACACCCACTGCCTACTCCTAGTACTCCTTCAGCAGAAGAAGACGACGACGCACCTGCTGAAGATACTGCACCACCTTGTCACGCTTGGGTCACAGATTTGCACAGAGACACAGGAGGTTGTAGAAAAAAAAGAACTTTATTCAAAGCACTGCAAACAAACATTTGTCTCTTTTTAAAAGTTTAAACGTGCTCCGTGACAAGTCAGAGATGACAGTTCTGCCAGGAGCAGAGAATATCTGAGAGAGAGAGAGAGAGCGAGAGAGAAACAAAACAACCAATTCCAAAGCTGAGAGGCGCTGCACAATACTTTTAAGTAAGCGGAGTACCGAGTGAGAGGTTTATCACGCGTTATAGCGCAAGTAAGAAGGGTAAGGAGCAATGTGAAGGTAGACTGTCAGCTGTTTCAGGGGTTTTCCCAGGGGCGTCTGTGTCCTCTGAGGGTGCGATCAGCACTCCAGCTTACAACCCGAAGACTCTCCTACTGAGCTCGTGCCTTCATAGGTTAGTGGTTGTGTGTAAGAATTGTGTGTGTGTGTGTGTAATTAAATGTACAGTACAATAATAATAATATGATATTTGTGTAGTCTAATATGTCTTTATTTTCTCTTATTTTGTCTAATATATTGAGTAATACGAGTGTAATGGTGACTAAAGGGTGTTATTTCATGTCTAGAGGGCTCTAATAATGTTAAAAAACGTATTTAGAAGGTCGTAAACAGGTCTTCTATACTCTAACTGCGAAAATATTCAATTTATAAATAAAGAATCCTACTTTGCGAAAATTCATTTATCGCGGTAGAGTCTGGAACGGATTAACCGTGATAAACGAGGGTTCACTGTAAACATCAATCTGGGCACTGTTGTGTTGTTACAGGACAAGATTACAAAATTGATCATCATAAGTGGAGAACCAAACAGAGAAACACAAGACATGTTACTCTTTGTTACAAAGAACCATGCATCTAAACCATTATAAGTTAAAAAAATATTCACAGAGCAAGCGAGTCTTCAAACCCTTCTTTAAAGCACTAAGGGAGTCTGTTCTGATGGAGGAGGGCAGCTCGTTCCACCAGATAGGAGCTACACATGAAAAGCGTGAACTGAGATTTGATGTCACACAGAAATGGTATAACTAGATGCCATTCTTTAGAAGACCCGAGTGGGAGAGAAGGACCATAGGACCTTATGAGTTTCAATCTGCATCAGTATGGTGGTGGCCACTAGACATACTTCCTCTACTGTAATTATGTTGACGTTTTGGTATTTACATGTTTCTATTACACGCAATAATATTTTTTTCTTGTTGAAAAAATATAAGGTTTCTGGCAGTAAACATAATGCTAAGGTGAGTAAGGCCCAAATAAACCTCACACCTGTCTGATTTAAATCTAAAAGGAGACAAGCGCAACAGAGACTGCACTATCTGAGAGTGTTCAGGAAAACAACTTGGAGCAAAAACTATTGGTGGCTTTTTATTGTTCAACGATTGAGAGCATCCTGGCAAACTGTGCCATAGTATGGTACAGTGTGGCAACGAGCTGTAGTAGTGCATGCTCCCAACCTACCAATATGTCAGATGCACAGCAACAGACAAGAAGGCTCTCCAAAGAGTCATAAACATAGCACATATAATCACAAGTTGTCTGCCCTTACTGGAAAACATTGTGCTCTCCCGCTTTCTTACCAGACCACAAACATCATTAAGGGTCCTCCACACCCTTGTCACCACCTGTGTGAACTGTTGCCCTCTTATAGATCTTTGAAAGTATTTATCAATGGATTTAGAAAAAGCTTCTTTCCAATGGCCATAAATACATTGAACAAAAATAAGCAAATTAAGGTGGTATAAATAATTGTTTTCTTTCGTCAATGCTTTGAAATAATCTCATACATACTGCTGTTGCTCTTGTGCAGCTACTCCCCAGTGGAATGGTATTATTTTACTCTATTACTACTGGTTCCATTGTTATTTTATCTGATCTCTTTTTAACTGTAATATTACTGTTTTTTTATTATTTCCTTGCTTGTACAGTATTATGTGTTGTAGCATTGGTTGTGTTTCATGAAAAGTAGTGTAATTTTTGTACCCAGTTGGAGAGATCCTCATAATTTCATTGTAATTATTCTATAGTGACAATAAAGGTTTTCAATTAAATTCAGTTCACTGTCAGGAACAAAATCTGTGATGCTTATTTGGCTCTCTGTAAACATTAAGTGCGTTCGGAGGATGGATGGTTGATAAAGAAATATGAAGCAATGACATATCTGGAGTAAATACTACCAGAATAACCACAGCTTGACCGCATGTAAAGCTAAGGGGGCATGGCACGTGCAGAGCTGCTTCAACCGAGACAGGCAGGAGTGCATTTAACACTGGAAAGATGACAAAAAATATGTCCTTGTTCACACAGTTCCCTTATATAAAAATCCAGGAAGAGCTGACAGTTCTAGTTAAGGATAGCAGACGTTTTATGCAGTGAAACTTTGCAGGAAGTTGACACAAATGTACACCTTTTAAATGTTTTATGCTTTATGTATTGTATATTGTTATTCTACTCATATTTCATTGGTGTTTGGATGCATTTTATGATTTTAATGCACTCAGTAAGTGTGTGTGTACCTGTTGACAGAGCAGCTTCCTGTTCTTGTGTCTGAAATTCTTTTATGAATTTTTTTTTTGCCTTGGATAAGCAACCTAGTTTTGTTTCCAGCAGAGCTCAATTGAACTTCTAAAATAGTGTGACCCTGACAGTAGGCTCCAGCTCTTTCAGCATTAGTAGTGCAAAAATATTCAGAAAGTCTCTGGTACTAATTGAATATTAATTAGAATAAAGGGGTTCATGTACGCCCTTCTGATTTTCTAGTGCTAGATATTAAAGACAAAAAGTCTCTATTCAGGAAGAAGCCTTTTACATTTTCTGAATTGCATTTTAACATTTTCAGTATATACCAATGCTTACTTTGCATGTTTTAGCTACTCGCATGCAGTTTCCTGCTCTGTGATCATGAATAGATGATCTTACTCAAACAAAAAAAGTTTGTAAGATGCCAGTGTATTATGTTAGCAAATGCCAGGTGAGTCTTTCAATCAAAGGGTTTCTCAAATAATTGGGCAAAATGGCATGGTAGCATTAGGAATAGGCTAAGTAAGTCTGTTCTTTTATATAATAATAATGTTCTGAAAACCACTTAAACTTTTTTGGTGTTGTAGATTATCACAGTCTATTCTGGTAGCATCAGGCAGAAGATAAAGACTAATCCTGTTTGTGGTGCCAGACAGCCATCATCAAACACAAAGAGAACAGGCAACCTCCACATCAGACTACATCCAACTGCGCATTTTGGACCAAAGATTGGATATGTGTGTTAATAGCTCTGCCCTATTTTTAGAATTGTACTTCTCAATTGAAAATTGTTTAGGCTAACAGGGCCGAATACACTTATGTGAAGAAAACTTTGAACAGGGCTGACACTTGATAAATGTCATAGAAAAGCCAAGCACTCCTCACATGAGCTTATTCAGTATCCTCAGGCCACAAAAAGGAGGAAACAACAAGTTCATTAAGATGTTCAGTTTAGCCTCTGATTAAGAAAGTGGCTTCTTTGAAAACATGCACTCACTGCAGCCCACCATGGACGGAGTTTAATAGAGTTTCTCATGGTATTGCTCCTTATATTTTATTAAGAGAACATAGACACAAAGTATAAGCCTGGTGCAAAAAAACTCTCTACAGGTCATCCAGCCTGGCCAGTCCATGTTGCAGTTCGTGCTTATTGAATTTTGTTTCATTACCTGCTTGTTCTCAATGGTAATCCACCCTAAATTAGTATGTTGAAGTGTTTTATGGTAATTGAGGCTAGCTGTAAAAATTCATGCTGTCCATGTTAATTCTATGTGCTGTAAAAGTCCTTATATTTTTAGTTAGATTGGATTAGATTAGAAAAACTGTATTAATCCCAATGGAATATTCAGATACATACAGCAGAAGAAATACAAAACACAAGGATACAGACTCACAGGAAAAATAATACAGCCGATCAATCAATCGATCAATAAGTAAATAAATAAATGTATATTGTGCAGATATTTCAAAATGGTATTTGTAAAATGAACTTAACGAGTATCCATAGAGGAAGCATTGAATTGCCTGATAGCAGTGGGTAGAAAAGACCCCCAGAGGATCTTCTTAGCACACCGTGGTGGAGTGAGCCTGTGGCTAAAAGCGCTCAAGATAGCACCTCCTGACAAGGGTGGAGATTTTTCATGATGGTATCCAAATTTGCCTCCATCTTCTTTTACAAAACAGCTTCCAGTGTGTTCAGGGCTCGCCCTGTGGTGGAGCACACTTTCCTGTTAAGTTTGTTCAGACATTGTTGTTTTTCTGAGCTCAGGTTGCTTCCCCAGCAGACTGCAGCATAGAACACCACACTGGCTACTTTGAACTGGCAGAACATTTCCAGTAGCGTGCTGCACACATCAAAAGAAACGAGGTTTCCTGAGTTAGTTGTAGGGATGATGTTCAGTTGAGATCACAGCCAATTTGACAAGAAAGTCCTAGCTTTATTGAATATATTATTCAAGTTCAAGTGTTTAATTTTTAATATTGAATTTTAGAGTGTGTGCAACACAGTAATGGGAGTTCCTGTATATATAAAGTACACTGTGTTTGTTCATTTAACTGCCTTATGAAAATGAAAGCTGAGTGATGCCACTTGGACTACACTTTATCATGTGTGCGGTCTACAGAGATCTTTTCAGAATACAAGCTGAGCTGAACGACAGGGTAGAAACAGATGAGATGGTCAGCAGATAAGAAGTGCGCCGGCACCAAACCACCATGAGACTAAGGTGTGGTGTTTGCAGTCTGCCATCTTTAAGATGTTTTGGATGCAACTGAGACATGTGGTGGTTTATAATATGCACATATGAAAAAGATTTATATATATTGCCATTCAGAGTGTTGATGTTTATAAAAGGCAAGATTGTATTTTCTGTGAAAGCTTATAATTCCTTACCTAAACTATCAAATAATGTGGAACTTTCATAATGTCATCATGATAGAGAGTATAGCACAGATAATGCCAGTGGCGTGGTGACGTTAGGCTGCAAATAACATCCATCTCTTTTCTAATTTCCTAATCAAATTCAGAGTCATGGGGCTCAGAGCTTATCCTGGTAGCACTGAGTATAAAACAGGAAATACCCTTGGATGGGTCATCAGGCGATCACTAGACATTCTCTCCCATAGCCACTTATACAGGGCTAGCTTACTGTCGTGATTAAACCTAACCTGCATATCTTTGGGAGGGAGGTATAAAGCCAGGATAATAAAAAAGAAAAAATCCACACAGACAGAAGAGAAACCTGCCAACTCCCCACACATACAGAATATGGAAGCTGTAGGTGCCATGGAGGAAGGACAAACATCCTGGCCAGGATAAAGGAAGGATTTTTGCCCAGACAGGAGGCCATAATGGATGGACTGGGTGAACGGGCATGTTGGGAGCAGTTCATTCCGCAACACGACAGGTGGTAGTGTTCTTCAGGACTCAACCAGAGTGACACCCACAGGGTGACATGGGAGGTGAAGCCCAGAAACGCGGCCCTGTCAGGGTCTTCGGATACCATCAGAGGGCGCTGCTCACAGGAATTGCTCTGGATGACCTGGGGCATGACACCTCAAGTAGTTTTCAGGTCGGATTTAAAAGAAAACTCACAGCCTCACTTAACTGAGTTAGAGTCGAGAGGCAGCAGGCAACACTCTACGAGAGGTGGATGGAGACAATTTGCATTTGTGCATTGTGGCTGGTGTTTGTGTAGGAAAGATGGTGGAGGTGATTAAAAATCTGGAATTGTGCTTTGGCATTATTGTATCTGTGGTTTGGGGCTTAGTGTGGTGCCCCCTAGTACTTGCATAATATATGAATATATTTAAAGACTGCCATCTAGGAAAAGATGAGTTAAAAAAAAAAAAAAAAAGCACTATATTAAATTCTAGAGAAAATAAATGTGTACATGTAAGAATAAAGGGCAGATCAAAACCCTTACGTCCTTTTTTGGACTGTCAGCAGTATACTGTGGTGCAGTCTAGTGTTGATCATTAGTAAATTTTGACAAAGGCTCATGCTGGGTCTTTAAATGGTGATGATACATCCAAGGGATAACTTAATTAAAATGGTGACAACCTACTGCAGGGCACAAGTAAAAAAAAAAAACAGCAAAAATGAGAAGACTTGCTAACAGCCACTCACCACTTTATATGCCTGCTTCATCAGTATCTTTAAAAAGAGTATGTTATCCTAAAGTGACCATTGATAGTAATTATCCCATCTCCCTTTTCACTTGCTGGTATTTCTGCAAATTAAAGTAATTGACCCTGATTGTGTTTCAGCAAGACAAAGATCGAAGTGAAAACTTAACATCAGCACACTGTAGCATGTTGTTAAATGCTGTGGATGTGCAGCAGTAAGCTGCTTCTTCTATTGGAGATCAGGTGCAGAAGAACCACAAAGTTGCTTCCACAGTGTACAAATGAAGACTGACAAGTTTCGTAGGAATATCTAATAAAGCAGAAAAGATGTCATATCTGCATTGAGCTCTATTTTTAGTGTGGCTGCAGCACAGTGCCCACCATGTTTTATGAAAGATTGCCGTGGTTTTATTTAACTCACTGTGATTCATTGACCTTTCCCTGAAGCTCAGTATTGTTCAGTGTTTCAACAAGTAAACTTCTTGTTTCTGCTTCTTGAAGACTTCACGTCCCTCTAGATTTATTTTTTTTTTTTAGCTAAAAGTACTTTAGTAAATTTTTAACCACTGAGCTATTTTATTTTTGACTTTCTGCCATGGGTAAGGAGACCTGGGTTCACTTCCCGGGTTCTCCCTGCATGGAGTTTGCATGTTCTCCCCGTGTCTGCGTGGGTTTCCTTTGGGTGGTCCGGTTTCCCCCCACAGTCCAAAGACATGCAGGTGAGGTGCATTGCCGATCCTATATTGTCCCTAGTGTGTGGGTGTGTGTGTGTGGGCCCTGCGGCAGGCTGGCACCCTGCCCGGGGTTTGTTCCTGCCTTGCGTCCTGTGCTGGCTGGGATTGGCTCCTGTGACCCTGTGTTAGGATATAGCCCTGTGCCATTATTAACTCTTGACATTTCTCGACTTTTTTTTCATGAGTGCCTGGAACAACTGAATTCATAGGTAGGGCTATACATGTGCACACATTCAATCCAATATAGTAAGACCCATCCATCCATCCATTATCCAACCCGATATATCCTAACTTCACAGAGGAAACCCACGCAGACACGGGGAGAACATGCAAACTCCACACAGGGAGGACCCGGGAAGCGAACCCGGGTCTCCTAACTGTAAGGCAGCAGCGCTACCACTGTGCCACCGTGCCGCCCCCTAGTAAGACACATGTTAGATTAAATGATCTTCCGAGAGTCATGGTTGGTGTGCATGTACCTTGTGATGGACTTGTACTTGAGGCTGCCGGGACAGACTTCAGGTACTGTTCCTCCCTGTGTGGATAGCGCATTGAGTACTGAGAAAAGCACTATATAAATGTAATGAATTATTATTATTATTATTACTGTGACTCAAATGGAGTTTTGGCAGGTTTGCAGATGGATATGTGAATGAACAGTTCTGTTCTGTTTTCTTTTTTTTTTTTTTTTTATTAACAAGTTTTGCTAGTTCGGGACGCATTCCTTGTTTTATTCTTTCTTATTATTTGTTTTAAAGTTTTCTTACTTTACTTTAATTACATTACATGCAGAAAAGAATATAGTGCACTGAGCCATTCCCAAATGAGGGGTATTAGTCCTATTTTCTATTTTTTTGTCATACAACTAAAGCCACCTATGTGTGTGGATCCAGATTTGGCACTTAGTGCACATATTAGGTTATGATGGACAATCTGCCAGTACTCGAAATTTGACTAGACGCATGCTTAATGTATAATGAACAGATTAGATTATAACTGGTCTGAGTTTTGTTAACTTTATGCTAAAGATGGGTACATACTTTTCATTGAAAATATAATAAGAAAATGTAGGTAACAGATATAACTGGGGAAAGAAGCACAGCTCAGTACAACACATCACACTACTGGAATATGCTATATACAGTAGTGTACAAAAGTCTTACATATTTTAGATGAGTCACGAAAACGTTTGTCTTAGACAGTTATTTTATGTAAAAAGGTGAGGTTATGGTAGATGTGGCCATTTAACCTGCAAATCTTACACTATGTCAAAGGTGAGCACAGCAACAACGCACAAGATGGTCATCCTGGATCTCCCAAGCAGAAACTTTATGTCCAAAAATGGTTTCCAGCTGTGCTGTCTAAGCTCTTCTACAAAAGCTCAAACAAAAGGGCAAAGCTGAGGACCAAACATGCAGCAGATGACAGATATATCAAGCTTACTTCCCTTCAAAATCAGAAGATGTCAAGCATTTCCATCAGCTCAGAACTGGCAAAAACCATCAGTATTTTGGAACCTTGTCTAGAGTCAGGAAAAGTCTTATTAGAAGTGGTCTTCATGGAAAAGATGCAACCAAGAAGCCAGTCCTTTAAGGTGGAAATAAAGCAAAACGACTCGTATATGCATGAAAACAGAAGAACGCCAGTACAGATTAATGATAGCGAGTGCTTGGGACTAATACATCAAAATTTGAAATTTTTGGCTTAGACAGAAGGCAGTTTGTTGCTGAAGGGCAGGAGAATGATACATGGATGAATGCCTGCAGGCAACTGTGAAGCATGGTGGAGGTTCCCTGCAGGTTTGAGACTGCATTTCCTCAAATGGATTTGCTGATTTGATCAAAAGTGATGGCCTCCTCACTGCTAAGAAAAATAGGCAGATAAGAATCCATCATGCAACATCATAAGGGAGGCATCTGATCAGTGCCAGTTTCATTCTGAAGCATGACAATGACCCCACACACATAGACAAAATCATAAAAAAAACTATTTGTGGCCAAAACAAGAACATAAATCCCCGCAATAGGCCAGTCTGGGATTACTTGCAGAGGCAGAAGCAAGAAGGAGACTCAGAACAAATGACTGTGTCTTTATCCTCAGAAACTGCATGCAAGTGGACCTAAGAGAATTGCTGCTGTTTGTAAGGCTAAAGGTGATCACACTAAATACTGATTTATGTTTTTTTCCTGTTTACTGCACTTTCTAGGACATCTGATGATTAATAAGAGCATTAATGGCATTATTTTTGAAAGCATTTCAGCTTTACAGTATTTTTTCACCCGTGCATTTTGCACTGTGCTGCTTATATAATTCAGACAAATCCTCAGGACCATCACTACTATCTCAGCTGTCAGTACACCTAAAATCAAATGCTATTACAAATAATAATAGATCATAATATGACTTCTGCCTGCTATGTAAGGTAACAGCATTGGCACCAGAACATACTTATATTGCCATTAAAAGCTGAACTGTTCACTTACAGATCTGTGTAAGTGGAAAAACTGTAATCAAAACAAGTTAAGATAACTGAATTAGAGAAATTGTGTCAACGAGAGCAAAACTAAACTGAATTCAGTAACAAATTTGCAAGATGACATTCATTTGATGCTCTGCTCTAGAGTCTTTCCTATATTAAGATATGCAATGGGAGCCCCTCATCCTTGAATAAGATGTCACTGATTACACCACAAAGTGAAACATGTGCCATGCAATATGGTGATGGCAGAGTGTCCCTAGAAACCAGTCCAATACATGAAAGAGTTGTAAAACATTTCAATTTGAGTAGATTTCAAAAATAATATAAAAGTAATTTTCTGTATGTATTGTACATAGTAAGTTGATGATAAGCATTGTGGCGAGCGGCTTGGGGCGGTACCCAGCCGGGTCGCCCGGAAGTACCGGAGGGGGGATTACGCCTCCTCCGGACCACGAGGGGGTGACCGCCCTAGTGGCTATGGGGACCACGGGAAAGGTGCATAGAAGCTCAACCCTATAGGGGCCCGTAGTCACCGCCAGGGGGCGCCCCGATGCCTGAAGAGCCCTGGCCCTCAGCACTTCCACCATACCCGGAAGTGCTGGGGGGACGAAGACCAGGGTCACCCGGAGTGCTTCCGGGTGCACAGCTGGCACTTCCGCCACACCAGGGAGTGCCAGCAGGAGCTCGTTGGGAGGCACCTGGAGCACGTCCGGGTGAGCATAAAAGGGGCCACCTCCCTCCATTCGAGGGCTGGAGTCGGGTGGAAGAAGGACAGAGCTCGGAGGAGAGGAGTGGAGGCGGACCGGAAGAGAGAGGCATTGGATAAGAAGCCTGGACTTTGTGGGTTAATAGTACAGGAGTACTGGGTTGTGTGCTGTCACTGTAAATAATAATGTATAATGAATGTGTGTGTGGTTTCAAACCTCCGGTGTCCGCCTGTCTGTGTCCGGGCCGGCTTCCACAGCATTGAATCAGAGACTTAATGTTTTACAGTCCAGTGGCATGGTCACTGGGGACATGGCTTACATGTCTACAGAGCTCTCCCCAGATCCTGCATTATGTAGTCAAAAAATAAACAAAACTCTTCTGGCTACTCTTTTAAACAACATAAATACACTGACAAGTTTTTTGCTGCTTTTACTTGATATTAGAATCATGTACACAATAGTGCTGAAAGAGGAGAAGAAAAGCTTAACATAAATTTAGTTTTTTGAGCACCACTGGTGAAGATTTTCAAAATATTGCAGTCATTTACTCTCGTGTAAAAGAAACTGCTGAGGCACACAGTTCTTAGCAATTAGGCTTTGTTTATAAAGGAGTCTGTTAACTCTCGCTTTAACCAGAGCCATCAATGTCTGTTGTAGGGAAGCTTCAATAATTCATAAGCTTTAACTAACAGGATGGTCACAAAGGCCAGATATTATGATTTAATAAAGAATTGTATTCATTGAAATATATTGCCTTTCCTTGCTTTCCCCAATCCTAAATTATAATAATACATTAAAAAGTCTAAATGAACTTCTGTAAGCTACAAATATCATATTGCATACATATTTCAATGAGAAGATTACAATATTATATATGCAGATCCTTGGAAAACCTTTATTTGTATCAAACAGAAATGGCCGTTCTCATGATGTATTATCAAGCTGTTCAAGTTATTTGCTTGCTGGTCAAAAGCTAAATCAAAACACAATAGCAACAACGAGCTGGAAATCCGAGAAAAACTAGAGAAGAAACAAATGTGGGCACTGGGGTGTAACCAGTCAACTCCTCTTAGACAGTGATTAGGCTTAATTGTATAAAATTCACCATTTACACAACATCAAGCATTGCAAACACTTGCCAGCAATTAATGAAACAGCACCAAGTGAATCCAAGTGTTTGTCTTCATCCACACACGCCAGCAGAGTCGCCACTCATCCCTTTTAATATGGGATTGTCCCATATTGCAATATAAAATACATCATACCATATTGAATCAGCAGTTGGGAGATCTGGGGACCTGGGTTCGATTCCCGGGTCCTCCCTGCGTGGAGTTTGCATGTTCTCCCCGTGTCTGCGTGGGTTTCCTCCGGGCGCTCCGGTTTCCTCCCACAGTCCAAAGACATGCAGGTTAGGTGGATTGACGATTCTAAATTAGCCCTAGTGTGTGCTTGGTGTGTGGGTGTGTTTGTGTGTGTCCTGCGGTGGGTTGGCACCCTGCCCTGGATTGGTTCCTGCCTTGTGCCCTAGGATTGGCTCCAGCAGACCCCCGTGACCCTGTGTTCGGATTCAGTGGGTTGGAAAATGGATGGATGGAACTCCGGTTTACTCCCACAGTCTAAAGTCACTCTGATGTTTAATAATGTCTAAAATGCCTAGTAGGGGAGCAATACAGTTTGTTGTTTTTGCACCATTAATTTCTATCATTTGCAGTATTTAATCTTTGCCATTTGAAGCTAGGCTGTAGCTCCCTAGGACCCCAAATAGGATTAACAGGATCAGAAAATAGATGGATAAGCCAACACACCCTCAAATGACTGTGCAGTGTGTTGAAGGGACAGGTCATACAGTATATGATGATGATGATTATACACCAAGATGTGTTTTTTTTTATTATCAACTTCCATAGCTTGTGAGAAGACTACAACTCCCAGTAGATAGATAGATAGATAGATAGATAGATAGATAGATAGATAGATAGATAGATAGATAGATAGATAGATACTTTATTAATCCCAAGGGAAAATTCACAGTATGTGTGGTAACAACTGATTGTGAATTAGGTGGAACAATCTAATCAGCTGCAGAACTACCAGCTCAACTATAATAAAGGTCATGAGTCAGCAACAATGAGAAAGGATATTGGATTTTAACACGGTGTGTGCTAATGGCCTCCACTCTGTCTCTATTCCGAGCTCAGCTGCTTTTCAACAAATTGGTTTGTCATTGACTTCCAGCTAGCTACAGCAGAAATAGACACTCTTTATTTTAAAGTTTGCAGGTATCTTAATATTTATTAGTATTTGCAGTTACTTTATTTTAAGCTTTTTTAAAATGAATGCTCATGCTGATGCTTTTATTTAAGAAAATGAATTATTTATAATTGTACCACACTTGCTGCCAGTCAGAATCTGCAGTGTGTTGCTCTTCTGGCTAGTGTTTTTCTGAAATATTGATCAGATATGTTTTTTGGCTGTAGCCCTGGTTACGGATGCGAGCACTACAAGAATTACACATTCTTGACTTTTTGTCAAGAGCATTTTTACCACAGATTTGCAATCCTCTCACTCACTTAGGGAGTTGTAGAGTATGCCAGTGTACAATTACTAATTGACTTTTTAAAATTTATTTCAGTTTTTTGCATGCTTGAGTCTTTATGTCTCTGCGAGTCTTTACTCAGGAGACAGTGAAATGTATAACATCAATTGTTTTATAGCAGAGACTGGTGAGTGAACAAGTGACGGATATAGACCATCTGTAGGATACTCCAGATTGACAGCTCTTTTAACTTACTGTGGGTGGCAATTTTCTTGCAAAGCTGCACCTCAAGGTCAAGAGACAAAATTGATTGTTGTATGACAGGTGCTTGTAGAAGAGAACTGAGCTTTGTTTCAATTTTCACAATTTCATCAGGGGTTAAACTGGCAAGTTAGGTCAAGTAACAGCCTTGTAAATGATTGTCTCTGTAGATGGGAAGTACAAGATATTTTTTGCAACAGTAGATGTTGCTTAAAGGGCAGTGAGCTGTGAAAAAGCTGCATAGTTGAAAACTCTTTAATGCAGTAAACAATGAAATGGTTTACCAGTAGATTTCTTTCAATATTTGTGAATAAAATACCTTTGTGATTATGCATGTAGTGATAGAAACATTTTCAAATTTCCTCCGGGTGCTCTGGTTTCCTCCCACTGTCCAAAGACATGCAGGTTAGGTGCATTGGCGATCCTAAATTGTCCCTAGTGTGTGTTTGGTGTGTGTGTGCCCTGCAGTGGGCTGGCGCCCTGCCTGGGATTTGTTCCTGCCTTGCACCCTGTGTTTGCTGGGATTGGCACCAGCAGACCCCCATGACCCTGTGTTAGGATATAGCGGGTTGGAAAATGGATGGATAATGGATGGATGGAACATTTTCAAATTCACTTAAAGGAATGCTCCACCACAATGTGATACTTGTTTTATGTGTCATGTACTTACATCATTTAGTTTGTAGTGATGGCTGAGAAAAATCTTTAATCTCATGTTTTCATGTTGAACGGAAACAACAAAGTTTATTTTGACCAAAGTCAAACACTCAGCAGATAATATCTAAAACAGATCCATGAAAAAAATCTCATGTTTCTCATGTCTCACAAATCCACATGTCAAAAAATCCAGTTGTATTCCTATGCCATCTCAAAACACAATGTATTTTTACCAAAATATTGTTAAATAAACTACTTTTATACCACTTATGAGCAAAAATTGAATGCACTCAAATATGAATAAACACTTGAATTGTAGATGCACATCCCATTGTTAAATTTATATCCACGTTAACAACCAGAGTATCTTGGGATTATGTAGACATCTGCCAAGCTACACTGGCGAATTGATGTCATATTCTCTTTTGATATTGTTATCACTCGCTTTCTTTAACTTTTGATCTTTAGTTGTACTCATCTCTCAGTGCACTTTGCAATGTTCATATCACATGAAGCGCAGTGTTAGCCAATGAATAAACTGTTACTGGGCTGGACTTGTGACCAGTGGCAGGAAGGTGAATCTTCAGTTCAAATGATCGGTCGTGTTTGAGCGCATTCTGTTTTTGTTCATGAAAGCGTTTTCTGGAAGTGGTTTATTTAGTAAAAATACATGTGTTTGGGACATTGTGTGCATACAACTGGATGACAATGTGGATTATGCGACACACGTTATGTGAGATTTTTTTTCAAGGATGTTTTTGTTGTTTGCTGTTGTCTAGTGTTGGTCACTGTAGATGCCTACTATATAGGAAAATTTGTTAACTCTCTTCTGTGTAAAAACATGACAGTTTTCCCTGGCCATCTCGAAAAACTACATTGGTTAAGTAACATATAATTATTTGATGGAGAATTACTTTAAAATCAATGCACAGCTGTAGGAGACAGAGTTCCAGCAGGATCATTTGCAAGGCAGAAACTTACATAGGGTATGGTGCCATCCCATCGCAGGACACTTTCACGCGTGTCCCCTCACTAATACCATTTCTACTAACATACATGTTTTACGAATATGGGAGAAACACCAGTGTATCTTGAGAAGCTGATCACTAATTGATCAGTGTATTTCATTGGAACTGCGGTGGGCTAGCGCCCTGCCCGGGGTTTGTTTCCTGCCTTGCGCTCCGTGTTGGCTGGGATTGGCTCCAGCAGACCCCTGTGACCCTGTAGTTAGGATGTAGCGGGTTGGATAATGGATGGATGGATGGATGGATTTCATTGGAAGTGTATGTGAACCTAATAATGTGACTACTCTGTATTCATTGTAGCAGAGTAGAGTAGCATCACCGATCTACAGAAACGTTCCTTTAACTCAGTATGTTGTCACTTTCTTATCTACTCCCAACTGTCAGGGAAATATTATGGTACTTGAAACTGGAACTTATGGCATTTTTGCTAGAAGGGAATATTATATACTTTTACCATTAATGTTGAATTTAAGCATAGGAGAATACGCATATTACAGAAGTAAGGAGTGAACCCGTTCCATTCAGTGGTGCAGTGATGTCACTGTAGTGCTCTCAAGGTGACTAAGGCTTTCATCTTGGGCTACAGGTACACACGTGTAGCTCAACAGATTATGATGATCAGCAACCCAGCTGCTCGGTTTGAGTCTAGAAGGACAAGGTAAAATCATGTTGCATTATACATTTTTAATGCGTTTGTGAAACCTGATTCTGGCCAATTGCATAATATGAAATTATAACTTCTGTAACTCTCTGTTTCAGTCTTTTTTCCATGGAGGATAAAAACCATTTAACCTCATTTGGGTTTTACATTTTCTGAAACATTTAGAGAGGATCGGGAAGACTGACATAGCTAATGGGAGTAATTTAATAGCGCGTAGGTGAATATTGTGGTTGAAGTGTCTGTCACATACAGTATGTGGGATAGTAAATCAACTTTAGATCAGACAAAGTGAAAAATATGCCTTTGATGTTTTTTTGTCCTTTTTTAGTTATAGATGACCTCCAAGTTCAGGATTTGCCCTTTCTTTATGAAGTCAGTCTTGCCATTACATGCTCAAGGTCAAGAGCCACAATATCTAGCATAGCTTTGGCAAGTTTCCAGGGATAATGACTTTGCAGAAGATTTAATAACAGTTGCATTTTGTCTGTGTTTACTGGCCACTTAAGTTAAGCAATATTGTCACGTTTTGAAAATGAAAATTAACCTGAAGAAAAATTATCTGGTTATCTTGGTGGTATCTGTCTGTCTTCTTTATTAAAAAAAGATATTTTTAGTGTTTCATGATTGCTTTTTACATTCTTTATTTTAGAGTACTTCCACTTGCCAACCCTGTGCGCCATTGTGAAGAGGGGGGCTGAACGCACCCCAAGGAGTCGCGGTCGCTCCTCTGAAACCCCTCTTTTAAACAGTGATACAATGGGACACAAACCTCCTCTTTGCTCGATCAGCTGCTGGCTTGCTGCTGTTGCCGTGCTGCATGTTCTGCATTTCGTGCGGTGCTTCGAACGTTTAAAAGCCTGCACAGCAGCTGTCCTTTCGTCTCACTACCTTGTGTCTCTTCTCCCCCAGAAATTCTCAAACACTATTCGATCTCTTTTCACTATTCCGTTATTTCACTGAATAATATTTTCTGTTTTTTGGCGCTAATGCGATCTTTACTATCATTTTTTTAGACTTTCGAACTTTCATTATCTCTAACCTTCTTTACATGTGTATCGCGCCAACGTTTTGGAATTCTTTACGACGTTATACTTTGTCTTTTTCCGGCCCCAAGTTTTTAAGAGATGAAAGCACAGGGACTGTGTCTGCCATAAGCATTCCAACAACTGAGAGGTTAGATGATGGGACTTGCTTCCAAAGGTTGTAAGTATGACTTGACTTGACCGTCTCGTAGGACGTGAAAGTGTCTCTCTGTCTCTCTTCAAAAGATCTCTCTTCAAAAGATCACATCTCGTCACAGGAAAAAAAGTCTCTTCTCATCCCAAGATTTTTTTTTTTTATAATAGAGAGATAATATTCTTTCACAGTGGTTAGCATTGCTGCCTTATGAATCCAACATAACAGGTTTTAATTTCACATCCTGTGCCTGCAGCAATTTTTCTGCATATGGTCCTGTTTTCCTCCTACATCTCAAAGAAGTCCACGTTAGAATAACATATTTGTGAGTGTGTGCACAGTTGAGTCCTGAGATAGACTGTCGCCCCATTTAGACGCTGTGCCTGCTTTGAGTCCAGTGCTGCCAGAATAAGCTCTCTTCCCTGCAAGTCTTGAATTAGATTAAGAGGGTTTGAGAATTTAATGATAGCAGCCAGATGGATACAAAGAATAACTGTAAACAAAAATGAATTGATCTTAAGTGAGTTATGAGGATAACAAAAGCATATTTCAGTCCACGTACAGTGACAAAAATGTCTTTTCTGTCTAGATAAATATTATAAATGACTAATGCATGGTCATACTGGTAATATTGGAGAAACAGTTTGCAACATCAGATTTAATTATTGCACTTCTGAAGCACTGCAAATGTCATCCATCTATTTTGCTTTATTGATTGGATTGTGGAGAATATGTCTGTTTCTCTTTCCTTTGAAACATGATTTAAACATTTTGAAAAATTACCTTTCATCCAAACATCCAATTATGAAATTATGTATTTTTTCCCACCTATCCATTTTCTTATCCCACCTTATTCATAGATGCATTGTGGAAATTTCGGGCCTCACTTGTCACCAAACAGGTTGATATTATCCTTGGCCAATTTAGATTTGCAAGTCATCCTATTTGCAGATATTTGGAGCATGGGGAAGAAACTCTTACAAAAAGGAAGAGAACATGTAAACTTTATACAGAACGTGTCCCACCTGTGAATCTAAAGGTGGGTTAACTGTTTGAGGCATCAGTGTTACCTGCAGCTCATATATACTGCAACAGAATCATGACTTGCTGAAGTTCTTTATGCAAATTGGTACAGCATACAGAGGTGTACTTTTTCTTTATGGTGCAAAAGGGAACTCCCATTCTCTTGCTTTGTCTCCATATGGAGTGCAATATGGCAAGGAAAAAAGGGTGGCATGTGCCTTCTCCAATCTTGTTCTCTCACACTAATGGTGGAACATGGTGGCTAGAAATAAGGACTGAGGCTAACGATTCCCACTCCGCCTTGCCCACAGAAGCCTGAGAAGAAGTAAAATACACTCTTTACTCTCAGTCCACCTGGATGTCCACTGTGAGAGAAAGGGTGAGATGCACTCTTCCTGTACTATGATTTCATCTCTTCCACCTTGAAAAGAGGTAGATATATGCTTCCCTTACACTCGCTCCATCTTAATCATTGTGTTATGCAATGTCATCAAAATGGGAGTAGTGTGTTGCACATGTTCAAGCCCAAATTCATCCAGACTTTCTGGTATTTCAGGGTGGATGGCAGACTTTTAGAAAACTATCTGAAAACTCTAGTGTGGACAGAAAATATCTAAAATGAAATCACTGTTTAAATATTTATCATGTTGGTGTGGACTAAGCCTAAATCACCCACAGTTTAATATTACTGGACCTGAGATACACTGTATTTAAGTGATTGGGGCCCATTTCTATTTGAAATTGTAGATTAGTTATGAACATAACAATCTGTGCAAAATTGAATTCATTGTAAATCTCTGTGTTTTCGGTTTACAAAAAATTAGCTAAAAGAATTTGCTTCCAGCGAACTTTGTGCCATTCACAAAAGAAGAAAGGCATTTACTTCCTATCTGAGAGACTTTTCATGCATTAATTCTACTTGTGTCTGCTTGTCATTTAGTATTTAAATGACAGTTTTTGCCACGCCAACACCATATGTTATGACTCATTCATCTCAATCTCAGTTTATTACCTGCAGCGGTTTCAACTACATTCATTTACATTTGTCTTACAATTACAGGATAAAAGGCAATTGATCTCGACACAAAAATGAAGGTGATCAAGCAATATGAGGGAGGAAAGAAAACGAGTGCAATCCCATGTGACTTTAAGATATGACACTGTAACCGGTGTTCACTGCACACACTGTACTGCTGCGCTCTGGCGTTGAATCCAGTTAACCTCTGAAGCTTCTGCGTTGTGACTCAAGATGTGCCTCTTCCTGTGAACCACCGCAAAGGGGTAATGAAACCACACTGAACTCCTTTATCTGTTAATGTTTATTATTAACAGGCTGAAATGTTAAAGTAGGAAACATGTGAGTGCTCAAACTCTGTCAGTACAATTCCTCCTGTCACCGTGAACACTGATGACATAACATAATACAGACAAAGAAAGGATTCATGAAGCTGTTAAACGTTTGGTACCCATGTAAGCTACAGTAATAATGAAACAAAATAATAAGATTAAAAAATATACAAAAAAGATAGAAATATCTACACAATATGCTAAGAATGATGATAAAAAAGGATATAAAGCCAACAATATTACTTAAGGGACTTACTATACAGTACTATATGTATGGTCAGGTTTGAATACAAATACCGGACCATCTTACGTCCAGATCTCACGACTCACGACTGGTCCTTCAGAACCGAACCTGCTCGTAAGTAGACGACTACCTGCACACTGATTTTTCTTCCATATATTATGCCCTGGCTGCAAATGGGTAAATCGTATTGAGTTCTTGACAGGTTTAGATCCAAAACAGAACTGACTTAGGATGAGAAATATGGCGGCTTTAAAGGCTGAGACAGGAAGTGATGACATCAATTGTGTCATAACTGCAAGTGACGTCATCATAGGCGTCAGTGCCGGAAGTGAGCGGGATTTCCCATGGATGGTCTGCAGAGGATTGAGAGAGAAAGTCAGTGCAGCTCACCACCCCCTGGTCTGGTGTGGTACTACTATTATTCAGGCCCTTTAGCTGTCTCCCAATCGCATGTGTGTGACAACACATTTATTGTCTTTGCTTCTTTTTCATTTGGGAACTACCAATATTCACTGTGAATATTATACAGTTTCATTATTTTTTTTTTTAACATTGCTTCTTTGTGTATTGTGTGTCAGTTGTGGTGAAAACTGTGTTAAAAAAGCCCACCTTATACCATGCACTGATAAATAAAACTTTGTTTTGCTTCTGACAATAACATCTTTTTGTGTCTGTGTCTCCCTGTCTAACACCTCTCCATCCTGATCCCAATTGGTCCCGAACTACAAGACCCCCAGTGTGTAGTCTGATGCCATTCTTCCCACTACACAGGGCTGTTATACAGTTCCAGTGAGGTATTATGCAGACATATTGCTGTTGGTATACAGTAAAGGAGCCCCAGTGCATTCTTGACACACCTCTGCTGAACAATTCATTGACTGAAAGTACTCAGTGTACTGTATGTTTCTGTAATGTAATGTGCACAGTTGAATGTTTTAGAATTCCTTCATGTGGAAAATATGCAGCATGTCATATTTGTATGCAATACAGTACAATACAACTTACATTTTTATAGCACTCTTTACTGAGTACAGGTGCAGAGTGCTCTGAACAGTTCTCAGTTAAAATAAAGTATAGATTGCACTAATTACTAAATACAGAACTGACACACCTATAAATGAAGATTTGTTAAAGAACACAAAGAACAAGATAGAAACTAATTAATCATAAATGGATATTTGTTCATTTGTTAATTGACAAGCTATGGCCAGTTGACAATGGAGTTTTTTTTTAAATTGTACTGCACTCCTCTGCAGTGATGTGAATGAGAGGCAAAACAGAATTGATTGTAGTGGTGGGGTACAAAGTATGTACTTTACACAGCTGCGGAAAGGAAGACTTTAGGAAGCAGTATCTTTCATTTTCCATCCATAAAATACATGGAGGGACACTGTGGCAGCTGCTGTACCAGGACTGGCATCCTAGCAGCAATGGATAGGAATCTCTTACCCAGCTGGGAAGTATCCTGACAGGTATGTTTAACAGTCTCTTTTCTGGTCAGGAGGCAAAAAAAAATGTGGGACAGTGTTGAGCCTTCCTCTGATGCTCATGTTATTTAATCGCTCCCCCACCCCCAGTACACCAGATGGAAGCATTCCTTGTGGTGAGCCCCTGCAGCATGGGTAGCGTGGTTCCATAGGAGTACCCTGTTTAGTTTTATGGGTGTCGCATGGGGAGCTGTTGGGTGATGAATCCCCTGTTCCAGGGTGTTTCTGCCTGATCCAGAAATGCTACCTGGATACAGTAGTTAAGTCCAGGAAATACTCCAGGGTTGGGTTTAAAAAGAAGTCCTCCACTTTGCCCAGAGACATGGAGTTGTGTGCAAAGGTGAGGCAAAGCTCACTGGGGAGGTGTGGAGGAAAACAAAAAAGGAAAAGAAGGAAACGTTTGTTGTATTGGGGAAGAAGCCTGTGACAGAGGTATTTCTTTTTTAATAAAGGTATTTCTAATAGAGTTATTTCTTTTTAATAAATGGGCTGATCTGATCCCAGGACTTCTCTCTGTGCAGTTGGTGCAAGGGGCTGTGGCTCAGTTGTGCCCGCAAGTACCCACAATGTGAGTTCAAATTTGTCTGTCTCGCAATTGACTTGTTCTTGCATTTCAGGGCTAATGTAAAGGGCTGACTGGGGACATTTACTATATATCATTTTCCATTTTATGTTCTGCTAAGACATATAATCCATGTTTAAGAAATAGATAGATAGATAGATAGATAGATAGATAGATAGATAGATAGATAGATAGATAGATAGATAGATAGATAGATAGATACTTTATTAATCCCAAGGGGAAATTCACAATAAATAATAATAATAATAAATAAAATTCCCTAGTACTGTATTTCCATTGTACTGTTTTAGTTTGTTTTTCCTGTATTTTTACAAATATCCTCTGAACTTTAGTTTAGATTAAGTGGAAACAATGGGATCACTCAAGTCTTTCCAGATTTTTTTACAAAGCTTGTCAGGCTTTGTTAGTGTTTTATACATTAGGTTAATGAATTTTATCATAAAGTGGATTTAAATATTACTGTAAGATAACACATGTTGTTATACTGAATGAAACATCCTGAAAATGCATGATGATTGCTGAATATTGCTTTCCAAAAATATTCATCCATCCATCCATTGTCCAACCCGCTGAATCCGAACACAGGGTCACGGGGGTCCAAAAATATCCCCCCCCCCTCCAAAATCAGTTACCCCTACCTGTGCATTAAGGTCTGATACCACTGCCATGAAGTCCTCTCTGTGCAATTTTGTCTAATTCTTTTTTCAGTACTCTGTTTGGATGTTTGTTTTTGTCATGACTGTTTTTGTTTGAACTTGTCTTTGTTTTTTAATCAGTCAGTCAGTCATTTTCTAAGCCGCTTAGTCCTGAACAGGGTCATGGGAGCCTGCTGGAGATTATCCCAGTTCGCATAGGGCACAAGGCACAAAGAAACCCTGGAAAGGGCGCCAGTCCATTGCAGGCAAACACACCCATACACACACACACACACAGACACAAGGGCCAATTTAGGATCGCCAGTTTACCTAACCTTCATGTCTTTGGATTGTGGGAGTAAACCAGAGCACCCGGAGGAAACCCACGCAGAAGAGAGCATGCAAAGTCCATGCAGGGAATCACAAACCCTGCTTTCCTTACTGCGAGGCAGCAGTGCTACCACTGTGCCGCCCTTGTTTTTTAATTTATAAGTTAATTTCTAAATTGCTGTTAAAACATTTTTCATTGTTTTCTAGCTCAGTAAGTAATAAGCCTGTTGACTGTCATTTGCAATATTTTATCATGAACTGGCACAACCTAATCTAGTCTGATCAGATGTTCTGCATGATGTTTGCTGATACCTTAATAACTGTTCTGTAACATGCATGGTGCCCTACAGTGGACTGGCACGCCATTCAGGATTAGTTTTTGCCATACACCCATGGAGCTGAAAATGAGTGTGTTACCCTGTGGTACTAAAATTGGATAAAGTGGGTTCAGTAAATGAAAGCGTTGATGGTATCTGTGATCCAATATTTAAAGAAACTGGCTAAAACAAAACAATATGACTAGAGCATCTATTTATCAAGTCATATTTGACTGGCACGCCAGCCTTGCACCCAATGCTACTGAGACAGGCTGTGAAACAAAGTAGTTAGAAAAGATCACACTTCATTATGATTGCTTATTATGATTCATGTGCAATTTAGGCAAAGATGCCTTCTGTGAGGAGCTGGCATGTTTTTCACACGTCCTCCTGGGTTTCCTTGAGGGACTCTGTTTTTCTCCCACAGCTGGTGCTGAGTGTGATTGAATGTGTTTCAACACTCCCAGGGGTTCCTAGGCCTTAGTTACATGTGGTGTACGTTTTCACAGTTACATTCACGCAGTCTAGCAGTAATGGGTTCTCAGTAGGGTTTTACCTAACTTAAGACCACACCATCTCATAGTCATATATTTTGGGCCTAATGTTGTATTGTTTACAATTTTATTGACGTTTTTAACCAAAGACACATATAATTCCAAGCACATAGTCCAACTTCATTGCGCATTACAGTACTACAGTTGGCATGAATGACTTGTGTGAGGTCATGGGGTGTGGGCAGGGGAGAAGTTCTGCAAACTGAGAATTCTTGTGTTTTACAAGGTGAAACCTTTCTCTCTATATAAATCTGTTTTCATAAAGCAAATGATAGAAAAATTCTATAAGTAGTTTACTTGTGAATAGTGTTAATTGACATAGGAAGGTGTTTTATGGTGTGAGAAGCAAAACTGATTGATTGACGTTATTATCAGTGTTGCCCACCCAAGGAAACCAAATTAATGTAGGTTGAGTGAGGAATCTCTGTTTCATTTTCCAGCCAGGACGCCAGAACTATAATGAAGTCTGTACAATTTGTGAACAAGATTCATGAATCAGTGTAAGTCTACATTAAACAATTTCATTTTCTCTGTTGTGGTTTGGCATGGCAATGGACTGTTTCTCAACAAATAACTGAAACATGGTTGTTGTAATATACAAAATAATACACTTTATTTAATAACATAATGACAATGGAAGAAGGCATGGGCTGGTATCCCGACCGGGACAGAGCATGATTCATCATCCAGCCGGGAGGCCAATGTAATTAAGGAACAGGGGGAGACATTGTATGCGGAACAGTGGCTTCCCCGATATGCTAGATGGCAGCACAACAAGACCAGGGGCCTCATGTATAAACGGTGCGTACGCACAGAAATGTTGCGTACGAACCTTTCCACGCTCAAATCGCGATGTATAAAACCTAAACTTGCCGTAAAGCCACGCACATTTCCACGGTAACTCATACCTTGGCGTACGCAATTTCTCCGCTCGGTTTTGCAGACTGGCGGCACCCAGCGTCAAAGCAGTGCTACTGTTCCTGCATGATCACCCTTTCTTTCTTAGACCCACATTCCTGACGCGGCTTTATAAATACACTGAAATTAACTGCATATCGTTCATAAATTTAATGCATCTGATTGTAATTAACCTGTAACAATATAATGGTCCACAGAATGGTCAAACTACTGTTCCTGTGTGCTCATCCTTTCTTTCTTAGCTCCACATTCCTGACGTGGCTTTATAAATACACTGAAATTAACTGCATATTGTTTATTAGTGTAATGCATCTGATTGTAATTAACCTGTAGCAATATAATGGGCCAGGGAATAGCCATAGTATTCCAAATACCATAACTGCTTTAGCGTTGTTACGCTCACTGCATCTTGTTGTTCTTTTTGCTGCTCCCGTTAAGGGTTGCCACTGCGGATCATCTTTTTCCATATTACTCTCACTGCACCACTCGGAGTATTTATATCACTGTATCTGAGTGTGAATCACAGCAGCAGATGATCGGAAAGAGAATTATCGGTATACAGTTTCAAGTACACACTATCTCAACCACGGCAAAAAGCGTCAAAGCCTTTCCTGTACGGACCTCGCGTTTCAGAAACAGTTTCATCCCAAGAACTCTAAACGCACTCAATCAGTCCATCAAGTGCTCCTTGTAGAACTGTGTATACTTATAAGTACAATCACCTCACTGTAAACTTACACTACAGTTATAATATTGCACAACCTGCGCTACTTTATAAAGCGCGTATGATGACAATATCATTTTTAAGATGAAATGCAGCAAAATATGTTGCTTATAGTATACAGATAAAACTTTTAACTTCATTTAAATAATCTGTATTGTTAATAATTAAACATGTGAGGACACGGTGCCGCAGCGTATAGCTAGTTCAAGGATAGCTCCTGCCTTGCGCTGTATTCTTGCTGGTGCTGACGTGACACTGGAAGGATAGACGAATAGAATAATTAAACATGTACTACGAAGATATTTCAATGTTCCTTAAAAGTTTTGAAGAATCGCCGTTCTAAGCTTACAAATGGCTTAACGTCTATTACAGAGCTGATTGTGTGGCGATTGGAGAAAGAAAAGTATGGACAGGAATTGGAGGTTAGTACGTTTGAAAGAGACAGAACTTCTGTAATAAATTATTTCATCGAAGGTCGCACATGGTGCAGCAAGCCTCTTGCGTGAGATATGAACAATCACTACGCCACCGTGTTCCCATGTTTAATAACATGCTTTCATTCCTATCATCATGAAAATGATATCACGTATACATCTCAGTATTTTAATTATTCAGAGAGCTGTAATATCTCGAATGTAATGCATTCTGTGTCCTGTCGGAGAAAGAGAAAGAACGGAAGCACGTAGTGATTCACACACATAGAGCACATAGAAGATCAAACACAGAAAAAAGCATTTAACATGCTACTTGAGAAACTAGTAAAATAAACGATTTTAAGATGAAGTTTATGATGTTCTACTTTAATGGCAAAATAAACTACGTGATTAAAGTGGAAATTTCGAGATTAAAGTTGACATTTCGTGCTTTTTTCCCACTGTGTGCCTATGTTTTTTGTTTGTACCCTAATAAGCTTTCATATGACACTCAGACGGTGGGCTACGACTTGCCTTTTCACGGCGACTTTGATATGTGATTTCTTTTTTATTTCGGGCACTGTGCGACTTTGTGAATTTGATCTTTCGAGTTTTTCAGACACTGTCACTCGATCAACTTTCTTTTGTTGATTACACCACTGTTTAGACCAACAAATAGTACGTTTTTCCTTTGCCTCCACTTGGTATTCGCTGAAATTCTTATATTTTCCCCTGTGCTTTTCCCATTGTCTTGTCACAGAAGGCTATTTATATTGGTTTGCATATTCAAAGAGGCGTAATTCTGGGAGGAGATGGGGCAGGACAGAAGGCGCGTGCACGTGTGTTACTTTTCATGCGGGTCGGGATTTATGTAGTGGAAGAACGTGAAAGTATGCGTGCGCACAGATTCCTGCATCTGGATTTTTCTGTGCGTACGCACAATCCCGCTTTTGTGCTTATGCCATGTTATAGTGTGAGTTCTACGCACGGCGTTATACATGAGGCCCCAGGACTCCCATGTGGATACCTGCAAGGCATAATGAGAACTGTAGTCCTGTGATTCCTGGTTGGGTTCCGTGAGGTCCACCAGAGGCAACTGTTGGGATTGGTAATCCCTATTGTACAAGACTTCCAATCGACCTCGAGGTATTTAATTTGGGCTATGCACTGGCACAGAAAGTTCTCTCAGGTCAAAGATAAAAGTAGACACTCTGCCATGTCCAAGGGAGTTAGAGCCAGGAAAGGAGAGAGGCAACACTCGCCTGGGAGAAGTGGAGGAAAAGCAAGAGAGGGAGAAGAAGAAGAATTTATAATTGTGGTGGTTTATATGGATAAAGAAGCCTTTTGTAAGGTTAATTGTGAATAATAAACCTTACGTTTTCAGACTTTTGTCTGTGCGGTTGTATTAGGGGAACCCCCTTTGGTTCACTCTATATATACAGTGCATGTGTGTATATATATATATATATATATATATATAAAAATCCTTGGATGAGCCTGGGACGAGACGTGACTTTTTCAGAGAGATACTTTCAAGTCCTGCAAGACGAGACTTTGTGCCAAGAGATTTAACCATGCCCAGGGCCAGAAATAAAAGACAAAGAGGAGATGACAAAGTAGAACATCGTAAAGAATTCAAAAACGTTGGCATGATACACATGCAGAGCAGGTTAGAGATAATGAAAGTACTAAAATTTGAAAGTGTCAAAAAAATGATAGTAAAGATTGCATTAGTACAAACAAATGGAAATTATTACTTGCTGAAATAATAGAACAACGAAAAGAGATTGAATATATTGTTTGTATTTAAACTTTAAGTTGGAGATTTGTAGATCGTCTAATTTGTGTTGCCATCAGGGAAAAGTAGTGTTTTTTCCCAATGAAGAGGCGTATCCATGAGAATTAAAATATTTGTTGTTTGGTGAAAGAGAAATCCAAATAGGCGAGCGGCAGAGACACAAAGTGGCTGGTGCATAGCACAGGCTGGGGGGATGGCGAGCAAAGCGAGCAGGGGGCAAAGCCCCCTAGTGTGTGTATATATATATATATATATATATATATATATATATATATATATATATATATATATATATATAATATATATATTAGAGAGAGAGAGAGAGAGAGAGAAAGAGAGGGGTATATAGATATAGAAAGAAAATTAACAAACCACTAAATATGAAATTATCTCCTGGCTTAGATAGGACCTGTCTTTCAATTCATGAGGTTAAAATGGATTATTTCTTTAGCTAGGTATTAAGCTTTGTGTGCCTGCACTGGGGTTGTCATTTGCTCAAAGTTAGCCTATTCTGGATACTCCCAGCCCCGCCATCACCCTGTTTCTCTGTGTGTATGCGTATGTGCTGCTCTGAACTTTCCTACTGGATTTAGGCAAAAACTTATAATGGCTTGAACTTATCCTTCAAAAGCTTATTACCTTTCATTTACAGTGAAACTAATGCCATAATACTTTTGTTGGTTTTATCCTAACTATTAGATTACAATTAATAATTCTGTGAATCAAAGTAGGTGTACGTATCGTCTGGTGTAGGCAATGCTTTATTCCCTTCCTGGTCCAGCACATGGAAAGATCTTCACATGTGCTTTTTCTTTCTTTGTTCTGAAGGTCTCCTCCTCCTCCTCATCCTTGGTTGCACCTTCTGCTTGTGGGGGGTACTTCAGTTTTCTCTTCAAGGTTTTTACATTCAGTGTCCTCAGTGCCTAGCAAAGTTACGTGTGCTAGACGACTGGTGATCAATCAGTCAGCTTCTGTTGTTAGTATGCAAACTCAGCTTTTACATATGGTGTCTCTGCTTGTGCTCTTCCTATTCTTCAGCAAGGTTTGGACTAAATGCACTCTCGTCCAATTCCAATACAGACAAGCCTACCACCCTTTCAGTCTGGTACAGTTGTTCTTTGGAGTAAAAGGGATTGCTGCAGCTTTTTTTAATGGCCACGTGCTAGGCTACAGGATCCCAGGTATGGAACAAAAATTATGGCCAGTGAACTTCATAGAGCAGACCTTAGATTATGATTTTGCTTAAAGGATTTTTAAAGGAATAGATAGACATCTTGTCATTGATTTCTGGGATACATATAAACCCAACCTTTTTGGTTGACTATTGGAGCAATGTTTTGCCTATTAAGGCTACCAATCATTGAGTTTATAACTATTTGTTTGATTTTGGTTATCTAGATGGTACCTCGGAGAGTCATCTCTATGATGTCATTTGGCTTGTGATTGATCATTTTATCAGTTAAGGTTGTCACACATGTGCGCATGGGAGGCAGCTAAAGGGTGTAAATGAGAATAATTCCACGCCAGACCAGGGGGTGGTGGAGGGTGCTAACCTTTTTTCTCAGTTTCCTGCAGACCGTTCACTGGAAATTCCGCCTGGCACGGACGACTTCACTTTCGTTTCCGATCCTTATGATGACGTCACCTCTGGTTCTGACCTTTCTGACAAAGTCACTTCCTGTACCAGCCCCTTTGATGACATCACTTCTGGCCCCGAACCCATGCAGGAGGACCCTTCCAGTTCCAGCGCTTTTAATGATGTCCGGGTCCAAGCCTATGGAGGAAGATCCTTCTGGATCCGGCCCTTTTGACATCATATCCTGTTTTGACCTTTAAAACCGCCATTTAACAAATAGTTGATCAGTTCTGTTTTGGACTCCGTTCTGAGCAAATCCATCCATCCATTTTCCAACCCCCTGAATCCAAACACAGGGTCACGGGGGTCTGCTGGAGCCAATCCCAGCCAACACAGGGCACAAGGCAGGAACCAATCCCGGGCAGGGTGCCAACCCACCGCAGGACACACACAAACACCAAGCACACACTAGGGACAATATAGAATCGCCAATCCACCTAACCTGCATGTCTTTGGACTGTGGGAGGAAACCGGAGCACCCGGAGGAAACCCACGCAGACACGGGGAGAACATGCAAACTCCATGCAGGGAGGACCCGGGAAGCGAACCCGGGTCTCCTAACTGTGAGGCAGCAGCGCTACCACTGCGCCACCGTGCTGCCCTGAAATTAAATATTTCCCAGTCAATTCTAGTTCAATTTTACAAAGCCATTATTGAAACAGTGCTAGCAATTTACCCTTTTGCAGCCAGGGGATATTATACGGGTGGCTGCCCCAAACCTTTTTTTGAGTCTTTTGTCTACTTTTAGTGGCAAGGTGCAGAGGCTACATTAGAAGAGAGGCCCTGTTAGAATGACAGAGGCTTTTTAGATGACATTAAGAGTGTCTGGCAGTGGCTTTTTAAGCCAAGGACTTGTGTTCCAGCCATAGTAAAATGGATAATGTCAGTCTGTCCTACATTGGCAAAATCCGCTAAAGCATTCTTCACAGTGAATATGCTGCATTTGCTCGTGACCAAATATTTCCCTGGAAATTCACTACATGGCTGGATTAGACAAACATTTTTTTTCCTTGCACCCAATGATGCATTGCAAGATCAGCCTGACATCACAGAGGTATAGCAGCTATGTGCAGAACTTTCACACCTGCGTACTGTAAGATTGCTGCCCAGTCTGCTTTCTGTGATGACATGACCTGATCCGCACTACAGCTGTATTTGCACCCCAAATGCATTTGGTAATAAAAAAAAAAAAAAAAAAAACTTGCAGCAATTTCATTTGAGGAGTACCATACCTGACCATGATGAGAATAATATAAGTACTGCCACTGGATATATATACAGTATATAGAACCCTGATCTCTGTGCCACATAACTAATTACACATATATAATTAACCATGTGTCACAACTATGAGTCAAAAGAAGCCTTCCACTTTCGTTCCCCTCATCAGATTGCATAGGAGACGCTGAGAAATATAAATAACAAAAGATATACAGTACTGTGCAAAAGTTTTAGGCAGGTGTGAAAAAATGCTGTAAACAAAGAATGCTTTCAGAAATATAAATAATGATTGTTTATTGTTATCAATTTACAAAATGCAAAGTGAGCGAACAAAAGAAAAATCTAAATCAAATCAATATTTGGTGTTACTACCTTTTGCCTTCAAACCAGCATCAATTCTTATAGGTACACTTGCACAAAGTCAGGGATTTTGTAGGATTCTAGTCAGGTGTATGATCAACCAATTATACCAGATAGGTGCTAATGATCATCAATGTCACACGTAGGTTGAAACACAGTCATTAACTGAAACAGAAACAGCTGTGTAGGAGGCTTAAAACTGGGTGAGGAACAGCCAAACTCTGCTGCCAAGGTGAGGTTGTGGAAGACAGTTTTATGTCATGGCAAGATTGAGCACAGCAACAAGACACAAGGTAGTTTTACTGCATCAGCAAGGTCTCTCCCAGACAAAGATTTCAAAGCAGACTGGGGTTTCAAGATGTGCTGTTCAAGCTCTTTTGAAGAAGCACAAAGAAACGGGCAACGTTGAGGATCGTAGACGCAGTGGTCAGCCAAGGAAACTTAGTGCAGCAGATGAAAGACACATCAAGCTTATTACCCTTAGAAATCGGAAGATGTCCAGCAGTGCCATCAGCTCAGAACTGGCAGAAACCAGTGGGACCCAGGTACACCCATCTACTGTCTGGAGAAGTCTGGCCAGAAGTGGTCTTCATGGAAGAGTTGCAGCCAAAAAGCCATACCTCCAACGTGGAAACAAGGCCAAGCGACTCAAGTATGCATGAAAACATAGGAGCTGGGGTGCAGAAAAATGGCAGCAGGTGCTCTGGACTGATGAGTCAAAATTTGAAATATTTGGCTGTAGCAGGAGGCAGTTTGTTCGTTGAAGGGCTGGAGAGCAGTACAATAATGAGTGTCTGCAGGCAACAGTGAAGCATGGTGGAGGTTCCTTGAACATTTGGGGCTGCATTTCTGCAAATGGAGTTGGAGATTTGGTCAGGATTAATGGTGTTCTCAATGCTGAGAAGTACAGGCAGATACTTATCCATCATGCAATACCATCAGGGAGGCATACGATTGGCCCCAAATTTATTCTGCAGCAGGACAACGACCCCAAACATACAGCCAAAGTCATTAAGAACTATCTTCAGCGTAAAGAAGAACAAGAAGTCCTGGAAGTGATGGTATGGCCCCCACAGAGCCCTGATCTCAACATCATCAAGTGTGTCTGGGATTACTGTACATGAAGAGACAGAAGGATGTGAGGAAGCCTACATCCATAGAAAATCTGTGGTTAGTTCTCCAAGATGTTTGGAACAACCTACCAGCCGAGTTCCTTCAAAAACTGTGTGCAAGTGTACCTAGAAGAATTGATTCTGTTTTGAAGGCAAAGGGTGGTCACACCAGATATTGATTTGATTTAGATTTCTCTTTTGTTCATTCATTGCATTTTGTTGATTGATGAAAATAAATGATTAACACTTGCATTTTTGAAAGCATTCTTTGTTTACAGCATTTTTTCACACCTGCCTAAATCTTTTGCACAGTACTGTATGCTTTTGATGGAAGAAAAAAACGTGTAAAGCATCTTGAAAGATAGATGGGGAACAAAAAATATGTTCCAGCTGCGTCTGGAACAGTGACTTCAAGCAATGGAAAAAGTCAGTCCTACACTGCCGCTTCGTGGTACAGCCAATGTGTTTCCCAAGATTGGAACACTGTTAATGCAATGATCTATATTTTATTTACTTTTTGCTTGTTTGTGACTATTTCTTGTATTTTGTTTGTGGTATTCAGTCTGTTTGTGTCTTTTGTTGTTTAAGGCATGGTAGCACAGTGGTTAGCACTGCTGCCTCGCAGCACAGGTCACATTTCTGGCCACAATAATCAATCCAGCCTAGTTGGCAGATACTTCCTTAGTCCTCAGGGAGACTTAAAAAGCAAAACAAAAACAAACAAACAAACAAAAAAACTGTGAAGTTGATGTAAGCTGGAAGGAGTGAAGAATTCATGTGCATTAATGGTGTGCTTATTTGAAAGCAGTGTCAGTGAACATGCAAAAGTGTCAGGAAAAAAGGCAACAAACTGAATTCATACTTCCTGTCTGCCATTGTCTGTAAGCAATTTTTCTGATATTTAATTCAATTAAATCTGAAGGAGGCACAGTGGGACATTGGTTAGCACTGCTGCCTCACAGCTCAAGTTACCATTTTGGTCACAATAATCCATTCAATATAGTTGGCAGTTGTATCCCTAACCTTGAAAAACACTTACATGACAATTATAATCCAGTTAAAACTAGTTCAATTCCTCCTTCCCCTTGACCTCAATACATTTTGTGGAGCTTGTCAAAGTTCCCAAACATTTCTGTGATTTCGCGGAGGTCTCTGCAATGCAAACTCCATAGGGCTTGCTCATTCAGTACTTCAGTATATTATGCACATTGAACTTTTTTAGTTTATTTTATTTACACTCTCAACATACAAGCACTACATTTGTACTAAGCTTTTTTGACTGTATAAAATACTTGATGTTACCCATTTTCTAGTAGTTAGTGTATACGTTCACTGTAATATAAAACATATTGTCCACATCAGCTTCTGGTTCCCTTAAAGGTCGACAACATAAGAGGTACAGTTTAGAGTTTTTCTGACATATTGATGAGCTAAAGTGAGCTGAAATAGCAAAGAATATTTTAAACCCCATTTAATCCAGCAAGTGATGAGGACCTGGAGCCTTGCAGGATCCATTTAGGTAGTCATTTACATTCACACATGGCCACCATATAATTCCAAATTAACCCGTAAGAGGAAAACTTAAGTATCTGGAGCAAAAACCCATGCAGACATGGATAGAGCTGATAAGGGTTGAGGCTGGTATTTAAACTCAGAGCACTGGATCCATAAACCAACCATGCTAGCCACTGTACATCTGTGCCACCCTAGGGAAGGAAGTAAAAGCCATTCATTGGTCTTAAAAGTAAAAGCATAGAGGACCCATGTGAGAGTTGACAGGTAGGACTGACTGTATCAAGAAGAGCCGAAGTACTCAAGCACGTACGTGATTCTTCTCACATTTCCACATTTGTTTGATTCTGACCTTTAACTTAGAAGTGTTTTTTCTTGTCCTCTGAGACCAGGCTTCAGGTTTTCTTCAGCCTTTCAGTTTCACAAATTACTTTTTCAGTTTCAGCTTGTTTTCACATTTGCTGTGAATACTTTTCAAATATCTTACTCATTTTTTTTTGGTTTCTTGAGCCAGTTTTAAAAAAAAATCTTTCTGCTTGTTAAAATATCAGTTTCATTATTTATGCTTTTGTAATATTGCCACAATTTCACTTTTATCAGACACTCATGGCTTTGGTGTGATTGTGAGTAACTAAAAGCAAAGGTGCATTCACTCAGAATTCTTTCTACCCATGATATTCACTGCACATTGTATAAAATGGCTCAGAGGTTATATTTTTCTAAAGTTTTGTGAACATTACTGAAAAAGGAGGAATAACAAGGTAATTTATATTGTTCAAATTAATGTCATATAAATGATAAGCCGCAGACCTTAATGATAGCTTGCAGATTGAATCAGGCAAAATATAAAATGAAGGTTTCACTTAAACTCCATTCACAAAGCATTCACTCCTTATATTAACCTTTCATTGTGCTGCAATTTTAAGCCAAAATTGGGTATATTTTCTGTATAGATTGTTTTATAATGGAAAAGCACATTGAAAATTTTATTTACAATTCTGTAATTTAAAATCGTAGAATAAAAATGTCCTGATAAGTATTGAGCAAAGGTTGGTAACATAACCAAGGCCCACTATCAATAACATTTTTTTTTACACGTCACCCCACAGTATCCAAGACCTCCACATATTGCATGACGTCAAGTAATGGAGCAAATGAGTCAAGTGGCTAACATCATGCAAGAGGTCACCAGGGCAACACTTTGATGGCAGTTTAACTAATGTTTTTGAAGTCCGACTTCAGCCCAGATATCTTGCTGGCTTTGGAGACCACCAGACTAGCTAACTTGGTATATCTTGGGAAGATCATTTGGAATTGGGCTTAAAGGGGAGCTTGCTATATAGAAGAATCTAGTCAGTGGTTGATGGAGCAGGACTGGAAAGCAAGGTGCATGCTGGTTTAAGTTATGGAGTTCTTACTGTGAATGGTAGAGGAGAGAAGTAGCAGAGAGTCACTGTAGATGGCTTTAAAGACGAGAGCCATGGAGATTAAGTGTCACCCAGACGCAAGCAAAGATTGGAGTTGGATCACTGGGGTGGATTTTGCCAGAAATGTGTTCAGGAGAATTAACAAATGGATTCAATGAGATTTTTATTTAACTGCACTGTAAATGTACTCCATGCATAATGCACACCTTTTTGTGTGACATTTTTATTATCATTATTTGAATGCCATTATTGTGGCGGGTCTCCTAAAAGGCATTGCAGTTGTTATTGGTTCACCTGATTTTTAACATTCTTTGTTTGTGAGTTAGCATGCTGGGAAGCTTCTATTCTTAAACATACATAATTCAGTTCAATGTCACAGAGGAGACAGCCTATCCTGGCCACATCAGGCTCAAGAGAGGAACTGGATGGAGTGCCAGTCTTTTAAACCAAACTAAGCAACTTATTTCTTTGGCAGTTGATGCTGCAGGTTGATTTTTAGTGCCCATGATTTTCCTGTATGTAATGTGACAGTAATATTTCAGTGGAGTCCATCTGGGAAATTAGTAGACCTGTGTATGTTTGGAGCAGTCTGCTCTGCTCATGCTCAACCACAGCCACTAGATGGCGTGTGCATGCACTTTCAGATTTTGTCAGCACTTTTATGCATCTCGCAACGAAAGACCTGTGTGCAGCAAACACCGCTGCTCAAAAATTGCATTGTGCTATTGACACAGATGAAGAGACACAAAGTTAAAATGAAGCAAACGCTGGCACTTAACAACATGCAAGTGAAACACCTCAGCAACAGAGGGCTAGGCTTGAAGTGTTCACTAAAAACATTGTCTACCTGGAAGTGTTTTCTTGAGGTCTCATATACCAGCAATACGGCTGAGATACGATATCACCAGTGTCTTCTTACGAAAGCCAGTGGGGCAGCAAGCACAGGTGGGTCCATGTCCTCTGCTCTTGGTAATTCTTAAGAGTTAGCTGACGCCTCTCCAAGTTCACAAATATAGTGAAGCTGCTAGGGAGTCTTCGGATTGTTTTTTATCTCGAAGACCACATGCAGCTACTAAAATATATATTGAGGAGGCATAGGTTTGACGAGAACTATAAAATATATTTTGCCAATTGTTAGGAAGACTTGTTAAAAAGAGAAGAGATAGGAATAAAGATCCCACAGATTCTTGTTGGACAAGGCTGTTCTACCAAACTGTGCAACTATAAGAAGTATCTTGTCGAGAGAAGATCCAGGGGTGGAATGACTGCTCTATCAGAACCACCAGGTTTTAACCACTGAGGTGTAAGAGCCTGCCCAGCAACTTCTGTGGAGTAATTAGACAGAGTCCAGTCCTAGAAAATGATGTATGATGAGATGCCCAGAATGAACAAGGTTGCAGACTGTATGACCATGTAACAAGAAATGTTCTGGTCACATGAAACCAAAAATTTATGTTTTGGCCATCATGTAAAAAACTGTACCTACTATGAACTAAACACCCCTTGTACTACAGCAGTCTACCATGAAGGAGCAGTGTAGTGTCTTAATGATGTGAGAATGCTTTTCAGTGAAAGGCTTTGTTGTCAAATGAGGTGAACACCGAAAAGAGGCAAATCCAGGCAGACCCTTCAGGGGACCATTGACTAAGACATGCATTGACTTTGGAGCAGGACTAGCACAGAAATATAACTGTAGCACTAGTCTAGAGGCTTCAGAACAAAATGTGACACCCTTCCATGGCTCATAAAATACACAGTGTGAACTGCTTTGAGGAATTGTGTAAATACTTGAAAATCACTGTTCTCCAAGGCTTCCAATACAACTGGACTAAACTATAAAGTACAGCCTAAGGACATCCTTACATGTAGATCTGAAACATTTATACCAAAACACCCCAAAATACTCCCAGGTGTATTTGGTCCCAAAGGTGCTTCTGCAAAGTACCATATTGACTCAGGGATTCAATACTTAAGTAAGCAATATATTGATGTATTCCTTATCATTTGCTGCTTTACAAATACAGACAGTATTAAATTTGACATTTTAAGTTGTTTGGTGTTGGTGACTACTTTAAGAAATTATTGAATAAGAGTGGCAGCCCTCCTTTGAAATATTTACCTTGTGTGATGTTTGAAATAGCAGACTTTGCTTGTGTCTTGTTTGCTGTTTTTTTTTTCCAGCAGGTCATCAGATTTACTAATCTTTCTGTAACCTTTGTCCGTCTCTGTAACATCTTGCCTGGTGTTTCTGTGTGTTGGACGTTTTTGCATCAGTATGGCTGGTGATAGTAAATTCATAATGGTAGTGAATCAAAATGCGTTCAGATGAATTGAATGTATGTGAAATTATGTCACATAAGAGAGGAGACGTCTATGTTGATGATAGTAGAGTGCAGTCTTTAGTTGTCTTAAAAATCTGAAGCCATACACTACTG
Source organism: Erpetoichthys calabaricus (assembly GCF_900747795.2). NCBI lineage: Eukaryota > Metazoa > Chordata > Cladistia > Polypteriformes > Polypteridae > Erpetoichthys > Erpetoichthys calabaricus. The sequence continues at coordinate 74,457,490 of NC_041406.2, forward strand.
GGCATTTAGTAATGTAAACTCTTTCTTCTATTGGAAAGTTGTTTTCTACAGAAAATCCACAATAAACCAGATAAGCACATCTGATCAATTAGATACATTGCTAGTGTGGTTCAGTTAACCAAAAAAGATAAAAGTTGATAGTACCATGTAGCCTTTGAGATTGTGGTATTGAACACAATGTTTGCAGATCTACTGAAATTTTCTAAACTTTACCTTTTTTTTTAGGTTTTCGGTGAAGACACTTATTGATCGTTCCTGTTTTGACACCATTGACGACTCGTCTCCAGAATTCACAAATTTTGTATCGATATTAGAACAGATTCTGACACACCGACTGAAAGGTAGTTCAATCTTTCTTTTATTACTTTAAGTTCTCTGCTAAAGTAAAGCTTTAATAATGTCAGACCAGGACAAAGAAAATTATCGATAATACCAGCCATTACAACAAAGGCCTCTTTTCTGTGCTGAAGTCAGGTAAATGCTAGTTCAGCTCAGAGATACTGAGGAGCTTCTGTCCACAGTACGTCAGCTCCTGAGTAAGGAAACTGTTAGAATTACGTGATGCCCTATTGTTAACTCTTACATTAAGTTAATTGTTATTATTTATCACATAATTAAAATTCTATTAATGATTTTTGATATTTATAAAGTCATGCTTTATTTTTCTTTTCCTTTTATGTTCTTCTTAAAGACACAGTCATTTGAGTTGAACAAATAAGCATTTCACTACACATTGTACTTTATGTATAATTGTATGTGACAAATTAATTTTCATTTGATTTAAATTTGTGCTGAACAAGTCTCACTTTTGCATGCAAACTATCAATCCAAGTTTAACTGGAATTAAGCAAATTACTGAAGTTGCCTAATACTACAAAGATGTAAAGGAGAGGTTTACATATACTTCTTCCTCCTATATACAATTTTCTTTTTAACATTCTCACCATAACATTTACTCATGCAGCACATAACACATTGAATTAACTGGAATAAAGCAAATAACTGAAGTTGCCTAATACTACAAAGATGTAAAGGAGAGGTTTACATATACTTCTTCCTCCTATATACAATTTGCTTTTTAACATTCTTACCATAACATTTACTCATGCAGCACATAACACGTTGAATTAACTGGAATAAAGCAAATAACTGAAGTTGCCTAATACTACAAAGATGTAAAGGAGAGGTTTACATATACTTCTTCCTCCTATTTACAATTTGCTTTTTAAAATTCTCACCATAACATTTACTCATGCAGCACATAACACGTTGAATTTGGGCTTGAGAGAAGTAGCACAGTTTGTAAACGATGTCACATAGCCTTGTACACATGCCGTGTTTAAAGAACATTTGATTTCGTAAACACCCAAAACATGGAAGGCTTTGTACCCCTTGTGTGCCTTTTGTAAAGTCAAACATTTAAACTGACATCCATCAAGCCTTTTTTTCATACTTAATACATCTGAAAAGTTTGATTTTACCTGTACAAGCAGGTGTTCTGAAGATTGTTGCTCAAAAGCAGCAAGCAAGTCTAAAAATGCAGGAATGCTGAGAAGTATACAGTACACCTAACTCCAAATTCAAGGAAATAAGTTGGCAAATATTTCATTTCTGTTTATTTTTATTATTGTAGCATTAAGTAAATGTATTTTTAACCAAAAATAATTTTTTTTAACAAATAGGGTTAGAATCCCATGCTCCTTTCAGTCTTCTGTGGAGAGTACACATTCCTCTTGTATCCATGTGCGTTATTCTCTGGATCTCTGGATATTGCAGGTTTCTTACCACATCACAAAGACACATGCGACAAGTTAACTGGAGATCATGAAGTGGCCCCATGTGAGTTTCAGTGGGCCCTGATGCCCAGTTCTGGGTTGGCTCCTACCCTGCACTAGTGTTTCCGGGACAGGCTGCAGCCTCCTGCAAACTGTATTCAGTGGATTAGATAATCTTGTGTACATGTTTTAAAAAATGAAACAGCTTCTGACCGAGAGGGTTGATTGTGAAGCCAAGTCATGTAGAACTCTTCCCACAGTTACATGTACTGTTGTTTTTGCTCCAGGACAGATCAATTGGTTTGGCTATGAAAGCCCACGCAGTTTTTGGGACTTCATCAGGGTGGCTTGTAACAAGGTGCCTCATAATTGTATCAGCAGTATAGAAAATATGGAAAATGTCAGCTCCTCAAGGGCCAAGGTAAGGATATTTTTTATTAATCTGTTATATCATGTCTGTTTGGTTGTCTTTTCAAAACCTCCATTTGGCCTATTCAAATGGTGGCCCAAAAGAAACCTCTGAGTGGCCCAGCCCATGGTACTGCCTAAAACACAGATTAAAACTGAGAAAAACACATTTTGTGAACCTTCAGAAATTCCTACATAAATTTCTACAGGAAATGCAACACTCCACGTAGCCTAGCAACATTCAGCCCACAATGCAGTGTGTTGTTGTGTGTCTAGAAGTGGTGGTAATAGTCTTTGCTACAGTGATTTTTTTTTTAATTTTTTTGTGTGTGAAAGTACTACCAGCACCTCGGCCACAACAGCTGGTCATGGCATCGACTACATACTAAATGTTTCTATAATCAATTTTGTGCTGAGTCTTAATTGTATTCCGGCACCATCAAGTGAGTGTGAATGTGGGTTTTCACAAATTAATTTAATTGTTACTCCAATGAGAATCTCATTACTGACCAGCACTGTCTCCACACTTCTCATCATACAATTGGTTGTTCCTCCACTCAGACTCCTCGATCCTTCAGATTCATGGCTGTTACAAGGACAACGATCAGCCATTGACACTCAAAGCAAAGAACGAATTAGAAAGGCTGCATTTGATGAAACCATGCAAAAAGTTTAGAATTTTCTTTAAAACTCAGTCAAATTAAGTACTGAATGCTTTGTGGGACCACATAACAAGTTTTTTGTAGAATATAGAGGTCATTATTAACCTGTAGTTAACATTCGTTGATTTTGGAAATTCTGTGTGATTTTAAACTATCAAGCACATTATTATGCAGTACAGTACACTTACACAGGTGGGCATAATGGAAGTGTCGCTGCTTCACAATAACAAAATCCTGGGTTCGTGTTCTGGGTCATGCCTGAGTGGAATTTGCAAAGTGCTTTGAGTAGTGTGTAAAGCGCTATGTAAATGTAAAGAATTACTGTTATTATACTTAACGATTTGTCACTTTCAAATTTTAAATGTTATATTGTCTCACCAAATAATCAAAACACGTAGCAATAGGGCTCTCAGCCTCTATATATCTTCATAGTACCTCAGACTTCATCCAAACGATCCAAACGCAACATACACATACCACCACCATTTTGTTTACAATAAAGGCACTGCCAGTCACACATTTCGTTATTTAAAACAAACCTGTGTTCCCTCAGTGTGCAGTAGACGTTGTATTCATGTGTGTTAGTCGCTGTTATTATTTGTTATGGGTTTGTGCACTGATAGCTTTGATAGCATTGATAGTTCTTTTTTATTCTGCTGAATGCACTTTGTGATGTGCCTGGCTTTTATTTATATTATATTATAGATGTATATATCTCTATTATATAAAAAAATCCTTGCGACGAGACGTTTTTGAAGAGATTTTTTCAAGTCCTGCGAGACTTTGGCCATGAGATTTTTTCATGTCACGCCCTCTTTTCAACCATATTCAACCATGCCCACAGTCCTCTCACCTCTCATTCATGTGAATGCTTTTGACAGACACAATTCCAGCTGTCTCAGCCCTTATAAATTTTAACATTTTACTCACTTTAAGTTCCCAATTAAAGAGGACGTACTATGTCCAAATCTTACTGAAGAATTTCATCATGAAGGGTTATGAACAGAAAAAATGAGTACATGGGCAATCCTAGCACAGAGAAACAATGAAGTCAAACGAATTAATGCCACAAAATGTTGATTGGTTTATTGGTTAAATGCGTAGCAATAGACTATGCTGACAGTTGGTGGAGATCGTGCTGAACATGAAAACAGCAACTTACAATATCCTGAAGAATATCTACAACCATTAATACCATCTGGTCTTCCACCACACAAATTACTGTAGAATGAAGGATGTATCCAAGAAAGGTAATGTAGTAAATCTTCAGCGGATAACATTAGACAACAAAGGAGATCTTGATATGCCATTTGTATTAAATCGTTAACAGTTTCCTGTTAGAATAGCTTTTGCAGAGACAGTTAACAAATCTCTGAGCCAAACATTCGAAAAAGTTGTTTTATTTAATAGAGAGAAAGAAACAAAATTCAATCACAGGCAGTTGTACGTTGCATTGTCACAATGAAAGTCCAAACACAGAATCAAAATTCAATGCCATATTAATGAAAATTTAATTAATAAAATTGTTTTTACTGAAGTTTTACAGTAAAAGTGTAATTTTAAAAAGTATTTGCATGTTAATTTCAAAGCCAAACAGAACAAAATCGTATTACTCAACGAATAACTCTAACGCAACATGAAACATAATTTACTTTCAAATTGTTACGTTTTACTATTTTTTAATATGGTTAATTACTCGCTGTAATGTACAATAGTTAGTTCTATTATGCATATGTAACAATTCCCATGAAAATAAAATCTGTTTAAATTGTACATCCGCATCTCCATACGCGAGCAGCAGAACCGCAAAGAGGCTAGCGTGTAGCGCAGGCCCGGGGGTTGGCAAGCGAAGAGAGCAGGGAACAAAGACCCCTAGTTTTATATATTTATATTATTTTATTTCAAAAGGGAAACAAATGTTATTGCTAATACTGTGCACTTTTTTGATTTTATGCACTTTGAGATGTACCTGGGTCAAATGTGAGCACAATGTTTGTTTTATTTCAAAAGGGAAACAAATGTTAATGCTGATACTGTGCGCTTTTTTGTTATTATGCACTTTGAGATGTGCCTAGGTCAGATATGACCAAAATGTTTTTTTTATTTCAAAAGTGTAATAGAAGTATTGCTACTACTTCAGGTTCTGTTGAATTCTAGCTTTTTATTGTTTTTTTATGCACTTTTTGATGTGCCTGTGTCAGATGTGACCAATTTTAAAAGGGAAACAATGAACAAACATTACTTGTTTTTAAATACATTAATTTGTGTTGATTTAAAATTTGTTATTACCTGCTGCTTACTAGCTTCTGAAAATGTCTGGCCCAGCTAAATTTCATGGTTTGAAGATGTGGCCCAACTGAACTGGTAATTGAGTAGCTCTGCCCAACTATGTTATATGACCTAAAGCCATACACCAGGGATGGTCATTGCTGGGCTTTGATGAAGGCAATGTGTGCTGTTATTTATTCCAACTTGAAATGTTGCATTAACTTAATTCTCTTATTAAATATTCAATTGTAAATAATGAATATTTAATCTCTGTTGACTCAGCTTGTACTGTTGGAGATCTCCTCAGTGCATTGTAAAATGCCAGGCTGGCATCAGAGGGGTATTCATTAATGAAAATTTGACTTCATTAGCTCCAGGCTATCTTTAAAAATTAAGGAAGGTCAAGAAAAAGATTTTGGGCCATCCATAAACCTCAGTGAATCGTATGTAGATATATGGATATGAACTGTATTATCAGAATCAGAAAGACAGAGACACTTGAAATAGCAGCTATTTACAAAAGTGTAATATTTATCTAGGTTAGCTTGAATCTCACAACTGGGCTGGTGTGAGGACTGTCAGTGTGCCTTACTGGTGGTCCATCCAGGGTTGATTCCTGTTTTAATTTGGACTATAGATCTTCACAAATCTGAATTGCAATACACTTCTTCTAGTAGTAGATTCATGGATATTTTGTAAAACCTGGTGGGATTTCAGTTCTCTATCTCCATCATGGAAGAACATTTTAAGCATATCAACTTTTTACCGTTTAATATTAAAAAGAACTCAGGTTTGCTCTACACCCTACAATAAAGTATAAAAAAGAGAAGATGGAAATGGTAACCTGAACAATATGCTCTTTCAGTATTTTGGCGCATAAATACGTTCAGTACAGTTTCAGGCCGCAGTAACAGATTTTATCAAAAGATGCATCATTTATAATGCTAACTGATTTGAATTATTACTCCAAAATGCATTTTACACTACAGAGTGATTTTCAGTTTGTTTTGTGATGCACATCATGAAAGTGAATTACACTTTAACATGATTTCTCAGCCGGGATGTGAAGCAGACCCAACTGTGCCATTTTTGAAAATGAGATAACAGAGCAACAAAAATGTTAGGTTGGTCAGTTGGGCACTCAGAAATGTCTTGTTTGATATTTTCAAATCTCTCCACTTGGACTGTTTTTTCAGTGAAGGTGCTGCCAAGTAAATTCACCTTGCTATCAACAGATTTAAACATATTTTCTTTTAATCAACTTTTAGTTGAGTTAACCATTTTTACCTGAAACAATGAATTGTATTTTAAAAATAATTTTTTTACAAATGACATGGAAGAAGAAAATGTATTGTCATAGAACATGACTTTTTACCTATATGCTACTAAGGGAAATTTCAAGGTTTAGAAAAGAATGTCCTACACATAACAATCTTTCACCTTTTAGTTTTAAAATATAGATTCAGTTTTTGTGTGAAAAAGAAAATGGTGTGACATTTAAAAGGAATGAAACTGTATGACACAAGTAACTATGTACTTCTACATTAGTGGCCATGCCAAAAACAATACTGAAAGCTTCATTGGCCCTTTCTTTCACATTTATCAAAGTATAAATGTTTAATCTTTTTGAAACATAAAGGAAGTATATGCAACTGTTGAGAAAAATACAAATTAAGACCCAACTATGTGAAATAACAAGACCATTTTTCAATATTTTTTTGCAGCAAGAAAAGTACTTAATGACTAAACTGTCTATGGATGTTGTTGTAACTGAATAGCAACAGTACAGATATTACTTTGTAACCACAAGGGGGCACCACTGAGCCTCAAATTGCAGACACAGTATCACCCAATACAATTCCAGGTTCAAATAAAAGATTTTATTTGTCTTCAACACTTTTTCCAGACAAGTACCAGCCAAAATACACCAAAAATAAGCACAGATTCTCTGTTCTCTCAGATCCACCTGCAGTGGAGTGTCGACCACTGCCTCCCAACTCTGAGTCAATGAGGTGAAACAGAGTGGCTCCTTTTATCTCAGACCTGCGAGTATTTCTGGTTCTAGGACATGGTCTGTTGGAAGCTCTTCCTAGTCAGATGATAGTCCCACATAGTTAGTATTGTAAACTCCTGCAGTACCCCCTGGCGGCACCCATGGGAACACAACAGGGCTGTACTCTGGGTCTCCATGTCCTGTGGGTATCTGTGTGGGTGCACAGCCCAGGGATGCTGCCATGTAGCATATTGGGGGAGAAAATATTCACCAGATAACATCACCCTGCTCCTTCCATTACACTGGTCTCCTGGCAGGGTATGGGTCCCTGCTCAACCCTGGCTGGGATGTCAGCCCATGTGTGCCATTCATTGCACCTTCAAAACATTTCAAGCAATCCTTTTTTATTTTGGAACTTAAAATGCAGGGACAAATTACAACTATGTACAATTTATGCAGCTACTGTATGTGTCATTGCTACTTTTTATTATTTGACTTTTTGAGTTTGTTTTCGATGTTGCTGATGCCCTGTCTAGACTTCAGAAGCAGGCGGCATGGCGGTGCAGTAGTTAACACTGCTTTTCTCATGGAAATCCAGCATCCGGAGACCGAGTGCCTGAATGTTGTGCACTTTGATCCTCCCA